>NC_045611.1:38607928-38967928 GCF_009762305.2 Zalophus californianus | reverse complement strand
GGGAGTTGGGTGATTTTCCATCTCGGGACTAAAAAAAAAAAAAAAAAAAAACACACACTAAGAACCTTTCTTTCTTTCTTTCTTTCTTTCTTTCTTTCTTTCTTTCTTTCTTTCTTTCTTTCTTCTTTCTTTCTTTCTTTCATTCTTTCTTTCTTTCTTTCTTTGATACATAAAAGGCAAAGAATATTCGTCTGATTCTCTCCCCTCTTTTGACAGGTATATGATAATAGGATGGTTTGGTGTCTACAAAGGTCGGGGACGAAAATTCACAACTATCTCCGCACATATAGGCAGCACAATTATAAAGATTGAAGGAAAAACAAATATGGGCCATCCTGGAGCTTTTCTCACTTACCCTCCACACCCCCCACATACATACATATACATGGACACGGACGTGCGCACGCACACACACATATACACATATGCACATACATCCAAGTCATATATAGGCTGACTTGAATTTAAGCAGCAGGGTGAGGATGATTCAGAATGAGGAATTTCATCAGTTGCTCTGTACACTGCCCACTCCCCATCCAAATGACAAAATTGCCTAAAATGATTAAATTAGGTCAAATGGGTTGCAAAATGGCAGGAACTGGAATTTTCTCCATAGAAACTACTGGGTGCAGAATGCCAACCTGCTAGGGCTGGAAAGCAGTTGGGTTTTCCTGAGATGGGGACTCAGGCCAGGGCCTGTGGGCACCTTCTCTCTTCAGTTCCCTGATGTCCTCCCAGACAGCAGGGGGCGCTATCTGCAGGGAAATCCTTAGCCCTTAAGAAGGGTCCTGCCCACCTGATGCTGTGTGGCTCTCTTCAAACCATGAACTCCAGAAACAACCTCAAGGTGGATGTTGTTATTCTTATTGTACACAGGACAAACCTGGAGCCCAGAGAGGTTGAGATACATGTCTGAGGTCACACAGCAAAAACCCGTGTCACTTCTGGCCCAGGCTGTATCATACCTGGAGAGCTGGGAAATTGAACAACACAAAAGGATGGGTCTGGGTGGCTAACCTTGTGCAGCCGGCGTGTTCGTAATGAGCCTTTGCCCCTGATCTGACCAGTGCAACCAGGTGCTCTCTGGGCTCAAAACCATAGTCTCCTTCCCAGGCCTCTAGCACCTACTTGTAATTTTCCTTTCCATTTATGCCATAACCCTGGATAAGCTAGCAGTAACAAGTTACAACAACAAGAGTGATGGCAATCCTAACATTTGCTGGGCACTTGCTACAGGCCAGTCTATGTGCAAAGTGCTTCACATGCCTGATTTCATCCAATCTTCATATGTGACGAGGGTTCTGAGACCCAGACCCAGGAACGACCTGCCCAGGTCATGTGGCCGGTGCCTAGGGTAGGGCCTGGGTTCAACTCAGAGTGCCTACCTCCCACACAGCATAACCCAGGTCCTCAGGACCCCTGTTCACATGGGGAGCCAGCTCCGCTCCTCCTCCTCAATGGGGAGCCCAAACACCGCCTCAAACCTCACAGGAAAAGGCTGGTGGCTGAGAGGGTGGGCCTGGAAACCAAATGGCCCTGGGTTGGGACCCAGCCACTCCTACTCCCACCTGTCACACCTCAGGCCAAAGACTTCCCGGAGCCTCTTTCTTCATCTGGAAGATGCAGTGAAAATGGAGGCTGCCTCAGAGGTGATGGATGGGGAAGGGAAGTAAGATAAGTAAAGACCCTGAACCGTTTCAGAGGTTGTCCTGATGGGTTCCCCGAATACAGTATCTGCTCCAGGGGGGGCTGGTCATTGTAAAGGGGAAAGGGGCCACAGGGGGCAGGAATAGCATAGCAGAACATTTTTCTGCACTGCCCAAGACCTCCCTCTCCAGGAAGCCCTCCTTGACTGCCTCAGGCCCTATGAGCTCCCCATTCCGACCTGCATATCTGTTGACCCTGTGTCTTTCATCATTTGGCAGCTGAGTGTCCCATTTCCCTGCCAGTGGGGAGCTCCTAAAGGGGATCACGAATGTCAAAGTAAGCACACGGCACATGCACGATCACTCTGTGATTGCTTAGTCCACATTCATCTTAAAAGCAGAACAGACATTTGCCCATAATAGGCCACCCTGACTTGGGGTTCTGCCTGACCCTCAGGCCATTTTCTGCCCTATTTCTCTGCCTTCTACCTCAGTTGCTTCTAGCACAGAGGTCCCTTCAAGGGCCCCCTTTAGAGCTGCCCTCAAACCTTAGGTGAGGAGTCTCTCATCCCCTTTGGCTTCGTCACAGAGCATATCCGTGCCCGTGGTTATGGTTGTGTGACTGGGAGTTACTGGGATTTCTGGCAGGGTTGCCATGCTCCTTGCATCTGTTCTGCGTATGTTCACATGGTCATGTGTGGCTACCGGTATACCCATGCACGTGTATATGTGTGCATGTGGAAGTCTGTGTACCCTTCATGCATGCCTGTGAGTATCTGAGTGTGCAGGTCTGCACATGTGTGTCTGTATGTCTGAGTGTGTGTGCTGGTTGTCTGTGCCTGTCTGTGGGTCTAATCAGCATGAGCCATTGCCCATGCGTGTACATGAATCTCAATGCCAGGGTCCCTGTGCAGCACGTGGGGGTCTGCAGGCATGTGTGAAGGCACCAACAAGGGGGCAGGCACAGCTATTTTGAGGTCCTGAGTCATCACTCAAAAAGGAATGTGGAACAGACAAAGTCGCTCACTGGGTTATTAATAAGAAAGCTGGAGCCCTTGATGACAAATGACGACATGCCTTTTCAGAAGAAGGAAGAAAGTGTTTGCAGTCTGGACGAGGCAACACAGCTCAGGGGAAGGAGCTGAGTGTGTAAGTCACAGGCTTTGAGACCAAGTCCCAGGCTCACTGCTACACTTGTCCCTTGTGAGCCTCTCAGTTCCCTCATCGCACGGAATGGGCAAAATGGGGGCAGCAGAGTAACAAGGAGGGGGAAGCCTGGCTCCGGACTCCAGATGGGCTCTGAGTACTGGCTCTATGCCTTCCTGGCTGAGCTACTTAACCTTTAGGCCTTGAATGTCTTTATCTGTAAAATGGGTATAATCAAGGCGCCCATGGTGTAGGTTTGATAATCCTCATAAATTGCTCAGGACAGCACCTGCCTCCTGGTAAATGCTAATTACTTTTATTATCATTCTGCTACCATGCATCCGATCTCCCGTGGCTATGGCAAGAAGGTTCACAGTTCACACTGTCACAAATTCTGGAGCCAAAGCCCATTGGTGTCCCACAATGGGGGACAGCTGCCTAGCGGGCAAGACCCCATGAGGAACGAAAATGCGGAGCCCCTTGTTCAAAGGGCAGGGGGAAATGCTGTTATAGGTGTTAAAATACGAAGTGTTTTCCTTTCTTCTGCTGTCTTTCTATGGATTGGTCATGGTGTTTTTAAATTGCTATTTAATGTCCTCCTGAGTAAAGAAAAATTAAAACTTTAAATTATTAGCATGCATTTTACTGTTCATCTTAAATCATGCCATGCCAATTTTAAATACAAACATAAAAGCATTTAACTCACGGGCAGAATCCCCAACATTACACAATCTATGTCTCCTAGCTGGTGTGTCCATATGTAGTTCATTCAGAGCAGAGGGAACTCTGCCCACTGGATTCACACACATTCTCCCAACACTCCCTACTCTCAAGTTTCTGGTGGTTCAATTACTAAAGAATTTCAGGACAGTGCAAGGAGAGCATTAAACCAAGTACGGGGCCCTCGTGAGCACAGGGCCCTGAGCCACCACAGAGGTGGCCCTGGGCACCCCCCCTTCCCAGCCCCATTGGCTGCCAGGGCCCAGGTGATAAACAGGGCCACATCTTTCCACTAGATGCCTCTTGTGGAAGTCAGCACTCCAGCCAATTCCACCATGTCAACTCCACCGCGTTGAGCCACAGCACTAATTAAAATCCCTCCCCTAAAAGTTATCTCCCAGACGCTCCGTCAGCACTGAATGGGCTGCAGGTCCCCCAGCAGGACACGCCCACATGCGTGGGCCCAACGCTTACGGAGCAGCCCTGGAAATGGCTTTGAGGCCTTGCATGGTGTGACAGAGAGCCCAGGGGTCCCCGGCACTGGCTCAGCTGAGGGTGGGACCAGAGCCTGGTGAAGGGTAAAGATGAGACCCCCTTTGTCAGAGCTGGGTGGAGGTGGCCCTGTCAGGTGAGGGATGGAGCAGCTAACAGCCTCGGGGCTGACAGCCTCAGGACTCTGCCCAGGACCGGTTAATAGGCACCAGCACTGCCCTGTGGGCCCAGCTGCCTCTGGCCCACAGGAACGGTCTAGAGTCAGCCCCCTGCCAAATCCTTCCATGCATCCAGTTTCTCCTGTTAGCCAACTGCTGGGCACCTCCTGTGTTCCAGGCTAAGCACTGAACACAAAGTATCTCATTCAATCCCCACAACCCACTCATCAGAAAACGTATTACTGCGTCATTTTTCAGACCAAGAAACTGAGACACGGGAATGGCACAGTTAGTAAGTGACGGAGCTGGGAGCTGACCTCAGGCCAGCAGCAGTCCCCTGGCTCATCCAGGCGGGAGTGACCCATCAGAGAGCGACCACAGCCCTGCACGCTCCTCTGGTACCTTCTTGGGGCATGAGGTCTGGGGACAGCCACCTGCGACCTACCCTCCATCTCCTCCAAGTAGAGATGACGAGTTAAAATCGCTCCTTCCATTTCTTTTCCATCAACAACAAAACAATTAATTTCTCTCGGTAGAGATTGTTTCTGTGAAGAGCAATAAGGTGCCTCCCCAGGGGGCGTCATTATCATGAAAGCATCCGTCTGGGGTGGGATGGGGGGGCTCCCCTCTGGATAGAGCCTGCACAGGCTGGCTGGCCCGGGCCCGCTGAACACGCCCCTCTGCCCCTGCTCCCCCCAGCCAGCTGGGGTGACGGCACAGCGTGCAGGCTCCGGCCGCCCCCCGCACCCCTGGGGAGGGCAGTCCCTCAAGTGAGGGAGACACATCCCTCTGCGCCCGCCCAGCACACACAGTTACAGCCTTGGGAAGCCGCCACTTGCCATAAAATGCCAAGCGGCCCAGCTGTCCACAACCGGTTCAAGCTGCCTGGCGGACTCGGTCAGAGGAATCCATAAACAGGCCTGGATGGAGGAAGGGTGGTTAACGAGGCGTCTGCCTGCCATCCCACGCAGAGGCCAATGGGGACCCCACCTGCTTCCCAGGAGGAGGAAGGGCAGGGGGAAGAGGCTTCAGAGTCCAGTGCTCGCTGGAAACCCCTGGGCTGGTCAGCCGTGCCCCCAGCCCCCGGAGGCCACCCTGCCCGCAGCACACCCAGCCTCTGACCCTCCTGCACCCACCCACCCGCTCCCGGGTCCCTTGAAAGCCGAGTCCTCCCACTGCCAGCAACCCCCAGGACCTTCAGGAATAGTAGGAATGTTCCTGCTGGGCACACACCATGTGCTAATAAAGACTCCGACAGACCCTGGCTTCAGAGTCCTTCGGCCAGAAGATTGGGGCCGGGCTTGTGTTTGCAACAGGCCTCACAGAAGCCAGGAAAGCATGGCACCTCCACTGAGGGAAAAGCCCTGGGACCGAGGTCAGGGCAGGGTCTTGTGCTTGATAATCAGGCAGGAAGAAGCCTGATATCTGTGCATAAATGAGATCCGTTTGTCAAATACAAGTACCTCGTAAATGAAATGGCAGGGGGCCAAAAATAACCATGCTGCAGCCCCACAGAGGCGCGGACGGATTTGCACACTGAAGTCTCGGGGAGTGTGCACATGGATTTGAGGAGAGCAGACCCAGGGATAATACCCTGAACACATTCCATTGACACCAGCTAGGATGCGACCTGGTCCAAAAGAGGCCCCAGTGGCCGTCCTGGCGGGCCCAGTGTGGCTCTGGGGATTCTCCCTGTGTGGGGCCCCTGTTCGCAGGTAAAGGTAAAGGTGAGGGCGGCCACCATGAGAAAATGAACTGGCCCAGGGATTCCTGGTTGGCGTGAAGAGTTGCACACCCATTGCTTCTGCATTCTGGGCCTCAGGGGGTCACAAGAGATACACTGCTTGGCTCAGAATAGAACACAAAGAGTGATTTTCCTGCAGGACTGGGCCACGATCAGGAGGGCAGAAATAGCTCATAAATATGGCCCTGTGGCTAAAAGGCGATACTCTCAGTATTCACACGGGTTATGGCATAATCAATATTGTCATTAACTTCATCTATAACTGGAGCTGATACTGACTAACTGTGGTCGAGCAAGCTTTATAAATAAGGTGTTCCTCGGAACTATCACCTGAGGGAAGAGCCCGGGCCGGCCCAGCTTGCTGGCAGAAACCCCCCCGGCACACACCATGGCCCTGTGGGCTTCCCGAGAGAGGCAGGCTCACGCTCGGCGACCCAGGTCACTTTCCCCATGAGAGGTGGCCTTAGGGATGTCCCACCAAAGGCTCTTGTCAAGGTCCCAGAAATTGGCATGAAGAAAGCCGTCATAATGAAATGAAACCCATAGCCTTGCAAGAAAAGATTTCATTTTGTACATAATTAATAATAGCTTATTCCCCTTTTTTCTTTATTACAGAAGAAAATAAGTTATTGATTTCAACCACAAAGATAACTATTTGCATAACATAGCTGATTTTGTGCTGTAACTGGTCCAGATGGAATTCATTTGCTGAAAATATATTATATAATTTTCTTAAACAGGTAAAGATTTCATATCCAGGAATATTTCTAGTTGATTAGCAAAGCCCCTGATCTCATCGCAACCGGCTTAAAAAGATACCTCTTGAATCCCCTGTCCTGTGTGGTCAGAAATGAATTGTTTCTAAAACCAATTCCATGAGAAAACTAAGGTACTTTGCAACCATTTGGAAAAGGCATGGGTGTGGGGGCAGGGGGGGAGCGGGGGCGTGGGGACGTGTCTCTTATTCCACAGACACCTGCATAGCTCGGCCTCATCCTGTAGCTCGTGGCCTAATTATTTCAGAAGGCTAGTATCCCACGTCAGGCGTATTCATTTTTAGCCTTAATCACCTCATTTCTCCAGCCTACAGATTGCGGCACCTTGCAACATACAGTTCTTGCTGGGCCTTCTGGTCAAACGTGTGTCCTTCGGTTTGAGTGTTGCCTTCTTCCCCTTCCTGGGGATGAGGAAGCAAGAAGTGCGGGATGGTGTTCCCAAGGAGCAACCCCTCTGCTGGGCCAGTTGGCTCCCCTGCCCAGGCTGCCAAAAGCCTGGCCTATGTGAAAACTCCTTGCTAGAACGGTACCCATCCCTGGGCGGCAGGGAGTCCAGGGCATGCGGCTGCTGTCACGTCTTAGTTCCTGGGAAAAAAAAATCTGGAGCAGATATGACATCCTGCTAAGATGTGATACACCTGGGTGGTGTGCACGTATGTGTTTATTATGTTATTTATTTTGGTCTGTATGTCCAAGATATTTCATAATAGCCCATAAATCCAAAAATAACTTGGCAAGAAAGGTAGACAGGTGAAAGCTTTATTTTGAACAGACCTTGTAAATGACTAGACCCCTAGGTGTCACTTTACATAGTAACTGTAAATGTAAGGATAATAATATATTTATTTGTATTTATAGTTATAGGGCACTTATGATTTCACAGAAATGTTGTATTGAAAGATCTGGCTATTTTCTGTAAGGGAGAGTTCTGGAGCAAGAAGACTCCTTAAAAGCTGTCTTGCACAGATGAGGAGCCAGGCCAGCCAGCTGGAGTCCTCTGCCCCAGTCCAGAGCAAGTTCAAAGGCTCCTGGCTCCTGGGGAATTTATCTCCAAATAACCCTTGAATAACCTATGACTCGTTCTCCTTCCTCCACCCGGCACGCTGACAACTGATCAGTTTTATAGAATTGGAAAGTTTAACTTCGGTTCTGCCCAAACTAGAGACCCATAGGAGGCCTGTCCTCAGTCTCAGACAAGCCCCAGATTGGAGAGGCTGCATGAGAACTTTAACCAAGAGGACGTGAGAGTTCTCTGGAGGTTTTCAACCATCTGGCGGTGAGGGGTCTTAAATCCCAAGCCTGTACCTCGGAGAGCCTGGAGTCAACCATTCCCCCGCATTCTGCCCTTTGGTGCATCCCTCCAGACACATCTGAATAAGGTGGGGCCCTCACCAACTGAACCAGGAGTGCATGCTCTCTACCGCTTGGCTGAGAAGAGCAAATTAAGACGTTTTCCAAATGATGAGACCTTCGGTTGATGTTTAGAAAAAGCAATTTGTGCTTCCACGCCCCACCCCCCACCCTCGACTGCCTCGTCCTAGGCTGGGATATGTGAGGAAACGGGGCTAGCAAGCAGGTTTTTGCACACTGAAGACAGCGTGGTGCATTCACATCCCTCCGCAAGCCCCTGTACGTGAGGAGGAGAGACTCAATCCTTGGAGATAAAAAAAAAAAAAAAAAAGAGGGGACTTAATAGAAAGAGATCTTTTTATTAAAAAACCATGAATACAACTGCATTCATTCAACCTTAGAAATGTTGTGATGGCTTTTCTGCACAGCGATATATTTAGATGGGAATATGTCATTAATATAAACAGCAGAAAAGAAACTATTAAAGTAACACAATTTAAAACTGAGCAAACCCAAGTGTTTGATTAAAGTTTTTATACATTCTATACACTTGAGCAGGTCACAGAGAACCTTAATATTTTTGTTGATTTTTAATTTGCTCAAGGTGTGACATCTGAAATGTTAAAATTTCACTAGTTTGTATTTGAAATTAGGAGGCAGATCCAAAAGGAGGATTTTCAGTCTGATTTTCTCAACTGTCTTTAGACGTTCTGGAGAAGTCTACAGCAAAACAGTAACTCACCCTAATGTCAGCCCGAGCTGAGAGGCAATCTCCTCTCCCTCCATGCTATAATGCAGTACTCGATTTGTTGGAGTTGAGTTGAACGTAAATACATATGGTGGATATTAACTTTGATGATGGGGCCTAATTTCATATATGTCTTAATGCCTGCCTCTTTTTCTAGAAGGTTTTTAAACTGAAAAAAAAAAAAAAATGCCCGGTTCCTTGGGTCACAGACTGCATACCACACTGAGTGTCTTCAGTGGGCAGGCCTGTTTTTCCACAATTGATAATTAGCGGAACGTCTTCCCCCAGGAAGGCAGGACCCCTGCTGCAGCCTCCGGAATGCCTCCCTCCGTTTGTGCCAGGCGGGGCCCCTTCTTTCCAGGGAAGTCGAACCACCGGACACTCTGGTGTATTCCTCTTGGAGGCCTGTGGCTGGCCCGAGCTAGCTCCTCGGGTGCCATCGTCTGGCTCTGGATGTGGGCACACACTTTCAAAACCATCTCCTGCAGAAGCCTGGCAGATGTGCAGGCTGGTGGGCTGGAGGGGAACATCAGAGATGTTTGTCACAGAGCTGGAGGCCCAGACACTGCCCCCCTCGGCAGACAGAGGCTCACCGGGCTCACGGAAATGACTTACTGTAATAGGACGATTTGAATGGCCAACTTACAGCGGCTCATTTTCATTCCGATCACAGCCACTGGAATTCTGATATGCTGACACCCAGAATTATTGCTCTGTCATTAAAAAGAAAAAAAGAATGAGTGGTAATGTTTTGAATATTCCCCTCCAAAATATGAAATGATGGTAACGCAGTGGGTCCGTGTGATGTGGGGGTGGCCACGGGGCAGTGAGCTGGGTGGATGTGGTTGGAGGGGGGGGTCCCCTCTTTCCACGGGCATCAACGCAAAGTTCTTTTGTGGGTAGCGTCATTTTGAGTGTGAATCATCAAACAGGGCCTCATCTGAGTGAAATACCTTTAAGACTTCTCCTTTTTAAACTCTTAGAGATCTATCTTGTCTGCGGCAAGGAGCCTCATTTTCATGTTGGAACAGATGGGGCAAAATTGTCATTAACAGAAACTGACAACTCTAAAACTGAAATATAGATTTAGAAAGGAATCTAATGAATTAAATCAATGTTATTGCAGTGAAAGCCAAAGAAATTATTAGTGATTTGTAAAGTTACCCTGTATTTTAACCTCAGTATATTTTAGTCTGGGCCATTTTAACATTCACAATACTTTTTCACTGGCGTGGTTAATGTCTAACTGAGCAATACACTCATCTTAATTTATCTTTCCCTCTTGATACTGTGACTACAGAATGGCCAAGACCCAGCTCTGGACGCTCCCCAGTTCTCGTCTAGAGCCCGGAGGAGCCCTGCACCCCACAAGCAGAGGCCTTATCATGACCTTGCAGGGTCTTGTCAGAAATATGCAGGAGTGGGCTCATGGTATTTACTTTTTATTTTTTATTTTTTTTAGTGAGGAGAATCTGATTTTAAAAACAACTCCAAACTCTAAGGCTGTTTTAAGTAATAAATGGGAGGAAAAACATTTCCAGCTGTCCAATTTTTAGATACTTTTCATGATCATATCAAACCAATTACAAAAACCAAACCCAGAACACCCTTGGCCTTCCCGCTGCAGAAACCCCGAGGGAGAACAAAGGAAGAGCCTCCTGAGCAGCCAGTGGGTGGGGGTGGGGACCTGGGGGTCTGGGGGCCTGGGGTCCCTGGGGGTCACCCTGGGCCTGCCAGACCTCCAGAAGGAGGAGAGGGGCCTGGTCTGCTTCCCCAGCTCTACCGGGGGCCCCTAAAATATTCATCCATTCAGCAAGTACTAATAGGTACTCACTCCATGCAAGGCATCATTCCAGTGTCGAGGCCAAAACGGTGACCAAGATGGACAAGGCCTCAAGGTTCTGAGGCTTCCTTTCTGGTTGGGGCAGAGGTGGGCCACAGACAGTAAACAAGCCAACAAGGAAGTTCATCTTAGTCAGTGATAAGAACCAGAAAGAAGATGAAACAGGGATGGGACTGGAGCAGGCTTAGAGTGGCTTATCAGGGAGGCCTCTTGGAGGAGATCTTTGAACAGAGACCTGAATAGAGGAACATGGCTATGAAGGAAGCAGCCATGTGGAAGGTGGGAGGGGAAAAACCTTCCTGGTGGAGGGAACAGCAAGTGCTGTTTGACTCCCTTCCTTACACTGATTCTCCCCCCAAATTATGGTAGTTTCTTGCTTGTGTCCCCTGACCCTGACCTTGACCTTGCCCTCTAGGTGAACAGCGGTCCTGTAAGGCTTGGTCAGCCATGTACACCCAGCCCCTCACCCGGCTCCTGGCACGTGCCAGGAGCTTACTACTCCACTGTGGAACAGATGGAGGAGTGACCCACACAGCCTTCTCTCAGGCTTGGTTGTCTCAGGGAGGCTTCTGTGCCCCAAGGCAGGGCAGGACCCCACCAAACCGTCTCTCCTTTGAAGCACTTTGCAACCTATGATTATTAATTTGCCATTTGTGACCATGTATTTGGCGTCCACCTTGGCCTCCAGCCAGAGAGCCCCTGAGGCCAGGCCCACGTCCCCCTCAGTTCCCACTGGACCCTCAAGCCCAGTCCAGAGCCTGACCAAGAGAAGGTGCTCAGCACACATTTGGGGACTTGAATCCAAAACATCCTGTGAAGGGCAAACATTTCTGGCTGAGTGAACTTGAGTGACTCCCTTTATGGCGTCCGCAGACCCAGCCCCCAGAACCGCGAGGCTATCGGGCACACCCAGCACTGAAAGGGAGGCAGGCCTCTGCTGTCAACGGCCCCAACTTCTGCTGAGAGGCTGGCTCGGACAGAGGCCAAGGCAGCCCCCGAAGGGGCGGGTGGGCTCAGAGACCCCGGGGGTGGGCTCCCAGCAGGAAGCCCCTTCTCCCTGCAGCTTGTGAAGTGCGTGTCCCTTGTGGAGCCTGGATACTCAGGAAACACCGCCCCAAGCGTGTCAGCAGAGCCTGCCTTTGGGGTCCCCATGCCCCCAGAATCGAGGACTCTGTTTTAAAACATCTGTTCATCCAAATGGGAACTCTACAGAACAGACGCTCCAGGCTTATGATCCCCCTGAAGGCCTCAAAAAGTAGAATTATGGTCACAGCTCCTGCACCTTGCTGTGCCCGCCTTTTGTCTGGTCTCTGGACACGGCCACCAGGGCGGGTCACCTGCCAGCCACATACTCAGCTCTGCTCCCCGACAGTCCTCTGGGTAGGCCCGTCCAGAGGAGTCCCCACGTGCCCCTTTGAGTGACAGAACCCAACGCACAGCCCTGGCTCGTAGAAAGGAAAGCCACGGCCCCTGCATCCCAAGGTGGGCATCACTCACTTACCAGGCGTGAGTCTCACGGGGCTCTCAGAGGGGAGGCGAGCACACGGCCAGGGTCCCCTCCCTCTTTCTTGGATGTGGAGCCATACGCCTTCCTCACTGACCCAGCCCCAGCTGGTTCAAGGGGAAGGGAAGAAACAGTGGAGATGGAAAGTGATCTCCCAGCCCGTGGCCCGTGCCTGGCTGAGCACACTTCATCCCCTGGAGCCCAGTCCTGCCTAAGTGAAGATGTTGGGCCCGGCCTAAGTGTGCCACCCAATCCCCAGGATCAAAGGGATAGAATAGAGGGAGCACTGAATAAGACTTGGGAGACCTGTGTCTTGTCCTAGACCCACCCTTGAAATGCTGTGCATCCCTGGGCAAGTCAATGAACCCCTCTGAACCGGTTCCTTCTCCAGGAAATGGGCACAATCGTAGTTAGACCTAATTTCACAAGATCACTGTGTGGATTTAAGAGATGATGTACACAGACCACTTTGCAAGTCAAGTGCCCGCTGCAAGTCCACTTGGCTTGTCTTCTGGGCACTGTGGTCTTCATGGGAGCCCCAGCCCCAGCGATGAGCCGGCACTTTGTACACATTCTTCTTTGTCTTCCCAACATCTCCACACGGCTGGTTTTGTCATTTCCACGTTCTGGATGAGGAGACAGACTTGGGGCAGCGAAGGCCTGGCCCAAAGTCACACAGTTTCGATTTGCTGGCCACGTTCTTGCCCCACTGGCCCAGACAGCATGCACTCTCATTTCCGTTCAAGAAATCTACACTGGGTCCACTGTGAGCAAGAACTTGCTGTGTGTGCTCAGGAGATGCCAGGAGGCCCTTTTACCCAGGGTAAACCGGGGTCTCTCTCTGCAGATATCAGTGAGGGGGTTGCCCTGGTGACAGGAGGGTTACCATCCCGTACCCTGGTTTTTATAACCACAATTTGGCATCTAAAAGGGGGACACACTGACGAGAATCCCCACCAGCACAAGGGCCCTACAGCAATCCCTCTGATTCCCCCAGCCAGACTTTAGGATGGGCAGCTCCCTCCCCTGAGTTCAGGGGGGCCTGGGAAACACCCCAATGTCAGCCCTAGCTGACACACGTGATGGGGAGCAGTGACCGCCCTCCAGGACTGTAGTCAGGGGGTGTCGGAGATGGAGTCTCATTCTGTCACACGTACTTCCCACACCAGCACAGAAACATCTTTAAAAGCGACAAACCCCCAAACCCTTTGTTTGAATGCAATTACCATTTGTAAGAGCATTTCTGCAGCCTCTGTAAACTCACCTTGGGGGACAGAGCTCACCATGTCCCTGCTTTCCCTTATGAAGTGCCCACTGTGGGTCCCACCGAGACTGGAAGGCTGGGGTAAGCTGTCCTTCCTCCCAACAGGTAGACAATGAAAGGCACTAAAGTCATTGTTTTCCCTTTTTGCCTTGGCTGCCAGGAAGCTCAGAAATAACATTAATATTTAATCCTTAACCTAGGGTTCCCTCTCTCAACTTCATTTTTGTCTCTAGCCATCTTATTATGCCTGATCATGTGTGTATCAAAAAGGCTCTCGTAGTTGGAAGACTATACGTTTTAAGTAAATCCACAAAGAAAGGAAGACCCTCCCCAGGGCCTTCTCCTAGGGCTCTCCCTGCCCTGGAGTGTGGTCACCACATTCACTCCCTTGTCACTCCAGAAAATCCTGGTCATGCCCTCCCTGCAGGTCCTGCCCTGCTTGGAGCAAAGCCTCCTTCTCGCCTGCAAAGTCCTGTGTTTCTGCCTCAGATGTCATGTCTGGCAGCACACAGGTGTCAGAAAATCTTGTTTAAGCGCAAAGGGAGAGCGAATTTTCTCTCTGGGATGGCGCGGGTTTCAGCCTGCCACGTGGCTGTCACTGTTTCCTCTAAACCATGCCTCACGGGGTGATGGACTGCTGTGCCTCAGGTTCAAAAAATGAAGCAAATTTTCCTTTACTAATTTAGTCACATACCACAATAAATCCCAGAAATATGTCTTATGTATATTTTGCATTACCTTTTGCAGACAAATACAAAAACATGGTCAACATTTGCAATAAAATTATCATAGAAATGCCATCTCAAATCTTATTTTCTTTTTTCCAATGCGCATTTCACAAATAACTTGTATTAAAATTATGTTTTACAGAGTAGAAATAGAAAACAAATACCCCTGGTAATTTAAATAGGCATTTGCATAACATGACTAGAACACTTTAGAAAAACGCACAGCATTGGAAAATATGAGTTCAAAAACACTTAAATACAAGTGATTTTAATAAGTCTAATATGAAAAATGCCTTTTAGCCGTATTAATTAGTGAATTAAAATGTGTTGATCTTGGAATATTTTCCAGCTAACAGGTTTGGGGATTTGTGCAGGGTTTGTTTTTTTTTTTTTCTTGCTGTTTCTGACACAATGTTGGCCATTCATTAAACCACATCACAGTGCAGTCCTGGAGGTGTTTCTGATACCATCCTGCAGGTGTCTGGAGAAACATGGCAACCAAGCTCATGCTTGGGTTCAGGGCAGCACGAGGAGGAGAGTGAAGCAAATATCAGGGCTGACCCTTGGAGGTGCAAGTGGGGCTGTGTGGACCCTGTCGATGCTTAGGTGTCACAGAACCAGCTCCCTCCCTTTGTCCTCTAAAAGGTCTCGCCCAAGTGCAAGAATTAGCTCGTGTGTGGACTCCGTGTGGATGGACAGGCTCTGATGACTTCCACTCTAGACCCTGTTTTTCCATGGGGGTGCGTTTTTCTCAAATCTCCACTTTCCATTTTGGGGTTGTTCCCTGGCTCGGCAACGCAGGTCAGCTCCAGGCAGGTCTGGTGAAGCATGTGGCCTTCTGGCCACAAAGCACAAACACTGAAAAGCACTGAAACCAGGCCACTCGAAGACGGCTGTTTTCCCATTGAGGAAGCGCACAGCCACTTAAGGATTCGGGCTCTGTGCGGTGATTGCTCATCAAAAACGAGGAAGATGCATATTTATTTCTGCAATTTAGTTGGAATACCCTTCTGAGAGCCCACAGGAGAGGCGCCTTCAATGCATAGCTTCTGAGCTGTTAAAATTTTCATTCTAGGTCCCCAGGAAACAGTGCATTAAAACACATCACTGCATCCTCACATCATCAAACCCCCTCCTTGCCCAGTGCTCCCAGGAACTGGTTGGAAAAATGACAACAAGGGAGCCGTGGGGCATGGCCTGAGAAGGGGGAGGCCCAGCAAGGAAGGTGCTAAGGCCAAGCACAAATACTCTCCAAATGCCCTGCCTCGGGTATGTTCCTAATCCATCCACCCTGCAAAAGCTGCTCTCAACTGGGTCCCTCTGCTTAAAAAGGCTTCCCCAACTTCTCAAGTGGTGTATGAAGGAAACCATGACTGTCAAGCTTAGACCTAGGGATCAATCTTGCCATTTGACAGATGGAGAAACTGAGGTCCAGAGAGAGGGTGACTTGCCTGGTGACAAGAAACCAAGTTTCCCAGCCCCGCGCCAGACACTTTTATCAACGGCTGAGCTGCCTTCAAGGAAAGGTGCTCCATTTAAAAAAAAGAACTTTATTTTAGAATAGTTGCAGATTTACACAAAAGTGGTGAAGATAGTACTTTGAGTCCCATATTGTTAGGATCTTGTATTACTATGGGACATCTGTCATCAATAAGGAGCCAGTACTGATGCGTTATTATTAACTGAGGTCCACACTTTATTCCGATTTCCTTAGTTTTTGCCCCTAATGTCCTCCTCTGTTCCAGGATCCCACCTTCAATTTCGTCGTCATGTCTCCTGAGGACCTTCTAGACTTGAAGTTTCTCTGACTTCCCTTGTGGTTAATGGGCTTGGCAGATTTGAGGAATACTGGTCAGGTATTTTGTAGAATGTCCCTCCATGTGGGTTTGTCGGATGTTTTTCTCGTGCTTAGACTGGGATTGTGGGTCTTTGGGAGAAATACCACAGAGGCAAGGGTCATTCCTCTCACATCACCTCAACCCAACATTGCGGTTGATGTGGACCTTGGTCACTCGACTGGGGTCAGTGTTCCTCACAGTGAAGTCACCCTTTCTTACCCCTTCCTTCTATTCTGCACACTTTGGAAGAGAGTCACTGTGTGCGGCCCACACGGAAGAAGCAGGAATTATAATCCACCTCCTGGAGGGCAGAGTCTCTACATGAATTGTTTCAAATTCTTCTGTAGAGGAGATTCCTCTATTCTCCCCCACATATTCATTCGATTATTTATTTATCTCCATATGGACTCCTGGATATGTATTTTATACTTTAGGATATAACCCAATACTGTATTATTTAGTTTGTGGCTCAAATTGTTCTAGCTTTGGCCATCGGGAGCTAGTCCAGTTGGTTCCTGTGTCTCTTTGACATACTCCTGACACTCTCTGTGTGCGTGTGAGTGTGTGTGTGTGTGTGTGTGCGTGAGGGTGTGAGTATATGTGTGTGTGCATGAATGAGTGTGTGAGTAAATGTGTGTGCATGTGTGAGTGTGCACGCGTGAGTATGTGTGTGCATGCACGAGTGTGTGAGTATATGTGTGAGTGTGAGTGTGTGTGCGTGCATGAGTGTGTGTGTGTGTACCTGTGTGGGTATACATGTGTGAGTGTGTGCATGCGTGAGTGTGTGAGTATGTGTATGCGTGTGAGTATATGTGCGTGTGTGTATGTGTGTGTAAGTGTGTGTGCGTGAGTGTGAGTATGTGTGCCTATGTGGGTATATGTGTGTGAGTGTGTGCATGCGTGAGTGTGTGAGTGTGTGTGCGTGCATGAGTGTGTGAGTATATGTGTGTGCATGTGTATGCATGCGTGCATGTGTTTTAAGCACACACTCTTACTTTCCAATCCTGTAAGCGTCTGGGATCACCTTGCGTATTTCCTGCTTCAGTCCTAGAAGCAGCCGTTTCTCCAAGGAGCCCTGCTTCCTATTTCTGAGGATGGTAATAGAAGCCAAGGTCCTAATGCTGGGTGTGCTCGTTATTCCCAGGGTGTCACTGCTTCCCAGCACCCCCAGCCGACACAGCAAGGATGTATGTGTGCACACTAACCCCCGCCTACACACAGATCCACAGATATTTCTACATGCATCCATCTGTGTCTGTATTAAGCTGAACAGGCATTCACAATAGTGTCCCCACCTGTGCTCTCCATGTTAACCTTCCCAGCTCTCTTGTCTGCAGGGTCCCCACTTTCCTGTGCCAAGAGCAAGGGTCTGAGATGGACGGCACTGGCTCAGTGTCACACCACAGCTCCGGAGTGAACCCCCACACATGCTGTGCCTGCCCTGGCTTGTACCCAAACTTGGTGGCTAGTGGTTGGAGGCTGGGGGGGGCGGGGCAGGGTCCTGCCCAGGGAGCAAGCAGGCCAGGGCCCTAGGAGGCCAACAAAAACCCCCGCAAGGGACGACCTTGGGGCCACCCACATTTCCACTGTCCCATCACCTTGACCAGCCCGGCCAGGAAATGTGGCCTAGGCAAGCCTGTTGTAGCTGATGCTGGCTGCGCCCTGCCCATGACTCTCAGGCCTTAGCATGACAGAGCACACACCTGCTGCTTCCAATGGCCAGAGGCAGAGGCTCCCCGTCTCTGTCCCTGAGGACCTCTCCAAAGCCTTGGAGAACCAGCAGAGGACCGGGCAACTAGCACCTCAGGGGCGGCCCGCCCCGGGGCCTATGCTAGAGCACATCCCCCAGCTCCCATGGGACTTGTGACGCCCACCTTGTTCGGCTGCCTTCTCCCCTCTTCTCACTTCCCCCTCCCACCAGGGCTTACTGGGATTGCCTCCCAAATAAACCACTGACAAGGCATCCTTATCTCGGGGTCTGCTTTGAGGAGACCCCAACAAACAGACTAGACCTTTCTCATTCCCTCTCTAGGAATCTCGGGATGCTTCGGCCCCACTGGATTATGCGTCAGCAGAGGGTGGCTCTGCTGACAGCAGGCGGACCGTGGTTGGCAGCACAGAGGCGCTGGACCCCAGGCTTCCAGGTGGGCCCAGAGGGGCAGAGGGTGGAGGGCAGGTCTGGAGGGCATGAGAGGGGTGAATCTTGCTTGCACCGGAGAGGTGCTGAGAGGTCTAGCTGAGGACAGCCCCAGAAAGGAAGAAGGGAGACCCAGCTCTGTGCTGAGAATCATCTTAAAGCCATCCTTCCCCACGGTGGGAGAGGGAAGGGAGCTCCATTTGTCAGTACAGATAGGTGAACCCATGAGAGGGGCTGAGCAATTCTGGCATCTGAGCTTTGCACCTGCAGAGAGTCTCCGCGATGTCTCCACAAAGACTCTATCAGTCAGAGGAGCTTGCCTGTGTCCCATGAAGGGCAACAGGCGACTGATAGATCGAGGTGTGCCCATATGGAGAGGCACACTGGCTGGCCCCCCCACCCCGAAGATTAACAGCATTTGTCAGGAAGCTTCCCGTGGACCTGCAAAGATGCCGCCTCTGATTCATCGACACCTCTGCCATGGCGTTGCCCATCAGAGGCCACCCCTGCATGGCCCTCCCCTGCCCCAGCTGATCAGATGAGCCCACGGGGCCTGGCCTGGACCCCCTCCTCTGCCTTCATGCAGCAAGCCCACCCACAAGCGCTCTACACATGCACGCACACACACACACATATGCAGGTCCACGCGAGCGCTTCCAACGTATCCAGAGCCTGCTACAAACCCCTTCTGCCCTTCTGTACAAAGTCTGTTTCCTCCTGACTGGCCCCCACCTGCGCCAAGCCCACCCGCACCCTCAACTTCGCATGCCCCTCTCTGGGGGGCGCCGGCACCTGTTTGTCCCTGGGCCTCTCCAGAAAGCAGCTCAGGGCTCATGTGAAATTGTACGTTGACTTTAGAAGGATCCCGAGGTGTCCTGATTACCACTCTGTCCTTATGAACTGGATTAGAGGGCCCTTAACAGATAATGCCTAGAGTCCTCTCTGCTTGTTGGACATTGAGCAATTATGAACGAGGTCTTAAGAGATAAGGGAAACAGTGATGCCTCAGCCAGGAGCTCAAAAGGTGGTTCCAGGGAGGCTTTCAAAACAATACCCCGCACAGGCGGGAATGATTTCCCCGGCTTTGGATGCTGAACTATGAGCCTCTCGGTGAAATCTTTTCATATCGGGATAAGACCTGGGTAGCTCTTAATCCTTTAATTCTACCAGTTGGCCAGGAGCTAGAATTGGATTTGGAACCTAAGAGAGGGAGAGGGGAAAAATCAACACAGGAATTTGAAACTCCAAAGTGGGCCCCAGCTCCCTCCTTCCTTCCCCGGCCCAGCCGGGCAGCAGGCCAGTGGGGCGGCTGTGGTCAGGATGGCCCCTGGCCACCCCTCCCCAAGGAGGCATCTAGCCTGGGGGTGTCAGGCCTGCTGGGGGCCCTGGGACCACTGACCAGAGGGCTGGAGTCAGGCTGGGAGATCAGGAGTGTCTTTTAGCAAGAGAGCCCCTTGCCTGTAGGGTAAGGAGCAATGGGGTGCTTCACCCCGACTGGCCCCCCCAAATAGTAGGAATAAAAATCATCCTTGTAATGGGCAAGTGATGCTTCCTTCCATCTATGTGAAGTGTTTATAGAAACATCTTCAGAGAACCAATGACCCAGCAAAGGAAAAAGAGTCCCCCGGTCATGCCACCTCAAGTCCCAGCAGAGTCCCCCTGCCCTCCAACCAAACTACCTCACCTCTCCTCCAGACACAGCTCCGGGCAGCCCCTCCCCACTGCCTGAGCCTGCAGCACCCTGGTCCCACAGCCTTATCCCGGGCAGTGTGGGGGGCCAGGAGGTCTCCTTTAGAAACAAGAAATAGGGTGAGCAGGGGGCAGAAGTGGGGAAAACGGGGCCAGAGATCCCATAGAGAGGCCATGACGCCCCAAGAGCCTCACATTGGAGTTCCTGATGTGACCACTCTCACTGGAACCATCCTAACCAGTGTCCCAAAGACAGATCAGAGGCCCTGACCTCAGGAAAAGCCTCCATTTCAAGACTTCATTCATTAATTCATTCCCTCAGCAGGTGCATGTTGAAACCTCCTCTGCCCCCGACCCTGGGCTTGTCCTAGGGGCAGAGTGAGGGACCAGTTACAAAGCAGCAGGACTGCCCCGGGGCAGAGAGAAGCCCTGGGGCCACTGAAGCACAGAGGAGACAAGCATCTGCCCAGCTGGGTGCAGGGCAGTCATGCAGTGTTTCCAGAAAGAGTGGAGTCCTGCTGGGGAGGTAGAGCTGCCAGAAGAAGCCATCCCCAGCTCTGTCTATCCTGGGTCTTCTCCCTTCTCCTCTAGGAGCTCTGCAGTAGGGCAGGCAAGGGAGCCACTAAGAGTGGAAAAGGAATAAGAATCGGTCCCTGTGTCCCCAGAATAATTAAGAAAAAAAAATCAAGAATCAAAAATGATTCTTCTGCCCTAGACATTTAAGCCAGCGGCTCAAAAGGGACGGGGCTTGCACAGAGCCCACCTGCCCCCAAGGAGGACTCCAGCAGGTGGATGGATGGATGGCTGCCCCGTGGAGGGACAGCTGCTCAGGCCAGCAGGGCACAACACACAACCCCATGGGGTGGATGAAGAAATGTGATCCAGGGCGCCTGGGTGGCTCAGTTGGTTAAGCGACTGCCTTCGGCTCAGGTCATGATCCTGGAGTCCCGGGATCGAGTCCCGCATCGGGCTCCCTGCTCAGCAGGGAGTCTGCTTCTCCCTCTGACCCTCTTCCCTCTCGTGCTATCTTTCATTCTCTCTCTCTCAAATAAATAAATAAAATCTTTAAAAAAAAAAAAATAAAGTCAACAGTACTTTAAAAAAAAAAAAAAAGAAAGAAATGTGATCCAGAGGTCAGAAAACTGGCCCACAGACATAGGAAATGTGCACAAAGCTGACCCTGGAACCCAGGTCTTAGGACTCCCGAGCCTGGTACTTTTGTGCCTTCATCCTGAGATGAGTGGAGCCAAGAAAGAGCCGGAAAGCCTTCACACTGTCTGCACCCCTTCTCTGTTGCTTGCTCTTCCCCATGTCTCCACAACGAGACACCTGCCCTACACACACACACACACACACACACGGCAGATTCTGCTGAGTGAATGAGGTGGAGACAGAGACCTGATGGGAGGGCAGGAGACACTGAGGGATACCGCCATCCATCTTACCATCTGACCACATGCTTGGGTCCCTGAGAGGTGTTTGGCAAACGGATCTTCTTTTTAAAAAGGAATAACCTTATTTTTCAAGTTGGATTCTTTTAGTTGCAAATGACAAATCCCAATTTAAACTGTAAATAAAAGGATAGAATGTGTAGAGGTTCAGATTCCTGAAGAGTCCAAGGGGTAGATCTGGTATAGCTTCAGGCATGGCTGGATCCAGGCACAGGAGGCTGTCTCCTTACCTCCATGTGGCTCCACTCCTAGCCCAGCTCTCCCCATGCATCAGGATGGTCCCTGCAGTTTCACATCTGCTTCCTATCAGCTCAGCAACCCCTCATGACAGGAAAGTATTTCAAGAAGTTCCAGACAAAGTCCTTGGACTACCTCTTGGCACAAACGTGGGTCAGCCAAGCATCCCTGAATCGAATGATTCTCTCCTGAGATAAGCCTGGGCAAGTTGCCAGCCTTAAGCCAAAGAGTGGGTCAAACTACCAGAACTGCATGAACTGAGAGTTTGGGAGAGGGTTGAATCCTGAAGAAGATTCCAGATGCCATTGCCAAAAGAAGAGTGGATGGATGCTTAGCAGGTCAAACCTATCTGAATTGCTTTCGTAAGCACCAGAAGCTTGCAGACCACGGGAGTCCCCCGGGGTGGACACAGGAAAGCTGCTTCTATGGAGTGAGAGGTCTTGGCCTGGGCTCTCCGAGTGCCTACAGTTCAGCACCTGGACAACTGGTGTCCAGCACATGCCGCTTACCCCTCCCACTGCAGCCAGCCCCCACCCCCACCCCCATGCACCCACCAGCCCCAGTCCCTGGGAGGCCACTTGGGGAAAGGCAGCTGTCCCCCTGTGCCGGTTATTGATTTAATTTCTGTTTACTTCACTGTAAGCTTAATTTGCTGTGTTAATGGCATTTTAATCCACTTGCCCGTTGCATGGGGCTGATAATACCACACTTTGGTGCTGCAGCCGTGACATTTCTCTGCGTACCAGTTCTTCGGTGGGTGGGGCCAGGCAGTATTCCCAGAGTGTTCCCCTCCCCTGCCCACGTGTGACTCCCACCGCCAGCCCTTGGGGGTGGGGGACACTGCTCCCTGCTCCCCGTGTCTTTCGGAAAGTCTCCCAGAGCAGAGGGACCCCAGCTGAGAGCCGTCCCTGAGCCCAAAGGGAGACGGGACTGTACTACGGGTGAGCTGTGTGGAGGCTCAGGGAGACGAAGCTGTCTCAGGGGCCCTGGGAACCACGTTGGTCGTGGGTGGCTTCCTGGTGGGGTCAGCCTTGAGGAGGTCTTTGAAATCAAAGATAGAAACAAGCCAGGCCAATTGAGGGATTCTGAAAAGAATGAGCCAAATCTGATTCCTCCATCTGGAGTCCCAGTCTCCAGATCAGCTGTGTCTGTGTCCTGGTCCCAGACTGCCACTCACCCTCATGGCAGGGGCAGGTCTGCCTTTCACGGAGGCGTTGACGTGTGGTGTGTGGCCCGGTGGGGGTGTTAGGAGGTCAGCGCTGGAAAGCCACCTGGCCGCCAGCTCCACATCTGTGCAGTGTGGGTGAGACATTGGCCAGGCCCTGAAGTGAGACCTGGGGGGGCCCAGGCCAACTGTAAGCCCTGCCCACGTGGTGGGCACCCGGGCAGTGAATGGGGCGGGGGGGCCCCCCAGGGCACAGGATGGGCCGGGGGGGCTGCCTTACATTAGATCACGTGCCCTGCACCCGAAGCCCCGCTTTCGCCAAGACACAGATGGCCCTGGGCCCACGGACAGCCCCTGTAGGGGTCAGGCCAGCAGGGGTCCGAGGGCAGGCTGCTACAGCCGACTGCGGGTTCACTTCCGGAGGGCGGACAACCACCGGGCACGGCTTCTCTGTGGAGGCGGAGACACGGCGCCCGATGAACGTGTGGCAGTCCAGGGATGGAGGCCGGAGGTGAGCAGAGAGGCTAAAGGAAGACGGGAACTGAGGGGGAGGAGACGCAGAGGAGGAGGAAGGGCGTCCACGGAGCTCGCCGGGCTCCAGGCACTGCCCTGCTAGCTCTCCTGCCGTTAGGATAGTTAAGCCTCAGAGCAGCTCTGCTGTTTTGTTGTTTTCCTCATTTTATGGATAAAATTACGAGGTTTAGAGGAAGCAAGTAAATCGCCCAGGGCCATGCAGCCAGGACCTGGCAGAGCCAAGATCTAACACAGGAGGCCTGGCTCCGGAGGTTGTGCTATCAACGTAAGACCAAGTGTGGAGAGGCCACAGGGCAGCAGAGGCCACGGAGAACAGAGGCCACGGAGAGCAGAGGCCAGGAGCTGAGAGGAGAGTGGCCAGGGACAACAAAAGGACAGTCCGGGAGCGCGGGGCAGGCATGCTGCTGCTAACCCAGCTTCTCCTGAGCAAGTTAACCACAGCCCTAGTGCTGTCGGGTGCCTTCTCCCTGCTGGCTCATCCTCGCTAAAGGCAGGGCACCGAGCCCCACACCTGACACTCTGAAAGAGCCAGGGCCACCCAGAACCTTTCTCCAATTAACTTGCTGTCCCTGGTCCTCCAAAAGCAGCAGCCCCACCACCCCAGAGGCCCTCTGCCCCAGAGCAGCGCTTAGGGATTCAGATGCACATGTCCCTGTGTCCCCATTTGGACTGTGGTCCCCTTCTTGTGTGGGGGGGGGCATCACGCACACACACAGATGCTCACATGCAAAGACCAGATGCACACCTACCACCCAGGGACTCGGGACCACCCGCAGAGGGCCATTCCCAGGGGCTGGAGGTGGGGACGCACCCCCGCTGGCATTACCACTGTAACGACCCTGGGCATCTCCCGGGATTAATGGCCACCAGGATTAATGGCCCTCAGCGCCACCCTGGGCCATTAGGCACCAGGAAGCCCCACACCTCAGTGGCTGTTACTTAAGTGGAAACATTAGAGAGCTAACAACAATGTCTAACAAGGAAGGAATTATCAGGAGAGCACCTCGTCTGCCCTCATTACCTGGTCGGGCCCTATGACAGGAACTGCGGCCAAAGGGGGGCACCACCTTCCCATCCCTCCCCTCCCCCATCTTCCCAAGGCTTCTGTCCTGGAATCACTTTTCCGCTGGAGCACTCTTGTGCGTGTGTGGGTGTGTGTGGGTGTGTCCATGTCTGTCTGTACGTCTTTGTGTGTGTGTCTCTATCTCTCTCTGTATGTCTGTGTGTCTGAGTTTGTGTGCATGCGTGTCTATGGTCTGCGTCTCTGCGGGTATGTCTGTGCGTGAGGTGTCCCAATCTCACCCCTGGAAGGCCCGTGAGCCTTGCTCTGCTGCCTGAAAGAACAGCCGTTCCACCCACTGACAGCCCGTCTCCTGCCTTGCTGCAGCTGCACCCACACGTTCCTCCGCTTCCCTTCCTACTCCAAGACATTGTGCTTCCATTCATCCCTTGATTCTGCAACTGTGTTTTGAGCACTTGCAGTGAGCCAGGTCCCCTGTGAGGCACAGAGACTGAGGAGATCCCTGCCCTCATGAGGCACGGAGTCTAGAGCAGGAACAATAAAGAATGACCTTAATGGCCGAATAGAAGGCGAGGGTTTTTCCAGAATTGTCCGTTCAAAACTGGGCAGCTGACTTGTGCATGAGTCTTTGCAAAGTCTGTGGTCACATTGCCGGCTCTGCGCTCAATTCCTTTCTGAATGAACTTCAAGGAAAGATACATCAGTCCTACAGGTCTTCAATCGATGTGCATCTTGGATGATCCTAGAGATCACCTGGTGGGATCCATAAAAAAAAAGAAAGAAAAAAGGCAAAGAAAATAAACAGAAAAATAATAATCATTGGAGGGGTGGGCAATCTCCATATTACAGGGGCTGGATGTCACTAGAAAGCAGCCGTTTAAGGGTCACGTAAAAGAGCAATCTGGTAAGTAGTTATTTAATGGTGAACATGGGTGGCCAAGAGTACTCATGGCTTTGCATACAGCTCCTTCCCTCATCCCCCATGGACTCAAACAGCCCTGCCCCCGCAGCGATCCCTGGAGGTAGAGCCTGAGCAAACAGCTCCTGGGCAGGGAGACACTGAGGGTGGAGGGACACTGGAGAGTTTGGATATGGTTGACCCCTGGCAGAGGAGAATGAGAAAGCATTCCTAAATGAACCTTCTCTCTTGTGTAACATGAGATCTCAAATACCTGTTGCAATGTAATAACTGCTATGAGGAAGAATCGAACTATCTTAACTATATCCTTAAAGGTTTATATATGCAAGCAGGACTCCCCAGAACAGTTCTCTTTGTGTCACTGGGAAAGTGGAGCATCTTCCCGTATTTGGATATGAAGGCATGGACAGTAACTACATAATAAGTTATTTATTTCATTAAAACAGTGGCATGTGCTACAAAGGAGAAGTGCTTGCTGCTCTGAGACCCAAGGGATGTGTCTTGAAAGAAGTACCGCCTGACCTGGCACTGAAGGAAGGAAAGGGATTAACTGGACCGGCAGAGGGGGCAAGCAAGGGCCCCCCAGGCAGGGAGAACATCAGGTGCAAAGGCCCTGGGGGGAAGAGTGGGGAAAGGCCCCACTCACAGGAGCCCGGAGGGTGAGAAGCCAGATCTCACAGAGCCTCACGGGGGTGTGGGCAAGTGGGAGCCATTAAAGGGTAGAGTGATCCACTTCCATTTTTAAGAGAGCCTTCTGGATGCATCCCACACCCGTTCCAATCATGCCCTAATTATCTGAACTCCGGGGACCCAGCCACTCGCATTCCCTGCTGTCATTACCCTCACTGTTTCAGGTAAGCTTTCCTTGAGAACTGGACTCAATTCCTGCAGCCGGGGCTCTCCCCTCCCTCTGGAATAGCGCTGAGCGTGCCGCAGACACTCGAAAAAGACTACACATTCTCGCATTTGGAGCAAAGGTGGATACCACCCGTCTGGGAGGGGCGCTTATGCATACATGTCCTCCTGATGGACAAGGAACAAAGGCCAAAGGCAGCCCCGCAGGGAGCCACGCCCCCGCGTTCCTCCGCAGCCTGGCAAAGCTGCCCAGCGCCGCTCCAGGCAGGCAAGCAGGGGACACATGGTGTGACACAGGTGTGGCCGAAGCTCTCCGCATCCGGTGGATCGGCAGGATGCGGCGGCCTGACGCCCCCGCCCGAGGCTTCGGTCACCCAGGTCACACGGCACACGGGGCGGGGGCGGGATCTTATCAGGGCATAAGCTGCAATGAGAGCCAAGTCAGAATTTCCCTTCCTCTCTCTTAGGAAGCACAGCCACGCTGCTGGTGGCTTGCGTACAGGGGCACATTGTGCAGGAAGAAGAAAAGTCTTCAGACACAGGCCTCCGAGCTCTGCGAGCTGCTCCTACTCTGAGGGGCACACAGGGCACCCGCCCTGGGTCTCCAAGCTGCGTGCACGTCTTCCATGCAGCACGCGGCACTGGTGGAATTATATGACTTAAGTAGGAAGCAGGACTCAGTGGGGGCACATCAGATTCTTGACTCCCATGCATGCTTGCCCCGGGACAAGGGAAGGTCAGCAGCAGCCACTGCACCTGTGTCCCTCCTCAAGTGGCCCGGGTAGGGTGCCCCACCCAGATCGGACCTGCCCTGGGACAGGTGCTGGGAAGGGGCAGGACCCTGACTGCAGCTCCACCACGGGGTCCAGGGACCGGTGTGAAGGGGCAAAGGGACCCGAGCCAGGGGAGCCAGCCCTGAGCCTGGCCGTGCCCATCCAGGAGGGTGAGGGGCCACCAGCCACCCTGGAGTCGGGGGCTTTCACCTGACCGGACTGAGATGGGCTGCAATAAAGGGAAAGTGCACCCTGCTTCCCTCCAGCGTGGTTCTGGTAACACCCGCTCTGGAGGTCTCTCACTCCCCACGAGCCACCCCAGTTCGCGACGTTTCTCTGGGCTTTGTGTGTGCACGCTTCCAATCCTCCCCTGCAAATCTTACCTTGCCTTTGACTGGTATGTTCTGATGATGAAACGGGCTTTAAAAATGCCCCGTGCTGGGGTACCGCTTATGCACAGTTGGGGCGAACGGAGGGCTCGGCTTCACCTCATCTCTCCTTTCTGCTTAAATATTATGCCACATCCTGATTAATACCAGACCAATAAAATCATCTCCGCAATCTGGTTAGAGGCTTTTGTCTTCCCAGATGGCCTGCAATGTTAATGTGTGACAATTTCAACAATGAACTAGGACTGTTTTATGGAACCAACATTTGTTCCACTGCTTTTTTTTTTTAGACTCAGAATTTTGACACAGATGGTACAAATTACTCAAAAAACAGAAATGTTCATTTAGAAGGCTTAAATATGTGGTTTTACTCAGGCCATCAGAATATTTTACATTTGCAATTCAGTAAATTTACTAACAACCCTGCTATAATTAAGGTCTGCAAAAAAAAAAATCCCCTTTTCCAGCTTTTTATATCTATAGAGTTTCATTAAAGCCAGAAAAAATATTATTATTTATTCTAGTTGTGCAATGTTCTTATTTCCTTCTGACATACATTGTTCGTCTCTGCTTTCTGTCTCCTTCGTGTGCCTAATTGCTGCTGAGAACAGAGGAGGAAGGAGGTAGGTGAGCTCCGGGGTCTCCCCCCATCACCCCACGAGCCAGACTTCAGCCCCAAGTCCCTGATCTCAGTTGTTATGGCCACAGCATCTGCCGGAAGCTTCTCCTACAAAAGAAGGTGAGCCCGTCTCCTTGCACCTCTGCTTCCCATGTCTGCAAGGGCAGGACCCACAGCACGAGAATTTTCACGCCTGGAGTGGGTTCTTGGTTTCCACGTGGACCCAGGTCTGCTGCTCAGGGTCGGAACATAGCCTTCTGGTGGTTCCTGTAGCTGTACCTTCGTACACTTGTTCTGTGACCCTCGCTGTTCACGGAAAGCTCAGTGTAATCCTCCCCGTGGCCCTGCAAGGTGTGCGACGAACTCTCATCCCCAGTTACAGGCAAGGAAGCTGAGGCTCAGAGAGGTTAGGTCAAGGGCAGGGCCTCACGCCATCATCACCTTAGAACCCACAAGAGCACCAACGATGAGCAAGAACCGTTCCAAATGGGTATTTTCGGAGGGCTTACTCCGTGCCAAGCACTGTCTAGTCCTTTCCACGTGTCCTCTCTTGGAACCCTCCTTTTGAGCATGTGGGGGCCGAGGCTCAGAGCAGTTGCAAGGAAGGGAGGTGAAGCCCCTGCGGGCCGAGGCAGCCAGTGGGGCTGGGAATCCATCGCAGCTGAGCGGACAGGGGGTGGGGGAAGAGGTAGGCACAGCTGGGAGAACCAGAGGAAAGCCAGGCTGTCCGCCGTCTGGGCTCTCGGCTCTGGGAGGTTGCCCTGGGCAAGGGGAGGTTCATCGTGTGGACAGCGTTCCCCGGGGGATGCAGCCTGCTCTGACCTCAGCTCCCTGCAAGGGGCTTCTCTGAGCCTTTCCCCTCTGCCTTTGCCCCAAAGCTGCCAACTGCTGCCCCCCATATACAGGTTCATGCAGACCTCAGCCCCCAGCAACTAGACGACAGGGACCTGGTGTCCCCATCTTACCAACCCCAGGACGCAGAGCCTAGAGAGTACCATGCACACAGTAGACACCGACTACTTAGGGGAACCTATTGCAAAATGGAAGACACAAGGCATGGCTTTTTCAAAGTGACCTGGGTGGGCCCTCTGAACCTGGGGCTACCACGTAGGCATGCGTGATAGAAGGTGTGAAAGGCTGTTTACCTGTCTGCGACACGGAGGCAGATACTAGCTATTTTTTCTGCCATCATTACTATAATTATTCTTTTGGAAGTCTGAAAAACCAACTGGAGTGATCAAATCTGTGACATTCCTGGGGGAAGGTCCAGACTCAAAAGAACACCCCAATGGTGCTCCCCTCCTCTGAGCCTTGTTTTGGGGGCTCCTGAACATGCTCAAATCAATCCCAGAAGACCCTCCAGTCGAGAAGACTCATCTTGGTGGCATTTATTTATTTTTTTAAAGATTTTATTTATTTATTTGAGAGAGAGCATAAGTTGGGGGGAGGGGCAGAGGAAGAGGGAGAAGCAGACTCCCTGCTGAGCATGGAGCCTTACGAAGGACTCCATCCCAGGACCCCAAGATTACGACCTGAGCCAAGGGCAGATGCTTAACCGACTGAGCCACCCAGGCACCCCTTGGTCGCATTATTTTATTGATGAAAAAGACGCTCCCCACAAACCTGAACAGAGCAAGGGAGTCCTTGTCATTTCTTCCTGCCCACAACTTGAAGAACTGTCTATTTAGATATTTTCCAGTATCATTTGTCCAAGAATGATGGTTATAAGAAAAGCAACACCAATGTCCTGCTTGCCATTTCATTGACCAGAGTTTTGGTGTTTACTTTATGTACCAAGTAGTATCCAATCCTATTTCTGCACTGGTTCCTGTCGTCCAATTATGTAAACAATTTATTTCAACTTCAGAGTGAAAAAAAATTAATGCATCGACCATTGTTGTCCTTTGCTAATCCTCGCAGTAAGTAGCATGCATTTCTGTGTGAGGCCTCAATTCATGAGAGCTTCTATTAACGCTGCCAACAGAAAGTGCATTCTGAGTTTTTAAATGTTGTTTCCATTAAAATCAATCACTCTTCACAATTAAGCCAATAGTCTCACCATTTTTGCTGTTATGAGCTAAAGCATCCTAAATATATTGACAGCTGTCTTTGATAGGATGACACAAATGAGGGGGTGCAGGCCTAAGATGAAATGTCACCAAGGGGAGCAGGCGAGCTTCTCTTGCTGAAACTCACCTCATTCTCATACCCCAGAAGGCGTTGAGTATGCTTTTTTTTTTTTTGCAATGGCAACGTACAATAATCAATGTTTTGCATATTACAATCAATGACACACTTAAATATTTAAGTTTTGCATTCTTTTGCAATAAATATTGATATATTACAAACTCTGTAAAAACTGTTCATTGGACTTTTTGTTTGCACTGTGTACTGTATCATTCAGCAAATAAGTGAGCTAAATATTGTTTGTTACAAAACAGATGTCAAATAAAATTATGCCATATGTGCTATTAAACACTTTTCTTATTTTTTTTCCAGCAAAACCCAAGACTTAGTTTCAGAAGTGAATGTATTTGGCTTTTCAAGGATTTGAAGCATGAAAGCAACATCTTTGAAATATTTTTAAACCTGCTGGCTTTGTGTAATCCAGTTTTGTGAACTAATTCTGAATGTTATTATATATTTAAAATTAAAAATATAGATAGATGAGACACAGATACATTCACAACAATCCAATGGTTCAAACTGATCCACTGTTGCAAAAGAGAGGGGAAATTAAGGAAAATGTACAAAAAAAATTAAAACTTATATGTAAACTTATAGAGAGAGAGGAGATAAATTTTTCTAAGTGACTAGAGACCTTGAGGAGGTAGAAGGGAGAACTTTGTCAACACTGGCCCTACAGAGTAAAAGACTGAGGCCTCGTTGGAGGTGTGGGGGTGATTCAGGAGGTGTTGGGGTGCCGCCTGGCCCAGCAGGTCCTCAGAGCCACTGTAGAAAGGGCAGAGGGCGGAGGAGGGAGGAGGGTTCAGGGCACTCACCAGCTCCCAGAGGGACTTGCAAGGCCAGGAAGCGTTTGGGGCAGGTGCCAGGAACCGGGGAGCTGTCCCCACTAAGCAACCCCTGTGAACTCCCCAAATTGGGCCCAGCAGGGGTCTCCCCCGCCCCAGCCCTGTCAGAAGTGTTTGCACTAGATGGATGGATCTCTTAGCCTGGGGAAGTGTGAAATGTGAAACAGAATGAGCAGAATGCAAGAAACATGTTGCTAAGAGCCACCGAGTGAAACAAAATCTGGAGGCCCCGGTACTGGTGTTGGCACCAGCGGCCCTGATCCTTCCACCCACAGATGGAGGAGGGGTATGCGGCGAGGTGACAGAGCCCCCAGGCTCACCGGCAAGCTCAGAGGGCCACCGCGGCCCCTTGCCACAGCCCTTCCTGCACTTCTGGAAAGGAGGCCCTGGCTTGCTGGCATCAGCCTCCACCTGGCACCTTGCAGAAGTCCGACCTTAGAGAAAGCCAAGACACAAGCACCAGAGGAGGGCTTGGGGGACCCCAAAGCACCATGATGCCCAGTTTCCTCCCAAATCACTGGGCCCCTCAGAGACCGCAGCTTCGGCTTCTGCATCAGACCCCTGCTGTGGGCCAGGTGCCAGGTGCCCACACACCAGATCTCTCACTACCTGCTGCATCTGTGCGGGACCCACATGAGCACCTAAATATGTGGGTCTGATGCTCTGGGGTTACCCGGACCAGTAGGGGGCAGTACTGATGGGCACGTGTGTACCTGCCCTGTTCCCCAGGGGGTGCCGCTGAGAGCTGTAGCTCATACAACTCAGCAGTTCCCATGGGATCCAGAAGGCACCCCTGCGCAGGCAGTCCCTCTTGCCCCACCCCTACTCGCTGGGCTCTGGTCCCTAGGGAGCTACCTGTGTGCTCGGGCCCTGGCCTGGGGCTCACATCCAGACAAAACCAGGCTGAGATGCTCCATACATCCAACCCCCATCCCCCACCCCCCACCTCCGCCACCCTGAGACTGAGCCCTAGGGCTTATTTCGGTCCCTGCCTACCCTGAATATCCGGCAAGGGGCCATGCCCCACACAAGTATTTTGGGAGTTCATTGGTTAGCAGATTTTTTTCTCAGATGCTTTTGTTGATCTGTTTATCACTTCTGGGGCCGAGGATTTTGCTCACATGTGCATGGGTCCTGCCTTCCCTACAGGACTGAAGTCTAGGAGGGACGGTAGTCTCTGAATCTCCCCGAACCCCCCACAATGACCAAGACCTGACCCCATGATGCAGAGCTCCGTGGACCCCAGGGGGTGACCAGGACCTGTCCCCACTGCACAGGGGGATGGAGCCACTAACACCCTGGGCTGGGGAGGGAAGTTTTCTCGGAAGTGTTCAGGATGCGGAGGAGCAGGGAGAGAAGCGCGCAGAGGAGGTGACAGGAACAAGGCAGCCTGCCTCACCTTCTGGCCCCCGTTGAGAATTTGAGGACCACCCCTCCAGGTTCTTGAGCTGATTTGAGGGAGCTGCTCACCCCTGCCTCCAAACGCACCTGAACTAAAACACCCAATTAAATTTAGACCTCATCTGAGGGCAATGAGGTCTTTAGATATTTTTAAGCTGGGGTTAGGGGTACTCACTGGGTTTGCAATTTAGAGACCTCATTCTTCAGCTGTGTTGAAAATGCTTTCAAAGAAGTGAAGGGGCTCAGGCCACAGCCTGGAAGGAGTGGAGGGGGGTGCAGGGGAGCTGGAATCCCCCGGAGGACTGAGGAAGCCGAGTCCTGAGGGAAGGGAGGTGGCTAGGATCCCCAGGCTCTGGCTTTGCCCCAGGGTGGATGGTGGAGCCCATCTCTGGGCTGGAAGGGGGGTTTCAGGAGGAGAGGGGAAGGGTCAGCTGCCGGTTGATTTCATCAGAGCCCTTTCTCCTAACGGCAGGCCCAGAAGAGCAGAGAGCAGGGATGGGGGCGAAGGTGGGGAAGTGGCGGAGGGGAGAGGTGAGGAGAGAACCACGGGGGGGGGGGGGGGGGGGGTTGCTGTGCGGTGGCGGGGGCGGGTTGATTGTCTAGAGGCCTCGGCCAGAGGGCTGGAGGAGGCTCCTTGGCTGGCGGTGCTGTGTCAGAGCCTAGCAAGTGATGGGCAACAGGTGAAAGGAAACCATCCTGGGCAGGACCTTGGTTTGGTTATTTAACTACCTCCCACTCTTAAATTCAGTTCTCCCACCTGTAAAATGCCTTTGAATTTGAGCGTTAGTGACTTTTATCTTATGTGCTGACAGCATGGAAGGCATCAAACTCCAATCACTAATCTGGGGTTTGCAAACCTGGACGCCTTAGGGCCATGCAGGTGACATACATGAGAGACGGGGCCAGGGACAAGAAAGATGGTGTGGCCCCTCTGAGACAATTGCAGATGCCCTCAGCCGCAGGGCCTGGGAGACTGTAGGGAGCAGTGGGGACTGGGGCAGTCCAGACAGTTCACGCCCCATTGAAACACTCACTTAAACTATGAACCCAGTGCTGGTACACCTTCTGGGGTTTTTCCAAAAGAAGTCTGGAAATCTAAACTTAAAAACAAAACATAAAAATAAGACAATTCCCAATAGGCCACAGACAAAAATCTATGGAGGGCTGGATTGTGTCTACACGCCATGGATTTGTAACCTGTGCTTTTAGTGGAGAACTCCTAGCAATCTGAGCTCTCCAGCTGGCCCCAGGGATTCAGACCCTTGGAAGCTGGAGCCCAGTGGATTTGCTGTCTGAGGACAGAGAGAAACGGGAACCCAGAGGGGCTTCTCTGGGAACTAACAAAGAAAGATTTCCGAGGCCAGATCTCAAAATGTTAATCAGATTCAGAGACATAAAACATGACAATTTAATGGTGTTTGGTAGAAACTGAAAATTCCTTAAAGTTCTAACTATCCTACACTGAATTCTAATACTTTTTTAATTATTAGATATAAAATGCTTATAATTTTAGGGGGAAATTAGACTTGGTAATTTATATTTCTTGTTTATACAGTACAATTTGCTGATGAAAAAATGTGCTAAACTTATTGATTCATGACCATAATTGTTTAATTATTTATCATTGCAGAATGGTATTAGCATTGCTAATAATGCAGATGTGCACAAAGGCTGAGGAGTCAGATGCAGCTTTTGTTTGGGGCGTGAGGGGTTTGAGGAAGGTTGCTCCAGGCTGGAGGGCAAACTGCCTGGGACGTGAGATCCCCGGGCCACACATGTCTCCATGAGAATGACCACAAAAGGCTTCTCCATCTTGCAGCAATAGAACTGCAGGGCCACAGACTGGTCCTGCCACTCCAAATTCAGAGCTTGGGTTTGGGAACTGATTCTCAGCTCCTGGGAGAGTCCCTCATTCTACCCACAGCCTATGTGGTCCTCATCCACACACCTTGCATGGCCCAGCTGACCTCCATGGGGTCCAAGAGAACTCAATGATAGCCAGGATCACAGACCCTGGAAGGGGTCAACAGGCATCGCCCCAAATTGGTCATTGGCTATACATCCATGTTCTTCACCATCACCTAAATCTAGAAGGGGGAAACTCCAAAAGAAAGTCACAAGCTCTCAACCCGAGACCTACTTTCAGAACTAGTAGATTGTCTGAATCAATCTGCTCACTTTACAGACAAGGAAACTGAGTCTTAAAGATACAGATGCTCTGAATAATTGTCTCTGGTAGCCTTCTGGAGAGCCAAGTGGAGATACCACAGGGGTGTGGAACGAGTCTGAAGCTCAGAGCAGAGGACTGGCCTGGACTGACATTGGGGAGTTGCAGCACATATGTGCTGGGGTAGATTGCTTGGATTATTGGTCCCAATTCCTCACTCTCCCATGATGGAATCATCCATTCACATCCCTGATACAGCTCACAGACAGTGGGTCAACCATGCTTCCTGGCACCCTGACCAGGATGGTAGCAGATACAATGACAACAGTAGCTTGAGGGGCACCCAGGTGGCTCAGTCGGTTAAGCGTCTGCCTTCAGTTCAGGTCATGATCCCCAGGTCCTGGGATCAAGCCCCGCATTGGGCTCCCTGCTCAGCGGGGAGCCTGCTTCTCTCTCTCCCTCTGCCCCTTTCCCTGCTTGTGCTCTTTCTCTCTCTCTGAAATGAATAAATAAAATCTTAAAAAAAAACAAAAACAAAAAAATGACAACAGTAGCTTGAAGTGTTTGCCTGCTTGAGCTTCGGCTCTTGCCATGAGATCACATCTATGTGGTGGGGCTGCAGAACGAGGTACATGATGCAGAGCTACCCGGGTCAAGCTCGGGGACACAGCTGAGATAATGCACGCTCACTGCTGCCCGATGCCGGGTGGCCCCGGGTTCACTGCCCCACAGTAGCTAACTGACATGGTGAGTGTTCAAGCTACAGGAGGAGGTAGGATCACCCAGAGAGAGAGAGGGATGGAGAAGGCGGCCAAGGAATAAACATGACAAACTTGGCATTGAGAGTAGACAGATCGGAGCTGTCCAAGAACCACGAGGCTGAAAGACAGAAGGAAAACATGACTGTGGGTCCTGGAGGCCAAGAGAGGCATGTATGTCAAACAGGAAGCATGCGTCCTGCCTGTGGCCAAGAGGTGGGCTAAGCTGAGGGCAGAGAAGCTTGCACATCGAGCCCAGGAGTGGTGGCCGCAGGACACGCGGGCAGTCCAGTGATAAAGGCAGGACTACAGGAGCCCAATAATGGGCAACCAGTGATAAGACAGTAGGTCCAGGGGCTCACACACCCAACAGCAGAGGACGGGCAAAGCATGTGGGAACATGGAGAGGGCCAAGTCAGTTGGCCCGGCAGCAGGTGGGCGGGGCAGACATGATAACCCCTTGTTGCAGAAGAGTAACTGAAGGACAAAGGGAACAAAGGTGAGCTGTAGACGGGACGCAGGGGGGAGGGGCGGGCAGTCCCACGGAGCAAGGAGGCTCATGGCCCTGGGAGTCCTGGCCCCTCCGCGGGCACGCCCAGTCTGGGGAGTGCAGACTGCCCCTTGGGAAGGAGGTTCTGCTCCTGCAGCCTTCTGATGCCTCTGGGAAGTGGGTGGGGGGTCATCTCACCTCCTGTCTGGCCACAGGCTCCTCAAGCACAGGACCGGCCATGCCTCCTCCTGTGAGTTGGGCCCATGGATGGAAGGAAGCCTGGCCATCTTAGCCTCCATTTGGACCTGGATTTAAAATTCCTAAACCATTTGAGAACCGAGCTGTGGCCACAGAAGCCACTGCCATGGAGAATGGATTTGTCTGAGGTCCCCCAAGCCTGCAACTTTCCTGGTTCCAACAGAAAAACGCTTCATTTGGTCTGAATCCCCCTCTCAAGGTGTGTGAGAAATTCATGGGTCAGAATGACTTGTTGAAAAGAACATACCTGGCGTACTGAATTTTTGTTGCGTTTGTTTGGGGATGTAGAAGGTTCTGTTGGGTCTGCTTAGAAAAGATGAAAGCCTCTCTTGTCCCTTCCCCACCTTGAAGAGGCAACTCTGGGCATTTCAAGTTCATGAGCAACCCCAGCCCCTGCAGCTGCAGGGTTTCAAACTCACGAAGGGGACGGCTGAGGCCCAGAGGGCACACAGGGGCGGTGGCGCCTTGCTGGGGGATGTGAACGCACAGACATGGTGCTCCAGCCCACCGCAGGGACGGAAGCTTGGCTTCCCCAGCCTGAGTTAGGGACCGCATCCAGCCGAGTGGCCACAGGAACAACGTAAATGCCCTGGGTCTACAGTCCTTGGTTTCCCAGCACTTTCCAGCCCTGAACTTGTGCCTGGTCTAACCTCAGTAATGAAGATGCAGTCTCCCTGCCAACTGGAGTCCAGAGACTCTGCTCCATTTGGGGAGAGTAAAGAAAGGTGGCGGTCTCTCTCCTCCAGAACTCACTGAGCAAATCTGTGCCTGCCACCTGTCTCCCGGTGTGTGGCCCCAAGAGTGGCAGGCAGGCGGGGGGTGAGCAGCGGCATGCCCAGCCCCGTGGGTGCCCCATTCTCATGCCAGGAACCCCTCTCCTCAGTCCCCACTGTCCCCCTCAACCTCTCAGGCCGGTTCCCGCCCTCTCGGGGCTGCAACCCCCCATCTCTGGAGCATTTCTTGGGCCCCAGCTTCCCCGGAAGCAATGTGCAGTTCCTGACCTTGGCATTTCCAACAGCTTCTCAGCTTAGTTTTGGCCAAAATTTTCATTCTCCTCAACAAAATGTACTTGTCTCTGAAACCATGAGCTTCATATTCCCAGAGCATGCCCCCTTGTTTTCTCTGAGGCCACAGCCATGAGTGCTGGGGCTCAAACCTGGCTCTGGGAGCACACACCCCAGCTTTGCCACTTACTAACACATGTGGCCTTGGCCATTCACCCGCCCTCCCTGGGCCTCAGTTTTCTCATCTGTGAAATGGGAATGGTAATTTCCATCGCGTACGGTGTTGTGAGGGTCTGATGGGCTGAGATGGGTAGGGTGCCCAGGGCAGAGGGCAGAGGGGGGGAACTCCTATGAAACAGTGGGTGCCCCTGGGAGGAAAGCATACCCGAGGGCAGGACCAGCCCCATGATGAGGCCTGCGATGCAACCCCAGATAAGCCCTCCTCCCTGGACCTCTGTTTTCCTCTGTGAAGAAGCAAGACATGACGATTCCTAGAGGCCCTTCCGATTTGCAGTAGTAAGTGTGTCCAGGCATATTTCATTCTAGACTGTCGATGCACGGCCCACCGCCCTCCCCCAGCACCGCACCCCCCGGTGCCTGTGCTTCGTCCCACCAGCACCTGCAACTCTGGGCTGGGGGCGTGCTGGCCTGTGGAGAATCATCTGGGCAGACCTGTCCCCAGCTGCCCCCAGTGAGCTGCTCCGGGACACCCCTTCCCCTCCCTCCCTGTGCTAACTCCCAAATAAGCCACTTACACTCACATCCCTCCTCAGACAAGAGAGCATTTCACACTCCCTCATCTGCCCATGCCCGCCACACCCCTGTGAGGCAGGTGCTAGAACCAGGCCAGACTCTGTACCAAAGCAGCCCCCCATCCCCAGGCCAACAGCGGCGCGGGCAGCGGCCATACATGCACCCAGGCTGGAGCCCCAGCTCATTCAGCTCATGGTGAGGGATTTGCCTCCAGAACCCCTCTCTCTGAGTGGGGGCCCCAGACCCCAGTCCCCCATAAGATCCAGGAAGGGTTTCCATAGGGTTGTCTGTGGCCATGGCTCACAGCAGGTGTGCACAGAAGGGTGTTAGGATCCATCCATCAGTGTTAGGATTTGCCATGTAGAGCCTAGAGGACAAACCCCACGTCACTGCCCAGTTCAGGGACACTGGGTTGCTGTACCACCCTCTGTGGTGCATGTTCCCAGGGATGAGCATCGACTGGATTTGACCTACGCCGATGAACCCTGTGGCTCAGGGGCACATGTTCCTCCTCTCCAAGCCTACAATTCTTCTTCAGTCAAGGGGGCTCCCTTGTGCATTGACGCCCAGCGTGCAAGGAGACAGGAGGAGCTGGGGGTCAAGCCTCAGGAGGGCCGCCTCAGCGGAGCAGAAGGTACAGGGCTAGAGAGGAGAATAGTGACAGGCAGGATGGGGACAAAGGGAAGCGTCTTAGGGGCCACTGCACTCCCCGTTCAGAGGGCTGGACCCTGCGCCATCGGCCCAACTCGGCTGTGCTCGGGGACCAGCCCGGGCTGCAGGGGCCTCTCTGGCCCTGGACACCTGCTCCAGCCTAGCCTGAACCGGGCAGCCCAGTAGGCCAGAGGCAGGGGATGAACCAAAGTCACTCACTCACTGCTACGCCTTCCAGACCCCGACCACGCTGTGCTGGCCCATGCAGCCTCCCCAACCTCGGCAAAGGAGTGGAGGGTATAAGATCCCCTGTGGCCAGAGAGAACAGGGTCGTGGTGTGGACCACAGAGGACACAGCCCGGAGAGGGAGTTGGGGCGCGAGCACCGTCGAGACTGCTCCTGACCCCCCAGCCTGTCCCCATGGCCGGACAGGTGAGCAGGCAGCTAGAAGGTGGGCTGCAGGATTGGGGACGTGGGCGAGCCTGGGACACGAAGACGGGACGGGAGGAGGGGACATCATGGGGAGCAGTGCACGAGGGGGAGTTCGCTGAGCTGAGAGGGAGAGAGGAGGCTGAGGCCTGACTGCAGCCGCAGGCGGCCAGAGTGACGGTGAGGGGCGCTGGCCGTGGCTGAGGCGGAGAGGTCAGGAGGGGCCGGCCATGGGCAGGCTGGACAAGGAGCTGGGGGGATGGCGCTAAAGGGCTGAAGGCAGGAGGGTGACAAGATCAGATCAGGGAGCAGACCAGGGGGACATGAAGCAGTTAGGAGGCCACATCGCTGGGCATCTGGAGAGAACAGCAGGGTCGGCATGGAGCAAGGATGCAGACGGGGCAGCCTCTGTGCACACAGACACGGGGTCAGGTGTGTGCAGGCAGTGACGGGGCAGCCTCTGTGCACACAGACACGCGGTCAGGTGTGTGCAGGCGGTGAGCACACAGCCACCCACTAGGACCAGGCTGTGGCCAGTGGCACCAGCCCCTGCCCAGACCCCAGACATGACGCCCGCCTGGTCCAAGGCCCGGGCTGCCTCTGTTCCAGGGGCAAGAGGCCTGGAGAGTGGGTGGGTGTGGTGTGGGGAGCACAGGAGAGAGCTGGGGTCCCTAGCTGCCTTGGAAGGCAGAGGCTGAGGTCACCCCGGGCTCCCCGCCCTGCACCATGGGGTCCCCTGCTTCTGGTGCTGGCAAAGCAGAGCCTCTGCCTAGCTCCTCTCACCCAGTCCTGTACGGCCTGGCTGCTCGGCCCCTCAAGCGTTGCTTTCCAGAAGAACCAGCCTGGCTGTGGGGACCACCAGCTGAGTCATTCACACATTTCCAGAATATTTGTTGAGCACCTGCTACGTGGCAGGCACAGAGCCACCTGATCCTATAGCAGGAGCCTTTTGTGTACTCTATTGGGAAAGCCAGTTTAGGAGAACAATGCCCCATTTTCCAGAGAAGGCAATGAGAGAAGGCCCAGGAAGAGTAGATACCTTGCCTTGGGTCCCATGGGGTAGGCAGCTCTCTGCAAGCCCCAGGCCTCGGGCCCAGGCAGGGGTAGGCATCCTCAGTGGAACTCACCTCCCACCGGGGTCCCGGGGGAAAGCAGGGCCAGACCGGCAGCCCTCAACAGAACCCAGAAACCACAGGGAGCTGGTCCAGCCAGGCTGCGTCCTTGCCCCCAGAAGGCACCGGAATTCAATGGCCACCAGTGCTCAGCCATCCCCAGGACTCTGGTGAACACCCCTCCCCTCCAAGGTTAACAGGATAAAGGCTGGGTAAAGAAACTACTCATTTCCCAGCTCGCAAAGAAGCAATTATGCGACTTTCTAACATGGTTTCAAATATATTTTGCAAACTAGGACTCAGACAAATATTAATGGCAGCAAATTACAGTACTTAGCAGAATTATCACCTAGCAAAGAGGCGCTTTTAATCTATAAAAAATATCAACAAAAGATGTAAATATGAACCCCTCAATGGGTGGTGTATCTTGAAGAAAATATACATCTAATCTCACAGTGTGCTACCTCTAATACCTGGGGAGAAGGTTAACAATTCTGAGACGTTCCCTACGGCTAGAGAATATATTTTGATGTAGATTTGTGGATATCAGAGACTTTAAATCTATTGTATAATCACAGGGCAGGAGGGAGGAGCCCGGCCACCCATTTCTCCGGGATGGGAAGGCGGGCCCTGAGGGCTGTTTTAAATAGCTGTTTCCCTTCCTGAAGCTCCTGTCTCCTGGGGCTCCGCCGGGCACCCAGGCCTCCTCCAGGGGAGACGGAGCTGGCTGAGTCCCGGTTGCCTCCTCTTGAAGACGGGGAGACTGAGGGGAGCCCCTGATAACAGGGGAAGGGAGGCTGGGAGCAAGGCAAACTCTCAGCCTCATGGTGTTGGTTGGGGCAACCAGGAAATAAGTGAGCCAAGCAGGTGAACTTCCCTGTAGTAGGACGTGTGTGTGTGTGTGTGTGTGTGTGTGTGTGTGTGTGTGTGCGCGCGCGCGCGCGCGCGCGCGTGCGTACAAGAGAGCAGGGACTCCCTACAACACCATCATAGGACACATGCATGGGGCCCCCACAGCCCACCCACTGACTCCCCAGGGGCCATACTTAGCAGTGGGGTCCTAACAGCCCTCCTGGGGCTTCTCTCTTCCTCTCTAGGGCTAGGACAGGCCAGGGGCAAAGAGCCAGAGAACCCCAACCAGTGGCTACAGCTCCAACTGGAAGAGTGGCCCTCGGAGCCTGTGAGGGAACAGAGGTGAGCTCCGTGGACAGGGGCTTCCTTCCCGCCAGTCCACCGTGCTCTCCCTTGGACTCGGGGCCTCAGGCAAGGAGAAGCAAGCCCTGGAGCCGGGGGAGCTCCACCGTTCCCAGGGCAGGACCCCGCCAGTCCCATGGGCTCTAACCCGGGGTGCAGCTGTGGCCATCGGGGACCAGTGAGGATGGCTGTCCCACCTGGGTTTCACTGTCTCCTAAGCTTGTCCTCATGCAGCTCTTCACGTTCTACTCCACACATCCCTAGAAGTGACATTTAACTGGACTTGAATTTTGATGATTGCTGTGGACTGAACCTTTGTCCCCCCCAAGTCCCTACATTGAAGCTTAACCCCCAGTGTGGTGGTGTTTGGAGGTGGGGCCTTTGGGAGGTGATTAGGTCACAAAGGTGGAATCTCTCTCTCATCCCCGTGTGGGTCCATCCGCAGACCAGAAAGTGGGTGGTCACCAGACTCCCAATCTGCGGGCACCTCAATCTTGGACTTCGGCCTCCAGAACTGTGAGAAGTACATGTTGTGTTCTTTAAACCACCCCCCACCCTGGTCTATGGTAATTGCTATGGCAGCCTGAGCAGACTAAGGCAATGATTCAAATAGATAAGAAAAAAGGTACATTGGAGATTCGGTTCCTCTTCATACATCACCAAGACCTCTCGCCCCTTTATTCATTACTTCTGCCTGTTCTTGTGCCCTGGACACCTCCCCTCCTTCTACACACACACCTTCACAGGTAACACCCTTGGGTCTCCACTGACAGCCCTTCCTCATGGAGTCTTCCTCTGTCACCAGCCCCTACCGGTCCCCACCCCCACTATTTATTCACGTTTTCTGAGGCCACTCTTCTCTTGAATTCATCACATAAATATTACATTTAACTGTGTGGTTCTTAAAAATTCATGTCTGCATCCCCCGAGACATCAATGCCCTAGGAGGGCAGGGCCCCAGGCTTCTGTGTGGTTGGTTTTGTTATTCCATTCTGGCTCACTGGTGTCTCCCCAGAGCCTGATACCCATAGTTTTTGATGAGTGAGTGAATTTGGATACACCCCATGGGGGCCAGCTCTCTCCTCCTCCTCCTGGTTGGTGACAGCATTCCCTGAGGGAACGCCCACTCTCGGGCTCTCCTGTGGAAGCCATGCCCAGAAGCTCGCCTGGAGACCCGTGTCTCCATCCTTCCCACCATCCTCCTTGTGCTCTGCCCACAGGTGGAGAGAACTTTCCAGCAAAGCCCTTGTCCGTACACACCTGGGACCTCATCCTGCCCGGTGCTGCCCACAAGCCACCAGCCGGGCATCACATCCTCTCCCACCCGTGTTCCCTTCATGGCACCTGGGGTCCAAGCCACTTCCGGGGTTCCCACTCCTTGTCTGCCAAGGGGTTTGGGGTGTTTGTAATTCCCCTGAGGCTAGCTCATAAAACCACACCATCAGGAGAGCTGCTTAACAAATCATGACTCTGTTGATTGTTTCTCAAAAAGAGAGGTTCTTCTTTATAGTGAGTTGGTTCTGTAACCCATAAACTGCATCTGGCTCGGTTAGTTCTCTGGGTCACCACCGTGTGTCATCTTCGGGAACCTTTATGAATGACTTCACTACTTTCAGAGCTCAGTCCACAGGACGTGCAGCCCTGAGGGAGGGAGGCCCTCCAGTCCACCGAGGGGACACGGTGAGGGCACTATTCCTCTGGGTTCCGGGGAAAACTGTGACCTGGGAGCTCAGCAGGAAATTTCTGGCACTTGTATGAAAACTGGGCCTTTTTACCTGCCATTTGGAGTTGCAGCTGCGTCACAAACGCTTTTTGTTAGGACCGCGATCCATTGCGCACTGAATAGGGCTCAGTTCCTGACTCCGTGGGACCTTAGGCAAGTCACTTAACCTCTCAGGCATAAACGGCGCGTGACAGACCTGTCCCCACCTCTCTCACTGGCTATTTCCCGAATTAATTGGATAATGCTCACAGAGTGCTTTGAGCTTCCCAGAAAGAGGGGCACCTGAAACACAGGACAATTATTCTAATTATAACTGCCTCGGACCTGCGTACACAGTTTTGCCTTTTAATGTTATCCCTGCACGTAATGGTAGAAGAGTCAAGGCCAATTTTCCCAAAGGGGATGATTTTAAGAAGCTCCATTTTCAAAGAAGAGCAGAGCTTATAAAATAGAAGCACACTTACTCCGGCTGGTGCTTTATAGACAGTGCCTCCAGGGCGTCCCCACGGGGAGCCCTGAGGTCCTCACCCGTGGCGGGCAGGAACAGCCAGGCAGGGAGATGCCTTCCTTCCCCAGGGACACTGGCCGCAGGAAGGGCTGTGGGATGAAGGTGGCCACCTGGTATTCCGGTCTCTGAGAGGAGGTGGTGTGGGGCTCCCCCAGGCATGCCGCCGGGAAGCCTGCTATGGGCATCAGCTCGGTCAGACTAGCCGTGCCCCCCCTGTCTCTTGCATGGCTAAGCCTGGGCAGGCTCGTGTGCTCTGCTCCTTCAGCTTGTGGTTAGTTCGGGGAGGACCAGTGCCACCATGGTGGGCTCTGGCCCTGGACTGCCATGTGGCTCGGGCAGGCAGCCACACTGGAACAGGATTTGAACACGACCTACCGATTCCTGATCTCAAGCTCTTGCCACCCTCTCTACTGCCTCCTCCCTGTCACCTGCCACCCTGAGGTGCCCAGGATAGACCCCGAGGCAGCAGGCTGCCTGGACCCCAACTGGTGACACCCCATCACCCCCGCCCCGGGACCAGGCAGGTCCTTTCCAAGTCCTGGCTCTTCCTGGAACCAGCTGGGAGGGACCTACCTTGTGTGGGCTTCCCCAGCTGTAAGACAGGAATCATAATACTGCAGCAGAACTTTTCTGAAGATTAAATAAAAGAACACCAAGTACTTTGTCAACACTGAAGACCAGTAGGAGCATGAGCTCTTGGTCTTCATGCTTCCTCACTCCCCTGACAGGCTGCAGTGTCCCTTTTGGGAAGCCAGTAGATGGATGTTGCTGGCAAATGTCCCCAAATTCCCTGGAACTGAGCAGGACTCCATGACGGGGTGTTGCCCGGGGTGGCTACTTGTCTGGGCTCATCTCCTTCTCACTGGGTCAGGTCCCGGGTCTTCAGGGTGTCTGCCACTGGAACGGCAAGGGAGAGGGTCTCAGGACAGGAATCTGGCCAACGGGGCTAGTCCTGACTGAAATGGAGATTGTGGTGTGATCCATGAAACCAGGGGCTGTACCTGAGGCTCAGGTAGGTCCCCAAGTCAGCATGTCCAGCTGGGGAGACCAGCTCTCACAGCCCTGCACAGACCGGGGTTTATTATTATTATTATTTATTAAGATTGATTTAATCTTCACAAAAGTTCTGCTCATCACATCTCCGATTACCGTGGCTAAGGCCCATCCTGCCCAAAGGTCTGAAAGAAGGGCATTTAGCTCAAGCTGGAGAGTTTGAGGAACCAAGAAAGCATCCATCAAACTCCTGGCCAATGTGTGCTGGGGGCCAAGCCGCATGCTCGGCTCTAGGAGGACTAAGGGAGGTCATGGAGAGAGGGAAACTAGGAGAACATCCTCATCTGGCTCAGGGCCAGGAGGGGCGGAGACGACCAAGGGCTGGTGGGCAGCAGGAGGGCAGGAGTGAACGCCTGGAAGAAGGAAGGACCACTTAGACACAGAGAAGCCAGCTCGTGTCAGCACGGGAGTGCAGGTGACGGGTCCCAGGTGCACCGTGTGGCAGCATGGGCGGGCCACTTTAGCACTCCTGAGACCACGGGCAAGCCACTAAAGCTTTCTGTGCGCTGTCACTTCCTTAGCGATAAAACGGCGTCAGAGGACTGTGGGGAGGAAGCATATCGTCATTATGCTGGGTTTTATGACTGGCAACTAGTACCTAATGAATGCTAAGTGCACAGTGCTGAGTACTTTATATGAATTATCCGAGTTTCACTCCCCCCCACCACCCCACCCCCTGATCTCATCAGACAGGTACTGTTCCCGTTGCAGAGAAGGGCAATCAAAATGGAGAGCAACGGTGTAATTTGACCAAGGCAAGTTAGTGTTGGGGCCTGGATTTGAACCGTAAGCCTTTGCCCTTAAGCAGGCTCCTAACCCAGAGCCCGCTCACAGCCAGGCTGACCTGTAAAGCAGAAACAGAACGCCAGGGGTGCCCGGGGGGCTCAGTCGGTTGAGCGTCTGACTCTTGATTACGGCGCAGGTCATGATCTCAGGGTCATGGGATCAAGCCCCGTGTCAGGCTCTGCACTGGGCATGGAGCCTACTTGAGATTCTCTCTCTTCCTCTGCCCCAAACCCCCGACCCCCACACTCGAAGTGCATGTACTCCCTCCCTCTCTCTAAAAAAAAAAGAGAGAGAAAGAAAAACAGAAAGAGAATGCCAGCCACACAGGCAATGTTAGTTCTCCAGTAGCCACATAAAGAATCGGGTGAAATTAATTTTAATAATGTGCCCCATAAGTCCAAAAGATTATTAAACATGTAATCAACGTAAAAAAAAAATACTGAGATATTTTACATTCTGTTTCTCGTACTACATCCTCAAAAGCTGGTGTGAGCTCACACCAACAGTGCACCCCATTGCAGACGAGCCGCATTTCTAGGTCTCAGTAGCCACAAGGGACTTTTGGTGGATGGTACACAGGTGTACGTTACCTTCCAAACCAGGACATTCAAAGATGAAAGGAGGTGTCATTAATAATTACGAGGGGACGACAGGCATAAAGCAGGACTGTCCAGGGAAACCGGTCCTGGCAGACGCTTGGGACACTCAGGTCCCCTTGGCCTATGCTCACACCCCGCCCCCACCACCACCAGAGGCCTCCTGGGTCAGCCTCCTGCCCGCCCCGTCTCTTGCCCCTTGCTCTGCCTTAGTAGTCTTTGCAAGGAGCTGTGTCTTTTTGAGTCTGCTCTAGGTGATAAGTGTCTGCCCTTATCCTTACTACTTTCTTTCTCATTTGCTCTTTTTCCAGTCTCTACAGTTGAACACTAAGCTCATTGGTTGTCGACCCTTCTTGCTTCCTGATAAATGTATCTAAAAGGCATAAATTTCCCTCTGTGTATTTAATGGCTTTCTCTGTGACCCACACCTTGTGACACGTAGCATCTTCAGGATCCTTCCATTCCAGGTTTTCCTAATTTATTATTTCTGTTTCGAATGTTATTTAGCTTCCAAACGCACAGGAATTCGCAGCTATCCTTTTGCTTTTCACATCTAGTATTACTCCACTGTGGCCGGAGGACTCAGTAGGTATCTCTTACCTGTCCTTTGGAACATATGGAGATGTCTCTTATGGCTCATCACATGGTTTATTTCTATAAATGTCCTGTCTCTGAGCAGGTCCCTTCTCCTAAGAAGCTGTTTGGTGACAGGTAGAGCTCCATGAAAGCACCTGTTAATTCACGGCACCCCTGTCCAAACCGGTCCTCAGCTCCCCGGCCAGGCTTGATGAGCCCCCCAGAGTCTGGGCTTGCCCTCACAGCCTCCCCATGGCCAAGATCCTCCAGCTCCAGGCGCTCGGGGATGAGGGTTCCCTGCTCTCCACCTCCGTGTGTCACAGGCATCCTTAGAGACCCAGCCAGTGGCGGTCACAGTCCTGGGGCTGCCTCAAAGAAACATCAGCCCCGGAAGGAGCCACAGAAGGAGCCCCATTCAACCGACCGCTGGGACAGGGAGAGTGATCTGCTATGCATTCAGGAGCCATCAGTGGAGAAAAACAACAGTCCTGATGATAATGGCAGCTCACTCTTACTGAGCACTTCACTTACTCACTGCCAGACAAGGGGCTGAGAGCTTACATGACTCTATTACCTCGTGTAATGCTAACAACCCCAACAGTACCCGAACCCACATTACGGCTGAGAAAACAGGGGCTCCCAAGGAGCCCAAGGTCCCGGCTACAAAGCTGAAGCTCTAGGCTATCCTGTTGAGTGAACATGAGAACAAGAATTGATCCATTTCTCAGAAAAGAAAATCAGAATAGGAAGGCAAAAGCCCTCGGTCCCAAAGTGGGGCCTCAGGAGAAAGTGGTCATCCAGGGCCTGTTTCCAGCCTCTAAGAAAACACCCGGACAGAATCTGAATAGCCCCAGCTGCACCTCCAGAGACAAGGAGCCCAGGTAGATCGCAGCCCTAGAAAGAAGTCGGATCCATTTTTATGTGTCAAGGTGAAGCCAAAATCCCCTCGAACACCTTGGAGTGACCCCTTGCAGTCTTGTGGGGTAGGGCTTGGGAGGGGGACGGGTGGGGAGGGACAATCGCCATTTGCTTCTGGACCCATCTCCCTCTGTCAGGTGCCGAAAGAAGCCCAGAGAATATGGAAAGTTTACCAACAGACAGGCAGACCCTGACTCCAGCCTCACAACCACAACCCAGATAAAGCCAAATGTAAACTCCGCCATGGTCCAGACACCTCGTTCCGATTTCCTTTCCACGGCAGCGCCAAGCCCGCCAAAGGTCATGTACAAGATAGAATTTGACACAATAAGACTCCACTCCCATGTTAATGACCCTCAGATCGGGCCTGCAGAAGTGAAATAATAAATTTAGGAAAACAAGCAGAATGACCCGTCTGGTTGGTTGGTTTTTCTAGATACCATCTACATATTTTAGAAACGTACAACCTTCTAATAGAAATGAATAAACTACTCAACCATAAAGTTGCTATAGAAGATATGCTTGTTCTGATTCGAAAGGGCATCTGCTATCTGCAATATTGATAATACTTTTCAAATTTCATCTGCTTTTGTTTGCATTCTGTGTCGTCTGTTTAAACACAGTGGGAATAATAATGAATCCCTGCATTATCTCTACTTTTTCAAGGCCGAACATATAACTTTATCACAAAAATAATTAAAATTCTTTGGCACTCTTGTATCTTTTCCATTAAACGTTATCAACCAGTGACAATAAACTAACATGAGCCCAAGGCTGGCCATGGGCCGCCTTTACAAAGAATGCATTTGTCCCCGGGCGAGAGACATGAATTTTCAGTTTACAGGGTCAGACGATCCTGAAGTTTTTTACAGTAGGAGACCACAAATCTATACCTCCTGTCCCCTAACGGGGGCTAGCGGTGGGCACAGGGCACCCCATAAATTCTCAGACAAGAATACACTTTAATAGGCAAAAAACCTTGGCAGCTTAATAATTCTGAGTTGCAAATTTAAATATTTTACATATCATTAGACATTAAAAGCAAAGATTTATGCTGCTCGTCTCCGCGGAGTGAGGACCCCGTCGACTTCACACACAGCCATGAATCTGCTTGAGGTTCATTAGCTGAGCGTCTTCAGCTAAGGAAGCCCGTCGAGTGGAGGCGGCCTCTAAATCACGGCTTTTATTTTCCCGCCATCAGGTGGCACTTGAGGAGGCCCCTCCCCTGAGCAAGGCCCCGAGAGGGCGCCCTGACCTGCAGCGGGCAGGAACCATGGGGCCGGGCCCCCACCCACCCACTCCACCAGGATGAGCAGACCGGGGCAGCCCAAGGCCCCTCTGTCTTCAACCCCCCTTCCCCCAGCACCTACTCTGCACCCAGAGTCCCCAGGGGACTCCCCTGCTGGGACGCACTGTGCCAGGGCGCCAGGGGGAGGGGGGGTGCCGCTGGGTACGTCTTAGTGGCCTGTTCACACACATAACTGGGCCCGGGCTGATTGGCTGATGCTCTGGGGGGGGGGGGCGGGGCAGGGGAGGGAGTCGGGAGAGAGGGAACTTCCCACAGTGCCCACACTTTTATCCTTCAAGCTGCTCCTCAGAAACCCCAGGCAGCACCCCTCAGCTGCCCGTGCAGCAGCCCCAGTGCCTCAGCCCATCCCCTCTGTGCAGTCCTCACTCGGGGTGCTCTCCCCACCAGCCCAGAGGCGCCCGGGGAACCTCCCCAGCATGCCCACATCTACCCTTCCTGCACCTCTCGTCCCCCCAACAGAGGCCTCTTGCCGGCAGCTGGGCAGGGCCAGTTACTAACTCCGTCCTCTGCTCTCCGTGGTTCTGATGCTCCGACCCCTCCCAGGGCTAGCTAGTCCCCAGAATATGGAACAGCCATGCCAACCAACCAACCCAGGGCCGCACCACCCTCACCCCCCCTCCCTGTGTGCAGTGGGACGCTGCCACTCCAGGCCACTACCCCCCTGCCCGCATCCCCCCAGGGCCAGGTGCCGCGTGTCCAGAGACAGCCCCGCGTCCCAGCGCCTGCGGGGATTATCCCCACCTGCCAATCCTAACCTGCGTACCCAGCCGCACCTGTCCCCTCCAGCCAGAACACAGTAAAGACTCTTGCCCACACTTTCCTCTCCCTCCCTCTGCCCCCACCCACGCCGGTGGTCCCCCCTGCGACCCTTATTGTACCTCGTGTTTTGTATTAATACACTATATTTTAAGGCAGGACGCACAGCCAGCAGATGTGGGTATTTATACTAAAAACTTGTGTGTGTGTTTTGATGGAGCATGAGCTGCGTGGGTGCCACAGCCCCCACCTCTCCCACTTCTGTCACACGCACATCCCTTCCTGGCCTGAGGCCCGGGGGCTGGGATCCGGGCCCGCGGTGGCTGAGTATGAGGAGGACGGAGCGCACTCCTGGGGGCAGGGCCTGGTAGAGTTGGCTGTGACTGGGAGGAAGAGGGGTCTCAGCTCAGCCCGTGGCCGTTCTGGACAAAAGAGCAACACCGCTATGCGCCTCCAGCCCAGCTTCCTTCTGTGGGATCTGTGCAGGTTTTTTCAGAACTCAACAGAACCCAGAAACACCACCAGAGCTGGCCAGGGCTTGGGAGGTCAGGTCACCCACCACTTGCCTCGTCCTCACATGAAGAAACTGAGTCCAAAGGACGGGAAGGACTGGCCCAGAGGGCCCCCAATGACTGTGTCTTTCTGGGTACCTGTGGAAGATTCAGCACGTGTGCATCTCTGTTCTCATGCCCGACGTCACTAGCAGACGGTAGGAGAATGAGAAGACACGAGTCCACAAGACAGAGAGAATGGGCCGACCGGCCACGGCGAAGGAGGATTTTGACAGAAGTTTGAGAGACAGAGAGCGGATGGAACAGTAGTGAGTGAGCAGCGCTGGGGGGCCGGCGTGGGGTGCACAGGGGGGGCCGGCGTGGGCGGCACGAGGTGGGCCGGCATGAGGGGCCACAGTGGTGGCCACGGGGTGTGGACAGAGCTAAAAGTGTCATGGGTCACCCTGATAACCTCCCAGCCTGGGCTGCCGAGAGCACACTCCTGCCCCCAGCAGATGGTGGGACCGGTTCTACAGAGAAGGTGGGCAGAGGTAGCAGGTGCCATGATGACAACGCAAGGCACAAAGAAGCCCCAGAGGGAACAGTAAGCCCCAAGCCCCCGGACCCCAGAACTGACAGCCGTGCTCATCCACACAGCCCCAGGCCCACGGGAGATCAGAGGGGCTCTCACGGACAAGACTGGCCCAAGAGAGACACCAAGGGATCCCACACGTGGCTGTTCGCAGGAAGTGGGCAGGTCACCTCCCAGTGGCCCACAGCCAGGCCCCAGAAGGCCAGTCTGCACACAAACCTTCCAAGGGTGCCTCTGGCCCTTCGTTCCGAGATACACAGGGATAGGGGAGGGTCACTGGACATCTGAGCAGAGTCTCCAAAAAGTGAGACAGAGGCCAACAGAGGGACTTGGGAGACATGGAGGCAATGCAGGAACAAGAGAGGAAATGCCCACAGATCTCTAGCCCGACCAAACCTCCACACCCAGTGAACAGCAAGCAACTCCTGTTTCCCCTCCCTCAGGCCCTGACAACCACCATTCTGCTCCCAGCTTCTGCACTGGACTAATTTAGATACCTCATAAAAGTGGAATCAGGTGGTATTTACCCGTTTATGATTGGCTTCCTTCACTTCGCATAAAACACTCGAAATTTTGTTAAAGGGGGTAGGTTTCATGTAATGCATTTTTGCCGTGTTTTTTTTTTAGAAGGAAATGCCCACAAGGTTGTCATTAATGCTTCAGAGAGGTAAGAAAAAGGCATGGACTCCCTGAGACAGGAACTAGAGATGGACAAAAGGAACATTCAATTAAAAAAAAAAGAAAGAAAGAAAGAAAAAGAAGAAGGAAGAAGAAGAAAAAGAGCTTTTTAAAATGAGAAATAAGAGAGCAGGATTTTAGCAAATCAGCAGTTGGAAGTTAAAGGGAGGGACATTCCTTAGAAGCAGAACAGAAAGAACAAAGATGGAAATGTGAGAGACCAGCTAAGGCAGGGGGACGGGGCGGTGAGACAGACTGACAAGACTTCCAGAGACGTGGGGCCAAGGAAGACCAGGGCAGACGTCTCTGAACGCAGTGACTCAAAGAAACATCCTGGCCGTGCAGGACAGGCATGCCCAGACGGAGCAAGCCTGGCCGTGTGGGATCTCAGAACCGAGGGGATAAACGCAGGGTCTTAATGCTTTCAGGGGACGACGGGCCACGTTGGAAAAGCATGGGGCTTGTCAGCAGCCATGCTGGGGCCCAGAGACACTGGGATGGCGCCTTCAACACTGGCAGGGAGAGGACTCCAGCCTCAGAGTGCAGACCCAGCCAAACGGCCAGTCAAGAGGCACATTTCAAACATGCAAAGTCCAAAAGAAAAGGATCTCCAGGCACCTTTTTTCAGAAAGTCGCTGGAGGGTGTGTACCAGCAAAATGAAGGAATAAGCTGAGGAACGGGTGGACGTAGCCATGGGAAGCAAGAGGGGGCGGTCGGTCCCCAGGCTGATGTGGAAGGGAGACACCAGGAGAGCCGCTGAGCCCCCTTCTGAAGTGCCTCCAGCAGAGCCAAACACTGTGCGAGGAGGTCCTCAAGGAAAATGAAATGGGAATGTTGGACGGCCCGATACGACACAGTACTGTGGTTGCAATACGAGTCTACAGTTCTGGCGGGAAATCTGAGCGTGAATTCATAATGGTATATGTTTTTTTAAACAGCCAGCAGAAACAGAAGCAAACGAAACCAAATGCAAGTAGAACAGCTAAAAGAGTGGGCAGCGGCCACCCTGAGGAGCTAGGGTGACTGTGGGGAGGGGCAGGACGGAGAACGTTGGTCTCTATAAGAGAAAGTGCTTCTCCGCAGAAGCCAACTCATGCTTAAAATTATTCACCTATGTTAGCTATATACAAATTCAATGCCTAAAAGGAAGTTGTATTTAATAGAATTATCCATTAAGACCATTTAAGGATAAATTCTCTTCTGGTGTGTACCTCACTGTGGCAGGGACAGAGTCCCACGCCTCTGTTTCCCCAGTACCTTGCATGGAGCCAAACAGAGCACCCTGGGCTTGAAATGTGTCATCCTGGGAGCAAAATTAAGTATCGTTTCTAGGCTGGTTGTCACCGATGCAGATGTCTCAGGTCCTCAGGAGACGGACAACTCGCTGGCCAGAGAGGAGAGAGGGCTCCGGATACCCAGGAAGGACACAGCCCCAGGACCTGCCCCTGGCTCAGACGCTCCTTGGCACCCTCCCTTGAGCAAGCTCCCTGCCAGCCAAGGTGCAGAGCAATCCGGCCCCTGCGGCTTCAGGCTCTCTGAAGACCTCCCTTCCTGAGGAGCCACAAGAAGGTAGGACAGCTGGAAGCTTCCTGAGGCCCTTGTGCACCGCCCTTCCCTCCAGGGAAGAGGGACTCTGGCTCAGCTGGAGCCAGAAATCTATACAGCTAATATGAGGAGGTTTTTCCTCGCCCCAGAGATGGATTTTCTTTCAATACCCCAGCCAGAAAGCAAGCTGACTTCCTGTGTTGGCACATTCCCACCTCTTCACCAGCCGAGCCCATGGTGGCCCAGCCAGCCACCTCCACGCACACCTGTTCTCTCTTCTTCCATGAGGCAGACACCAGCATCCACACCTGCGGGCCATGGAGCCCTGCTCAGAGGAAGGAAGTACCTTCTTCAATCACGGATGAGTGTTGTCCATGTCTCTACTGCACTGCAGCCCTCCCTCCTGGCTCAGTGGCCTCAGCTTGCGTGGTACAACAGAGACCACGCATAGACCTTGACTCCCTGCCTCCTTCAGGCAGCATGGCCAGGGACCCAGGCTGGGGGGCCAGGGACACAGGGGTGTGGGTGACCAAACTGGCCTGCAGTGCCTGGGAGCTCCTGACACGCGGTGGAATACTGGGCAAAGACATCCCTGACCGCAGGCGGGGGGCCTTGCCAGCCCCCCTTCTCTGCCTTCAGCCCCTGCTAGGTGCCATTCAGCTTCCTGTCCCCTCTGCTGGTTTCCCCCCTCTCCAACCAACCTGACCATTTTTTGGTGATGTTTGGTATTGAAACAAAAGGGATTTTTCTAATTATAATCCATGTTCTCCAAGGGCCCTGGCCAGCCCAAGGAGGGACAGGGGCTTGAAGGAGAGGGGGCAGAGTTAGGAGCAGCGACACCAGGCTGGCCCGGGGCTTTCAAGCACACACGCAGCCCCCAGCCTGGCACTGCTGGTCCCACTCAGATCATGGAGGAAGTCTCCCTTCAGTACCTCTTAGACCCCTGCCCAGGCACCTGTGTCCCAAAGGCCTCTGGGCATTTCCCACATGCAAAGTGACCCATCCTTCTTGGGCCCAGGTGTACACAGACCTCTGTCTGACATGGTGGGGACTGTCCAAGGCGGGCTGGCCCAGCCTCAGAGGGGCTATGTTCTGACAGGAAGGGGATGAGGAGCGCTGAGGGCGCAGACCTAGGTGGCCATAAATAAGCAGGGTGGTCTTCAGGGTCTCCAAGAGTGTGTGTGTGTGTGTGTGTGTGTGTGTGTGTATGTGTGTGTGTGTGAGAGAGAGAGACAGAGACAGAGACAGACAGAGAGAGAACAGGAGTATTGGGAGTTGTGGGAGCATGTCTGAGTGTGTCAGAGAGTGTGTGTGTAAATTTATGGGAGCATGTGTGAGTAGGAGCATGTGGGAGCATTCCCATCCCTATCAGTGATGTTCCATGATCACTGATGGTGGGATGTGGCCTTCCGTCCTGGGCAGCCATACTGCACAACTGCTAAGGGGCACACTTCTCATGTTCAACGACGTGAGTGGCATCTCTACTCTGGTTCAGTGCACACAGCCTAGGCATACACTACAGTCCCACTCAGGGCCGCCAGTGTCATCACTGCCCTTTGCATATATAAACGGGAGGTCTCGTGAGCTCCCGGCAACCCTCCTCAATAATCACAGCACCAAGACTAGCCCTTGTTCTCTTCTAAAGAGGCCCTGTGGATGGTCCAAACAGCCTCAGCCTGATCCTTGAGATCCCTCTGACCCTGTTTCACCCGTCCTGAGGGCTGTCGGGCCAGGGGTTGCTTCCTTGTTCTGTGGGAGGCCAAGGCAGGACGGGCATGAGTGGGCCCGGGGTATGGATCTGTGGGCTGCAGGAAAAACCTTTCAGGTCAGAGACTAGGAACCCAGTGTGGTGGCCAGTGTAGACAGCTCGGCCACAGACTCACTGTGCAAAGTTGTCCTCTCCTGAGGAGCTGCACTGCAGTGGTCTGTCCCTCCGGCTCCCGTCCTACAGCGCTCCTGAAGGGTCAGCACCCCTCTGTTCCCACGGGGTTGCGGAGAAGCCGGGGTTGCTGGTTTGAGGGCCCGCCTGCTGCCCCGTTGTCTCTCAGTGACCGACAGGGCGGTCTCAGTCATGTCTTCCCGTGTCTTCCATCATTGACTGCCACGGTGGGCCCAAGGCTGCACGCAAGCCCTGACAGGGGTGTGCCTGCCCCGACCACACCCTGGGCCACGGCCCTGGCCAGGAGGAGGGTCCTCTGTGGCGGGAAGGGGAGCAAGGGCCTAACGGAGGCCTAGCTTGGAGATCCACAGCCCCTATCCCCCAGCCTCCATCTCATGCATGGGCCAATGAAGACTCCAGTTCCCCACTTTCTGGGACCCCAGCAAGCCTTACAGGGGAGAGGGGGTGCACTGGGTGCAGGAGAGAGGGGCATGGGAGGGGCAGCGGGGAGCAGCGAGCAGAAGCTGCTCAGAAGCCTGCCCTCCTCACCCTCCCCTCCCTGCTCCCGGATCACAAAGGGCCCGCTTCCCATTCGCTTCCTATTCAACCATGTCTCTCCATTGTCAATAAAAGCCATTTTTAAGGTCAACTATCTTCTTCCATCAACCGCCAACCCCACACAGCTCCAACGGCACCAGCCCCAGCACCACATCATGAAATAAAAATTAAATTGTAGTTGGGCTTTTAAATCAACTCAATTAAAATAAAGAGATTCTTGGCTTGATATAGGGAAATATTTGTATTTCCAATTCTATTTGTTAATACATTGACATATGTGCTATTTTTTAAATGTAGCACTAAGTGCACTTTCTGTCAATGCCATAGATTTTTTAATAGACTGAGAAAATGCATTTCATTTCTTCTTATTTTCCTTCAATACATCATTCGGTTCTGCTTTTTTGCCTGCATGAAATTCATTTTCTAATGGAAATATTTGTTTTGTAAATCAAATATGTATTATGCACAAAATGCAAAGCACAAATTAAATTATGTTAATGAAATGAAAGAGATATGAAATGCATATTTCATGGACAAAACATAACCTCAGCAAACAACCATTTCTTGATAAAATCTTTAAACACAATCTCATTCTGTGACAGACATATTGTTAAAGTAGATAGCACCTCATTTAAATGGTTTCCTTTAATATGAGTGCTTAGTATATAATTGTAAATAACTTTCGGGATGAAAAACCAATAATGAAATACTGTCTTTAATAGTTTGCTATTGATGTCAGCATAAAATTTGTCATAGTTGAATATTGGAAATTGGGAGTGCACAGAAATATTCTCAAAAGTTGTAAATGATTGCATATTTAAATAGAGCTGACTAAGGCAAAGATGTTATAGATATTAGTAATAGGCAGAAAATTATGCTGACCTAACATTATTTGACAAAACCCACTGTTTTAAATTATATATTGGTTACACTTAATGAATAATAGATTTTGTAGGTGTTGTTTCCCCGATCATAATGCTGATGATACGATATGTCGAGGATTTCTTAGTCATCTTTCTAACAATAAACACAGCCTCAGCTCACAAAGGTCGGGCAAGAGGCCACCCACGGCCGTGCGGGGCTCGCCGCTGGAGCCGGGCTCCCCGGGGAGGAGCCACCCGAGAGGCGCACGGGGCCACAGCAGCTGTGTCCGGCCCACGGGGAAGCCGGACGGGCAAGGCTCGCCTGAGCAGGACCTGTTGGAAAATCCTGCCAAAGCCCAGCCCAGCCGGGCATCGCCAGCACCCGGGAGGGACCGTGACCCGCCCGGGAGTACGGAGGAGGCACCGAAAGACCTCCATCCTCCCCCCTAACATCACCTGCGCCACCGATCACATGGGAGAGTGCGCAGACACGGGCCAGGGGACGCCATGACCAGGAGCGCCTGGGAGGAGAAAGGGGACCGTAGCTGCTTGGACTTCCCTGCTCTGTGCATGCACACACTCGCACACACTCACACACACGCACTCACACTCACAATCCCGCGTGCTTCCTAGATCCTCAAAGCGCTTTTGTGATGTGCAACCCTGAGAAGCAGTCGGGATCCCATCTTCCTTCTGCTATCAGAACCACACCTAGCCCAGGATTCCCGAGCCCCCTGACCCTTGTTCTCAGGGTCTGCTCCGCACATAGGTGTTGTGCGTGCATGTGCGTGTGTGCGTGTGTGTGTGACTCACCATGTGCTCGTCCAGCCGCACGCGTGGGGTGTGAGGGTGAGCAGGTGTGGGGTGAGGGTGTGCGAGGGAGAACAGAGTGAGCAAGGGAAGCACATGAGCTGGTCTGAGGAGCAGGCAGCTCCTCGGATTCTTTCAAATGCTTCTGCAGAGCAAACACTTAAGACTCACGATTTAATGGAGGGGAAGGAAAAAAACAGAAAGGAAAATCTTGACCTCCCTCTCCTGCATTCTTCCTATCAATGCCGATGTTTTCTCAGCCCCTTCTTCCTGGGAAAGTGAGTGTCTGAGCCCCAAGCCCAGGGGCTGTGTCCTCTCTGCACTCAGACCCTGACCTGCTGTGTGGCTTTGGATAAGTCACTCCCCCTCTCTGGGCTCTGTTTCCTCACCTGCCACCTTGGTACAGAGTAGACTCAGTGATAGCTGAGGTTCTTCCCAGTTCTAGCAGCTGGAGATTTTTAAGGCACCCAATCCACCCCATGACATAAGCTCCACCCACCAGAGTGTGCAAGGCACGAGACAGTGAGGGTCCGCGGTGACATCACAGAGATGCCATGCTGCAGGGGTCAAGTGGAGAGCCCTTTGTGAACCCCCTGCACAGCTTCTCGGTTGCCGCCCCAAAGGCCCACAGTGAGGGTGGGCCGAGGAGGCATGCACTGCTGAGGCCTGCTCACCCCCAGGAGGGACCCCAAGCTTCCAGCTGTCCCTGGGTCCTCCAAAGCCACCTCCTCTGCCCGAGCTGAGCGCTGCCCTCAGGGCTCCTGCCCCCAGCTGGAGTGCAGAGCCCTCACCTGACCAGACCGCCGGCACATGTAGGCCCCACAAGAAATACCAGACAACGTTGCCCCAGGACAGGTTGGGGGTCGGGGGTTAGGGTATGTCCTGTGTACACAGCCCGGCCCTTGGCACCATTCTGGGCAAACAGAAGGAGTCTAATGAATGCTTACTGCTGTATTTCTGGCAGAGGCAACCACAGTACTCAGCCACTTACCCACCATCTCCTCTTAGGGTACCACCAATGTGCCCGGCAGCGTGCCCGGCGCCGGGAACACGCAGGTGCGTGCTCAGAGTACAGGACTGTCCCCCCGGGGGGAGCTCACGGGGCATAATCTGCACTCCTGGTGACCCAGCTGCGCTGGGAGTGTGAGCACAGCACAGCTGCCATGGCAAAGGACACTGAGCAAGGGGCTCCGCGACAGTGAAGTGCGTGGGGTGCGGGCTGGTATGCCTCTGAGCGCCTCTGCCTTAGCCTCTGGGGCTTTGCCGGCAAACTTCGGTGCGCCTTGGCTCACCACACGTCACCCAGTGTCTGTCTTCATCTTTACGGGGCGTTCTCCGGGGCCCACACGTCCCCTTTGTATGAGGACACCAGTCATACTGGATCAGAGGCTCCCCGGCTCCCACGTGACCTCAGCCAAACTAGCTCCCTCTGTCCCAAGCCTGTTTCCAAACGTTTCCACATTCTGGGGTGCTGGGGGGTAGGGCTCCAACATAGGAATTTGGACACAAGTCAGCCCTTAACCCTATAGGAGTCTATAGAAGGGGGCTTGACTCGGTGAGGTGCCGGGGTGGCCTCTCGCAGGAAGGGGTTCAGAACTTGGCCCTGCAGGGCAGAAGCCAGAAGCAGTAGGGGCAGGGAGAGGAGGCAGGCCAGAAAAGTGAAAGAAGCTGGTAACAAACACGAGGGGCCCTGGGGGTGCAATGAGGGGTCGGCAGAAAAGGCAGGGCCCCGAGGGCAAAGGGCACGTTGCAGGTGGTTTCTACTGTAGGAGCTCTCCCCCCCACCCCACTCTGGGTTCTCCTCCCTTCTGTTGCCCGCTTGCCTGGTCTGCCGGGGGGACCCAGCTTGCATGCACCCCCAGGAGCTCTGAGCCTGCAGGTTCCCCCCCCTCCCGGGACAACCCCGAGGCTGGCTCTCTGCCTCTGGGGCGGTGGGGGGATACAGCACTAGAGCACTCAGGGGGCCCTGGGGCAGGCAGGGCGCCGCCAGACCTCTGCCCTGTCCTCTGGGAGCCCTGCCCGGGCCCTCCCGTGCTGCCTACCTCACAGCGGGCCAACATTTTTATCCATTCCCTGAAATTAAACTTCCCCATTTTTCATTATCAAATTCCGAGCTAGTGTCATCTCCCCCATGCCGGCACTCGTTTACAGCGCCGAGATTAATATTAGGTGTTTGTAAAAGGCGAATATTAGCTTCTCCCTTATATCTGTCAGAATTAATAACTTCCCCATCACAGATAACTCCGGGTCAATATTAGATTCGCAGATGAGGCTGGAAATAAAATGTATGGAAATATAACGTCTCATTTGTACGTATTCAAAAGAGGCCCTTTCATTACTGAAATCCGGCGACAACTGTTCAAAGGTCAGAGGACTTTGTGGCCTGGAAACACCCACCATCTGGCCTGAGCAGTCGCAAGTGAGGACAAATTGGTGCCCCACCACGGGGAGCCCGGGAGGGTGCAGGGGAGGCTCTGCCAGGGACTTTATAGGGCAGAGAGGGATGGAGAGCTTACCCGCCACCGTCCCAAGCTCACACTGGGACCGAAGCCAGGGCCTGGCGTGGGCACGTCGCCAGTGGCCGCCGTCCATATGCCCTCCCCTCCTCTGTGCCAAACCGGGGGCACGAGTTCCCCTCCCTTCCCTCCAGCAGCCGGGTACTGGGTATGCAGGCAACAAGGGGTTAACAGGCAGCGCTGTGGAAGGACCCACCTTCTCCCAGAAAAGCCCTGCCACCCCCAGCCTCGCCCACCGCCCACCAAGTTGGGGGGAGGCAGAAGCAGGCCTCCGAGACAGGCAGGCCAGCTCCCCATTTGGCAATCGCTCATAAATCATAATTGACAAGCAGAATTTTTCCCTTGAGCAGCAAGGGTGCTTTATTTAGTTGTTTCTATTTTATCTGGTTGCAGAAGATGATGGGCCCCCCTCCCCACCACTTTGGCTGTTTCCCATAATAATAAAACCCTCCAGAGGCCAGGGTGAGATCTGACTGCAAGAAGCCCTCCCGCCCTGACAAAGGGCTGTCTTGGGACTCGGCCCAGAAGTGGGAGGTTGGAGGAAACAGTAAGAGTGACAAAGTCGGGGGATGTACCAGCTCCTGGGGAGGAGGTGGGGGCGAGAGGGCCGTGGAGCCCTGCCCCTGCCCCCTCTGCAGCGGGGAGCCCAAAGGCACCTCTCCCCCTCAGCAAGGGGGTCTACATTCCAGGACCCCAAGCGCAGACAGAGGAGGCCCGCCCTCAGCCAGAAGGGAGGAGGATGGGGTGCCCGGAACAGCGTACCCCAGGCCAGGCCCAGAGCTCCTACCCCTCTCCTTCACAGCACTGTGCTCAGAGCAAAGACCCAGGAGGGTCTCCACAGTCAACTAGGGGCCAGGCTGGGACTCTACTCTCCTCCAAGGCCTGCCTGGCTCAGGTCCCAGTGGTTAGGGGGGGTCAAGGGGCATGGGTCTCCAGTGCACCCCAGGCCCATGAGACCAGCGCTGGCTTTGGGTTCCAGAGGGCAGAGGCACAACCCTCCCCTCGAGGGGCCCATGAAGAAAGCCCGGGAAATCGGGAAATCCCCCCCCCACCCCCTCGGCCCTCCCGGCTCCCGGCGTGGGGAGGCCTTTCTTTTCGGCGCTAAGAAATCCCTCTCCAGTTCCCATAAATGACTTAAGCTCTTCCCCATTAACAGGCTCCCTCCAGCTGGGCTGGCATTGAGGTCCCAGCTCAGGGGCCTGCGTCTTTGTGAGCAAGGGGCCCCAGCTCTGGGGAGGATGAAGGGGAAAGCCCTTTCTTTCTTTCTTCCTAAGCCCCTCAAACTCACAGTGACCCACAGTTAAATCCCCTTTAACAAGGCTCACTTCCTCACCCAGCCAGTTAAAACTCCAAAAATAAACAAAGCCCAGAGCTGGCTTTTCCTGCAGCTTTGGGGGCTGGACTGGGGAGGAGCGGATGGGCGGCAGCCCTTACCTGATGGGGGGCAGTGTGCTGCCTTCTGAGCTGATGTGCAGGGCCTGTCCCAACTGCCTTCAGGCACCTCCGGGGAGGGGTGCCTCTGGGCTGGGTGGTGGCAGCTCCATGCCAGAGCCTGGGGCCACCTGAGCCACACCCCCACCCCCCACCCCCACCCACTCCTGGCCACCGGGCTGTCTGCCTGGGGCTGCCCCTGGGGGACACCCACTCTCGGAACCCAAGTGGGCAGCGAGCCCAGGCCCTCCCTGCCTGACCCGTGGCATGAGCGCGGGCCACCAGCAGACTTGTCCCGCCCCCTGCCGCAGTGGCCTGGCGGGCCTGTGCCCCTCAAGATTGGGGGAGTGGAGCGTTTGGTGGCAGTGGAGCCCAGGAGGGCCCGGCTGAGGTGCTGGGGCACCAGTGGGGACTGGAAGAACCATACGCCTCAGCAGGACAGACCCCGGGAACCCCTCACTCTCCCCAGAGCCAAACACAGCCCCAGAGCCGCCTCTGTGCCCACTGAGCTGCAGTCATGGCCACCTGGGGCCTTGGGCACCGCTGAGGGAGGAGAGTCCCAGAGGCTCCCCGGGGGCAGGCCTAGGGCCCCGGGCTGGGAGGAGGCATGCCCAGGGTTGTGCTCCCTCTGAAGCCTCTAGGGGACCATCCTCCCTAGCCTCCCCCAGAGCAACCAACCCTCAGAGGAGTCAAAAAGCCAGAAGACCGCAGGAATGGAGTGGGGCTCCACTCAGGTGCCGTGGCCACTGGGCGAGATCGGCAGGCCTCGGCTGGAGCCGCGTTGGGACACTGGGCCCCGTGTGTCTGCTCCCCTTCCCACAGCCCTCTTGCTCTGCCCTGGGCCTCACAGAGAACAGCCCTGCTAAAAACAAACAAACAAAAAAACCCAACAGCCACATGAGCTCTCTGCTCCACCCTGGGATCTAAGCCCATCCCTCCACCCATCCATCCATCCAACCGTCTGTCCATCCATCCTCCCCAAATATCTACTGAATATTGGCTACATTTAAGACACCACTCTGAACACAGAGGACACAGTAGCCGCCACGACAACCAAAATGCTTGACCCCAGCACACCTGCCACGGGATGAACCCTCTGCACACGCTCCTGGAGAAAACCGGAGGACCGGCCCTGTTTGCTTGGTGGTCAGGGGTGCCTTCTAGGAGGAGGTTATGTTTAGGCCGAGCTGGTGATGCAATGGCCCTAGGAAAGAACCTCAGGCCAGGGGACAAAGCCCAGAGTTGCAAAGTAGGTGGTGTGTTTTAGAAAACACAGGACAGCAAGTAGGACAGTTTATTAAGGGAGAGGCCAGTGTCACTTCCCAAGACTGCTCCCATCCAGCCATACCTACCTCCCACCAGAGACACCCAGGTGGGCTGCCGTGAGCTCTGGCCTGCCCCTGGGCAGCCCCCAAAGGAAAAGTAGCTAGAGTCCTTGGGGGCCATTGAGTGGGGAGGGGAGATCCTGTGTGACTTGGGGTGCAGCCAGCCTCTGGACAGCTCCCAACCCACAAGGACCTGGCTATGGACACCCCTGAGGGTCCCCAACTGGCATGCTGCACCAATTTCCTGAGGATGCAGGAGCAAAATGCCACAGGCTACGTGGCTTGAACAACGGACATGTATCGTCTCATGGACCTGTAGGTCCAAGATCAAGGCGTTGGCCCAGCTTGTCCTTCGGATGGCTTATTCCCGGCTTCGTCTTCCCCCCTTCCATATCTGTGTCCAGATTTCCCCCTTCTATATGGCCACCAGTCACATTGGATTAAGGCCTCACCCTCTACCAGTGGGGCCTCATCTTAACTAATCGCACCTGCAATAACCCCTCTTCCAAATAAGGCACCGTCTGGGGTACTGCGCGTTAGGACTTTGATTTGGGGTGGAGACATATTCCAACCCACAACACACAGGGGGCAGGGAAGTTTGCCTTATCTGGCTTATCCTTCGGGGAGCCTGGCTTCATTCACTCCTGCCTGAGTATCTGCCAGTGGGTGAGGCCTGGGGCTGGGCAGACCTAGACGCAGGTGGGTGATGGTTATCTCTGTTTCTCCGCTCACTGAACCACAGGTTCCCAGGGGCCAGGGCTGGGTCTCACTGGCCTGCCACTGTGTCTCTGGGGTCTGGCACTGAGGAGGGCCTACTACATGTCTATCAAATGGAGGAAGGTGGAGAACTCAAGTTGTCCACTCTCAGGGCACTCACCCTCCTGCACAGTCACAAGGACATGTCGAGTGGGACATGATTGGGAACCCAGGCCCCCTGCCCTACCCATTCAGCTTGGTCGGGCTTGGGGTCCTTTTTTCCAGCTGGACACATCTCACCAGCCGGCTGACATGTGACAGCCTCTCTTTCCTGGCAGCTGGTGAGATGGAGGGGTTTGCTTGCCACGTAACACAACTCGTATGTGTCCATTCTCCTGGCCAGAGAGTGGTAACAAAACTGCACAACACTTTGGCGGTCCCTCAGCCTCTGGCACCCATTCACCAAGACCCTCAGAAGGTCATATCCTGGTGTGTGAACTCTTGGGAGCGGTGGGTGGAGGGATGGATGGATGGGCGGGTGGATGGATGGATAGTGGCTGGAGGCGGGGAGGCATGGATGGGTAGGGGGAGGGAGGAAGTCAATAAACTCAGCCAGACTCCTCTTCTTGCTTTATCTTTTCACTCCTTTGCTCTGTGAGCAACAGAATGCAGCCTGTGGCTTCACCCAGCATTCCCAGTCTGGCCGTTCCGCGGCCTGTCCCCCCCTCTTGTCCTCCAGGATCCCTCTGCTCCCCACGTTGGACCCACTCTCTTTGCCCCCTACACACTTCCATATCTTATTCACCGCCATCCTGCCATCCTGGGGGACACTAGCACCCCTTGCTCCTCCCCTCTTGGAAATCTCTCTTCTCCCAAGGCCTGATGGAAAGTGAATGGCCTGCAGCACACTCAGGGTGGTGGCTCCAGCCCATGAGGCCTGCTTCTGAGGTCCCTGAGCTGCTGTTTGCTACCCATCTAAAACAGACACAATGCTATCTCCTGGCTCATCCTGCAGAGTGGGAGGGTGCGGTGCACAGTGGCTCTGTTGGTAGCCATCCTTGTGAAAACCCACCGTTACCCTTGGTGGGAGAGCTGTCATCTAACTCCAAGCTCCACAGTGCTTCTCTGAGTCTTACTATCAGCCACGTGGCTGCACCTGGGCTCCAGGTGAAGGTCTCAGCCAGGAGCCCAGGTTGTGCAAGAGCAAATGTTTGGAAAGATTGAAAATGGGACTCTCCGCCCAACTCTGTCCACCTACCAGGACCTAGCTGGTACTCCCACCCCTTAGCTCCTCCTGGAAGCCTGTCCTGACCGCTGCAGATGTCAGCCAACGTGGCCCCATCACCTCCTACCTACCTCCCTGTCCTAGCGCCACTAAGTCATGTCCCTGGGTGAAAGCCCAGTGGCTGGCTCCACCTGCTTCTTCATTTCTATCTCCCAGGCCCAGCCTGGCTCAGGAGGATGTGCAATAATTACGGCTTCAGTAGGACTGATTGCACAAGACTGTAGGGCCTCGGGAAGAGTAAGATTTCCGGGACAAGTGTAAAAACTCAGGCATGACAAATGTGTGACCTGCTTTGGGGAAGCCCCCTCCCCACCCCCAACGCCCAACCGTCTGTCATTCCTCTTCTTCAGGTAGCAGTTCATGCTCTGTGGGTGGGAGGTTCCATGACCCAGGATTAACCAATCAGAGCACCACATCACCCTGGCTGGTGACTGGCTCCGGGAAGGACCCATGTGACTTTTACCAGAGCAATTGTCCTTGGGTTGCTAAGGTGATAGAAGCTGCTGCTGGTGAGAATGAAACCATTCTCACAGAGGAAAGCAGAGTTAAGAATGTTCAGGAAAAACAGAACCGTAGTTTCACTGTTCAGGAGCCTTGATCCAGCCACGCCTGAAGGCAGAACAAACCAATATAGTCCCCTTTTTGGTGAAGGCCCAAAGTTGGATTTGTGTCACTTGCAGCCAGACTCCTGGAACCATAACAGATCCCAGGGCCAGCATCACTCCTGTCCTCTGGGATCTGGGCCCTCCCAAATGGCCATTGGTTTCTTCAATCCCTAGTGCAATAGCCAGTCCCACAGGAAGTCTGGTTGGCCACCTCAACCCCGACACTGCCCTCTCCCCTCCCCCTCCTCCTACTACCCCCATGCTTATCTGGGGTAGGCACGCACTTCCGTGCGGGAGTGTGATTTGTCCCCCACACCTCATGGCCCTCGGCGTCAGAGCCGAGCAGTGGCCATCTCCCTGGCTTAACAGTGTGCTCCTTGCCTCTCGTCCCAGGGCTTCCCTGCCTTCTTGGGATGGCTGCATTTTCAGATCACACATGCTGTGGTCTCTGCGACCTTTTGGGCACATTTACTCCTGGCGTGCTGGCCAAATGACAGGCCCTCCCTCAGAGACACCCGGGTCAATGCCCAATATCGACAGCGCCTGCCCGCCTCCTCCTCGGCGCCAGGCCGCCCCGTCACCCATCTCCCGCGTCCCGCCCCCGCACCCTCTCGGCCCCCAAGGCCCTGGCACGGGCCCGGGGGGTGGGGGCTCCCTGCAGGCCCGCCCGCTGCAGCAGAAGGCCCTCGTCATTTCTGCAGGAACTTTCCTGTCCTCGGAAACCCCTCGTGGAATGCGGCCCACGGAGGACATGACCCCGAGGCCCAGGGGCCCCCCCACCGTCTCTCGGGCACACCCGCCGCCCCCCTGCGAGCGGCCCGGCCCGCGCCCCTGCCAAGGCCCTGCACAGCCGGCCGCCCACCTCCTGGGGGGAGCTCAGCACAATGGGCTTGGCGGCCCTGCAGCTTCCCAGGCGGATGTGATGGCAAATAGCAGGCGCTTGGCATATCTTCGGGATTTCTGAGCATAACAGAAATGTCAGGCGGATTTTAATGAAAGGCTGTGTGCTTCTGGGGACTGACAGGCCGGCGCAGAATCCTAATTTTCAGATGGCCTGTTCTCAGGGCTTTCAGTACCAGGGGCCAGAGCTGAGGGGAGCCCCCAAAGCCCCCTGGGGGCGGGGGCCTAGGCCATCCCCCCCATTTGCAGGAGCAGCCGCTCCATAGCCCTTCAGGGATCCGTCCCTGGGTGCTGAGTCCTGATTTAGAAACCAAATTATTTCTCTTCCTCACCCGCAGCAACTGGACACCTGCCTTTTGCCTACACTTTGTGAGCAACGTGTGGTGGAGGGGGTGGCGTCTGTCCCCTCGGCTGACGTCAGGAGGATGGCGGGAGCACAGCCAGCGCCCTGGGCAGGTGCCACGTGGCAGGTGCCATGCTGGCGGGGGTGGGGCAGGGCAGCCTGTAGAGGCTGCACTGTCACCCTTAAAGGGAAACCCCGCTTGCCTGGCCAGCTCCAGGGTGTCAGGGGACCCCAGCCAAGGTGCCGGGGACCAGGAAAGGGCCGGCTACCCTCGGCATGTGCGGTGATTGGCAGGTTCTGGAAAGAGTGCCTCCCCCTTCGATGAGGCCTGCTGGCACCTGGGCCAGGGCAGCCCTCCGTGCCAGTGCGACACTGCTGAGCCAGACAGACAGGACAGGCTGGAGGGACCGGAGCCCACCCGCCATCCAACACCACCCCTCCCTGCCCGTGCACAACCGACTCTCTCAATTTGCCATGCACGTGCCACTTTGTCCTCTGTCTTCTGACGAGCTAGAAGACTGCCCCCCTCACACTCCCCCTGCCAGGAAGGTCCCTGGACCCCGCTCCCCGGAGCTCTGAGTGGGCTTGGAGGAACACGGCCCTTAAACAAGTAAACCACTGAGCTGGACAGTGATCCCCGCCAGAGAGGAAGGACGGGATGGTGTGGGAGGGAGCCGGGGAGGGCCAGGGGCTGGATGACACAGGGGCTCGGCAGGGCTTCTCGGGGGGGGGGGGGGTGCCCTCGGTCAGCTGGCACTTGGAGGGGGCCCCAGAGTAGGGGGACCCTGGGCTCTCCCTGCCTTGCAACTGGCTCCTTGTTCAGACCTCCAGGCCTAGGTGGCTCTGTGTCCCTTTTGACACGGAGACATTAATGGGCAGCCCCCGGATGCCTTTGCTTTGGCAAGCACGGTCACTCAAAGAGACACAAGAAGAGATGGGGAGGGCGTCTGGCGGCCCTAGGCAGGCAGGGATCCACGCTGCTGGCCACAGGCCTCCCCACACCCACCTGGGCCGAACTTTTCACAGGCCTGGCTCCGAAGCCCGCAATTCTGTGACTTCTCAGTCCCACCGTTTCTCTCCGAGAGGCAGAGCCAAGCTTGGAACCCACAACCAGGAACCCCAGATCCTACCAAGAAACCTGGGCGGGGCGAGGCCCCCACTCCCCTGAGCCAGGGGGCAAGACAGAGCATGGGGTCCAGAGACACCAGCAAGACCCAAGAGGGCTTGGGGTGCCAGCACCCCCATCACCTTCTCCCTTGTGTTCCTGGGTTCGAACACTGCCCCGGCTCTCACTGGCCTCACAGAGGAGGTCAGCTCTGTTGGGCCTCCACAGAGGATGGCAGGACTTAGGTGGGGGTGGCGGGAATGAGGTAAGGCCAGTGCAGGGCCTGTGTGGTGGGGGCCCTGCTGTCTGGGTGGGCGAGCGCTGGGCAGGCCTGCGACTTAGGAGACACAGGTAAGGAGCGTGGAGGCCTGAGTGGGCAGAGCCAGTCCTGCTGAGGAGTGGAGGGCACTTGAGAGCCGAGGGAACAGGTGGGGAAAGCGGAAGGGTGAGATCTGAGGGATTCTAGAGGTGACACGGCCGTGACCACTGCAGGGGCAGTTGGGGGGGTGTGGCACAGTTACCGAGTATCACATCATGATCGCTCCCAGCACCCCCCAGCCCCCCTGGTGTCTTTTCTGGGAAGCTTCCAGGTCCTACTCTGCCACCCCTCACCCCAGCCTCCTCCCGGCCACTTGGGCTTCCTCTCAGCTCCTCGAATGCGCTGGGCTCCCTCCCAGGCTGCTCTGCCTGCCAGGATGCCTTTCAGCTCCTGGCCTGGCCAACTCCCTGCCCTTTGCCCCTGGCTCGGATGCTTCTGCAGGAAGCCTTTGCTCAGAGTGAGGTCAGACCCCCTGCTGGCCATTCCAAGGAGTTGGGGGGGGTGGGTCCCTCAGACTCCTTACTATTTATGTGTGCAACCTCTGCCATCTACCCTGCAAGACCATGAATACTTGGAAAGCAGGGGCCGAGGTGGGTCCCTGGACAGAGCCCAGGACTGGCCTGTTGAGGCATTCAGTTAGGGAGCGTGAGGAACAAGTGAGACAGGTGTGTCCCCTCCACGAGGAGGGGAGCACTCGGTGAGCTGGCTGGAGTCTGGCCCTCCTCTGTGTCCCAGGACACAGCACCTGGTTCATCACCTGGCAGACTCTTTGCTTGGCTGACTGATGGAAGGAGGGAGGGAGGGAGGAAGGAAGGATTGGATTAAGTGAGCTCTCTACCAGCGCCCCCTCCACTCTGCAACCTCTGCCCCCAGGGCGGGTCATCAGGGAAGGACCAGGGAGCTGGGCAGGGAGTGGGACCTGGGTGCTCCTCCTGAGCAGCACAGTTCTGAAACCCGCTTTGCTCACGGAGCCCCAAAGAGGAGCAGAGATCAATGCACTGCCCTATTGATAAAACCCCAGCCGTAATGCAGATATTTCTCACATTTTTATTGTGTTCATGTATGTTGATTCACAGTGGTTTTGTCAATAAAAAAACACCGGACAAAGTCTTACAGTAAAACTATCACCAAAAATTATTTATTGCTACGATAACAGCAAATTATATATTGAAGGAGATCTGTGATGGTGGGTTTGGACAGAACACCAGAGAGAGAGATTGGTGGCTTCTGGGGCCAAAGTGAGGGTCCCTCTGAAACCAGCCTTGGTAGGCCTTGTCCCACAGTCACCTGACCACATCCTTCTCAGCACGGGCTCAGCGCCTCACCTCCCAGGAGCACAAGCTGGTGGCCAGTGAGAGTCGGGACAGTGTTCGAACCCAGGAACACAAGGGAGAAGGTGATGGGGGTGCTGGCACCCCAAAGCAGGAGACGTCCGTTTTAACCAGGTGGGCCAGGAAGGTGTCCTCAGAGAGTGACAACTGGGCCACCCCTTGATGATCAGGTGGGTTCCTATGTTCACCTCCATCAGCAGGAGCAAAAGCTTGAAGGCAAAAAAATGAGTACCACGTTCAGAAAACAAGGTGACAGCAGGCGCCTGGCACATTTCAGCATGTGACTGGGAGACCCCGGGGCGACCCTGGGCCCACAGCACCCGACGTGAGCCTCAATTTCCCGGCCGGTGGCGGCCGTCTGCTGATCTAGTCAATCAATGAAAGCGGTTTTGTACATTTCTCCCTTGGAAAATTTACTCCCCGGTTCTGGGTATTTCACGGGCAAAGTATAAATTGTGGAGGTGGCACAAAGTATAAAAGCAAGCTTTTCTTTTAAAATATAAATGTGCCAGAGGTGCAGAGTGCGGAGGGCTGGGGGGACCTTAGATCATTAGTGGCTCCCGCCTGTCTTGCTGACAATAATTGGTGGGCGGGGAGCCGGCCTCGGGCTGGGCGGTGGAGCGGTGGGCGGGCCTGTGCGGCGGGGGTAAATGGCACCCGGGCCAGCCGGAGGCAGGGAGCTAGGCGGGGAGTGGAGGGGAGGGGGCGCCTCCTCTAACAGCCTGGCTTGCTAGTTGGGGCAATTAACAAGGGGGCAGGGATAAAATTTTTTTTTTTTTCCTGGAATGTCTGCTTGGGGCCAGGAATTTATACTTACACAGATTGGTTGGGGTGAGTGGGAAAGAATACATTTAAAAAAAAAAAAAAATCAGTGGAAGATTTCTGCTCCACACTGGTAGCCCTTTTCCTGCACATCTTTCTCTTTATGCGGTTTTGTCTCAGTGATTTGAGCATGTTCTAATTTTGTCATTCAAGCCATCTGACTTTCACTGCTCTATACAAACAAAACCTAATTTAGTCTGAGATGTTTTAAGTCATAACAATGACGGATGGCCAGGGTTCAGGTGTGGTGGAATATTTAAATACCTAGTCTATATTTTTCTGATATAAAGACAGGCAGCTTTTTGTACTCTGATTAATTATGATTTTGCATTTCAGGAAAAAAAATAGCTTTTTCTATTCTACATTATTAATTGGTTATTTAATTAGGAATTCTCCAAGCTTCAGATGTTGGGAAGCTAAATCTGTGAGTGGGTTTAAAAAAAGCCGAGCTCCATCCTGTTGCCTTTTTGTATCTTATGAAGGTCACAATAAGACGTGATTGTTTGGCATAACGGCAGTGAATTATGCCACCCAGACAAGCTTTTAACCTATGTGCCTTCACTCTGAGTGAGACACACGGGCATGTGCTCTCTTTAAACCGTTCTCTATTGAAGAGGATTCAATCACCATAATGAATCTGAGGCCAGGCAGCAATCTTCCGCACTGAAAGAATTTCTAAAAGATTGTAGAATTTGTAAAACGAACAGCTCGCAGACTAAATGGCTGTGTGGGTGAATCAATTATTGCAAAGCCCCGAGTAGTCATAATATTTAGTACATATCATAGAGTGTTTCAGGTACAATAAGATATGCTCGTTTTTCCCCGTTCCTGCTGGAAGTGGTCCCGGATGCCTGCAAACAACCCCAGCAGACCGCGGCATCCCGCGAGAGCCGGGTCAGGCCGACCGCGTCCACACACACCCCCAGGTGCGGACACCCGGGGGCGTGGGCTCGGGCGCAGCCGGGCAGAGGCTGGGGTCTGGAGAGCAAGGGGGTGGCCCAAGTGCCCCCCGCATCCCCTCGAGTCCGCCGCACCAGCCCACGGAGATGCTAAGTTGCCAGTTCTCTTTTTTAGAGCCTGTTTTTGAACCGTTTCCTTATTAATACAATAATTATTTTTCCCTGACAGCACCATTTATAACCATCTACTCTGTGTCCAACTAGCCCTGTTTTCATTAATCAATGGACAGGGAGACGACTGTCATCACCTCTCTGGATTATGACTTATCGGTCTCGTGCAGGCTCCTTTCGGGTGGACACGAATCAGGCGAGGACGGAGCCGTTTTTGGCTCCTGGCGGGGAAGCTTCTGCCACAGAGTCCTGGGTCCTGCCTGAAACCCTCTGCTTCAGAGAAGGGCATCCAGGGAATCCACAAGGAAGTCCAGGAAAGCTGGCCCATGGTGCCCTAAGGCATTGCAAGCCACTGTAAGAGGCAGCGCCCACCCGAGCACTATGGGGCAGGCTGCCGGGGTCCAAGGGGAGCTCAGAACACTGCCCGGCATCATCAGGCAAGAGTCCCCAGTTGTTGGAATATGTGAGAAAACCGATGACAAGGCTAAGAATGTGTTAAAGGGGGATAGCCCAGGGATGTGGGCTAGGGCAGGACCCCCTGGGGGCCGCCCTAGAATGAAGCTGGGGGATGGATCCCCCACGTGTGGTCCCCCACGGGCTTCCATTAGCTCAGCAGGGACCACTCTCCTCTCATGGGCCTTGTGTCCTAGAGGGAACATGCAGCACGCATTCCATTGTCACTCGAAGCCCCTCGAAGCCCCAGACGTGGCATTGCTGCCCATCCCCTTGACACGTGCTCCCTGGATGATGCTTGCCACTTCGAAGCCTACAAAGCCACAACTGCAGGGGGTGGAAACCCCTGCTCCACGATGATCTATAGCCCAGCTTTGCCACCAGCTGCACGGTGGTCACAGACACTCTGACGATGTAGGGCTCCCCCTTCTCAGCTGGTAAGCAGACAAGAAGAAAATCTCTCAGATAGTTCTAAACTCCACGCGGGTCTTTCTTGTGAGTGTCGCCTTTAAGCCCCTTTGCTGATAAAGAACAAAGAAGTTAGCCTTTTTTTTTTTTTTTTTTTAACTTATAAAGAAGGCTGCCAGTAGGCTGCAGAGCCAGAACCCAAGCCTGGATCTCAGGAACCCTTTCTTCCTCCCACGGGGCACCTCCTGGCTGGGTACTCCTCCCCTAACAGATCCTCCTTGGATCAGCAGGGCACCCACGGCTCCCCTTCCAAGAAGAGTAGATGCTGTCTTCCCAAATGGACCCAGAGCAGAGCTCCCTCACTAGCTCACTCAAGCATCAGCAAATGGGCCAGACTTTCCATTCTGAAACAGCCTCTCAGGCAAGCTCTCAACGCCTCTTTCTGCTGAGGGACAAGGGGAATAAACAGAACCAGCTTGGAGAGTTACATGGCAAAAAGATCCATGGATAAAGAAGATCAAGTGCCTGGGAAGAAATTGCACAAAATATGTTTATAACCTCTGCAGGAAAAATTACAGGACTTGACTGTGAGCTCTTAGATGTCTCAATTAAATAGAGAAATGTACCATACTCATGGATAAGAAAGTATAACATTGCATAGATGTCACTTCTTCCCATCAGTTGACTCACTATTATTCCATTCCAAGTCCTAACAGGGACTTTAAAGGAAACTTGTTAAGTGATATGGAAGAATAAGAAGCCAGATATAGCCGAGATACCTCTGTAGAGGAAGAGTAGAGAGGAAGGACCGTCCCACTTTACGTCGGCACTCAGTGTGAAGCTATAGTATTCAAAGAGTGTGATAATAGTGTATGGAGAAACAAACCCACCAGAGAAACAGGAAGCCCAGAAACAGAACCTCACACTTAGGGACATGGTATTGGGTGCATGACAAAAATCATGTCAGAACAGCAGAGAGCGAAAGGAACTGTCAAATAGATGAAGTTGTGGGAAAAAGTGATTAGCTGTCTGGAAACAGCAGAAATGGTATATTCTCATGCCATGTTGGAAAAGCAAGTCCAGATGGATTAAAGACCTAAATGTTAAAAACAGAACTTTAAACATCTTAGTAGAAAATATGTCTAAATGTCACTTAGAGCTCACTGTAGGAACAGATTTCCTTTAACAAACATCAGTGACTAGAGAGAAAAAGATTAATACATTTGACCATATTAAAATTAAGAATTTAAAAAAATTAAGAGTTTTATATTTATCAAAAGATAACTTTGAAAGTCAAAAGACATAACTGACAAAAACTTAGTATCACCAATGATTGAACTATATTATCAACAAGAAGAGCATAAGCAACCCAATGGAAAATAGGCAAGAGACATAAATAGGCATTTCACAAAAGAGTAAATAAATATGGCCAATATGTTTATATTAAGAGAGGATGCCATAGACCAAATGTTTGCGCCCCTCCAAATTGCACACATTGTAACCTAATGCCCCACGTGATGGTATTTGGAAGTGGGGCCCTTGGGAGTTGATGAGGTCAGGAGGGTGGGGCCCATGTGAAGGGGATGGTGCCCTTATGAGAAGACACAGGGGAGAGATGACCTCTGTCTCTCCACCACGGTGAGGATTCACACAGCAAGAAGGCAGCCTTCTGCAGACTAGGAAGAAGGCCCTCGCCAGGAGCCAGATCCACCAGGGGCCAGATCCACCAGCACTGTGGTCTCAGACTTCCCAGCCTCCAGCACTGTGATAAATAAACGTCTGTTGTTTAAGCCCCCCTGCCCAAGCAAAGACAGATTGGCATCATTGGTGATCAGGGACATACAATCCAGATGATAATGAGACACAATTTTATACCTATTTGACTGACAAAGAATAACAGTTTAATAACACCGAGTGTTGGAGAGGATGTGGATCCATAGAAGCTCTTATACACTGGGGCGCCTGGGTGGCTCAGTCGTTAAGCGTCTGCCTTCGGCTCAGGTCATGATCTGAGCGTCCTGGGATCGAGCCCCGCATCAGGCTCAGAGCCTGCTTCTCCTTCTCCCACTCCCCCTGCTTGTGTTCCCTCTCTCGCTGTGTCTTTCTCCGTCAAATAAATAAAACCTTCAAAAAAAAAAAAAAAGAAGAAGAAGAAGAAGAAGAAGCTCTTATACATTGTTGGAGAGGCAACCCCTTTAGGAAAACAGCTTGTGATCATCCCCTAACGTTGAATATTCACGGTAATTCTACTCCTAGGTGTGTATCCCAAAGAGAAAGTCCTGCACATGTACAAAAGGAGACACATGAAGAATGTTAGTAGCAGCACTGTTCACCATGTCGAGACCCTGGAAACAACCCAAATGCTCATCAGCAGGAGAGTAGATGCCTGGTGTGTATTTTCACTCGGTGGAACACTAGACATGAGTGAACCATGTTGAGATGCAACAATGTGGGAGAATCTCAGCAATTGAATATTAATTGCAAAAACTAAGTCACCACGCGTGACGTCTAGGATGGCACCCTCTGAAAGTTCAAAACAACAAAATAAAAATATTTGATTTTACAAGTGCAATATAGGAAAGCAAAGGAACGAACAAAGTATTGAGAAGATTGTTATCTTGGGTGAGGGAGGTGGGGATATAGGGGGAATCTTAGATTGTTGTCAAGGTTTAGTTTGTGTTTTGGATGGGGGGGCTCACGTTATTTAAAATATCACTTAAACAATGACACCATGTATGGGTCCAAGGACGAGTGTGTAGGAACCTAGGATTGTGACAGATCCATTCTAGGTATGCAGGGCCAGTTTTGCAGAAATGTGTATGCTTTGGTGTAGCAATTCCTCATGCAGGCATTGACCCAACAGAAAAGAATCGGTATGTGTGCACAGAGCTTGTGTCCAAAGCTGTTCAGGACCAGATTGTTTCTAATAGCAGAAAACTACAAAGAACATTAATGTCCAACAATAGGGGATTGACTGAATAATCATAAAGTGCCATCATATGATGGGATGCTAAAGAAATTTTGAGAAGTGAGGTGAGACATTGTGCACACATTCACTGTAGGGGAAGAAAACTCAAATGTCCTACGGCAGCACCACTGATACAGCCTGGTGAGATTACAGGTGACTTTTGAGGTGATTCTAAAATGTAAGAGATAATAAAAGAAACAGTAGCGCAGCTGGTGCATGTAGAGGCCTCTTGTGCAGATATCAAAAGCGTTATTGCCTCATACTGGCCAAGGGGACACGTTTATTTATCATTTTAATGTTTATATTTTATATTTTAAAATTTAAAAACTATGTTTGTTGTAGATATTTGGGGAAGAGAGAGAAAAGTATAAATAAATGTCCCAGAATCCCTCTAACATGGACGTTCTTCCTTTTAGTCTTTTTTGTCATCACTCTAAGTTAATTTTATGTAACAGCTTGCTAGGCCATGGTGCCCAGTTATTGGTCAGATGCCAGTCTAGGTGTTGTTTTGAAGGTATTTTTTAGATTAACATTTAAATGAGTAGATTTTGAGTAAAGCAGATTACTCTCCATAGTGTGGGTGAGCCTCGTCCAATCAGTTGAAGGCCTTAAGAGAAAAATCCCGAGATTCCCCAAGGAGGAGGGAATTCTGCCTCCCGACAACCCTCATATTCAAGATGCAATGTCAACTTTTCCCTGGGTCTCCAGATTTGGGGCTGGAGCCAGTTCCTTAAAATAACCCCCCCCTCATTCTCCACACACACACACACACACACACACACACACACACGTGTGTGTGTGTTTGTGTGTACATACATCCTATTGGTTCTGTTTCTCTAGAGAACCTTGACTAATATGTTTGCATTTAGGTCCCTTTTACAAAATAGGGCTTTCATATAACATGGAATACATCACGAGCATTAGCCAACACTGTTTAAAGTCTCTAAAAGCCATTTTAATAGCCACACATATTTTTATAATTCATTCTTATATCAGATTATCAGACACTTGGATTTTGCCAATATTTCACTATTGTATGTAATGTTGCAACTACCGGGCTGGGGTTATAATCTTTACATCTCTGATCAACCTAGTTTTGAAGAGACACTGGATGGGTAGGCAGGGCCCAGGGTTTGAGTTCTAGACCTGGTTTGACCCCCATGGGCAGGAGCTTCACCTCTCCAGTGGCAGCAGGGTGACCTGTCATTTGGGGGCCTCACCTCACCTCACCTCACCCTGTGCCCCAGCCAGCCGCTGAGGACTAAGCTACTCTGGCTCCCCCCATAGGTGTCTGTTGGCGAGCCCCCCCAATTCCGACCACAATATATATATTAAATTTGTTCCCTCTGTCTCCACTGTTGTAGCGTCTACATAGTCTGCCTGTGACAACAGTCTCCTGGTCTCCCCGCTTCCACGCCCAGCCTCCCACAATCTGAAGGGAGCAGACCCAGTGATTTTCTTTAAACGGGAGTCAGATCCAGTCACTGTCCTGCTCAGAACCCTCAGAACCTTCCCACTGCCCTGAGCATAAGCCGTGTCCTCAGCAATCAACAGGCTGGTGACCCTCCAGACACACCCGTGGCCTCTCTCCACCCCACGCCCTAGCCCCCCAGCCAGGTGTGCCTGCCTCAGGGCCTTGGCACTGGCTGTTCCCTCCTTCCGGCTACTTCCCAAGGCTCCCTCCTACTCATCCTTCAGATCTTGGGGCTGCCGCCCCATCCCGTGGCCTTTCCTGACTCCCGGCCCCACCCAGTTCCTCTCCCGGCCCATTTTACATTGATGTGCTTGGCTTTCTCACTAGACTCAAAGTTCCATGAAGGCAGTGCCCAGACCCATCTTGCTTACTGTTCTGTCCCTGGCACCCACGGCATATAGGGGCTCAAGAAAGACTTTTGACTAAACAAACGTCAGGGACCCAAGCCCGGAGAAGCAGCCTCCTCCTCAGGGCAGGACAGCCACACAGGCGGCCGCCTGCGTCACCGGCACCCCTCTCCATACAGGCTCAGACTGCTGCCCGCGGGAGACTTGACGGGGGAAGGGGAGAACATCAGGGCCTGCGGGGCACTGCCCAGTGACCAGAAGGAGAGGGCTGAGGCTAAACGCATGCTCTGGTTGAATGAGACCCACAGCCCCCGCCAAACTAGATCTGGTTTCCTTCCCCCAGGTGTGTCCCTCTCTCCGTGCCTCCCAGGAGCCGATGCGCTGCAGAGGGCAGGTGTTTATCAGCTGGAGCGGCTCCAGGCCGGGGCAGCCAGAGGTGGGCACGGGCAGAGGCTGCAGGGCCTAGTCTCACCCCGGCAGTCAGTGGGCAGCACTGGGCTAGATTTCTGTTTAGACAGACCGGGAGAAAGGGGGGTGCATGAGTGCTGCGGGCGAGCAGGGTGCACAGCTAGATACTCTGAGCCTCTCCTTCCCCGGAATCCTCCCTTCTAACCAGGCAACCTGCAGCTCCTCTCCCTGTCCGACGTCGAGCGCTACAAGAAGGTCTACAGACTGAACACTGGGGCCTTGCGGAAAGCTTTTCCCGCTCCAAGTCTCCGGGCCTCCGTTCACTTGAAGGCCTTGTGAATCCCCGGCGCCAGTCCACAGGACGTGGCGATGGGACAGAGAAGGCAAGCTCACTGGATCAAGGAACTAGGACCAAAGCAAGTCTTCAAAGGGCAACGGAAGCCAGAGCAGGTTGACCCTCCCCATCGTCCCCGTGAGCACCACACACAAACCCCTGCCTCCCCAGCCACACAGCCTTCCACGTGTGCTACCTTGCCATCTGCAAGGACATGGCTCGGAAGTCCGGCAACCTGCCCAAGGGTCCACCCGCTAGATAGGCACAGCCAGGGTGGGCGGTGAGACTGGGCTCCCCGGCCCCCCAGGCCCGCCCTCCACCCCACAGGTGCACACTGTCGAGGACCTTCGCGTTCAGCAATCCAAAAAAGTGAAACTCCCCTGAATAGTTCTCAAGCATTCTGACACCACCAAAGGCACAGAGAGATAAACCCGTTCCCCAAAGGCATGGAAATGAAGTTCCCCCCAAAGAACATAAGCCAGATAACCTTTTCTAAGGCGGCTGTCAGTCACCACCTCGGCCCCTTCTCCCTGGGACTTTCTCTGAGTAATATATACACAGTACTGATTTCCTTAAAATTTAGAAGTGGTAGAGGGAACCTGTTTTCTGGAGGAATTCTCAACATGTTCGCACCGCAAGCTTGTGCCATCGGTCCCCTTGGCGCTGGGACCCCGGGCTCCTCACCCCCACACATGCCCGGTACATACGCTTGTTTATACGGAGCTATAGCTCACCCTTGATTGCACAGCAGTGCAGCCTGCTGATGAGGTCTGCTGTTGACATTTCAGCATTAGCTGGCTTTTGTCAATTGTGGCAGCCTAAGAAATTCTATCTTAAGGGCTGCTCTTTATTAAATTTGCAAGATACAAAACTGACTGACAAATAGTCTCTTTTCCCTTTGCAAATGCATAAATATTGGTCAGCAACTCTAGAGTAATTAAAATGTTCTAAATTTAAACAAAAATGTAATTGCCGAAGAGTTTTACAACGACTGGGGGTATCCTCTATTTGGCTTAACACAACATTTTCTTAATATTTTTAACATTTATCAGTGCGCAGATCTTCAGGGGATTAGAATGGGGGGAGAAGGCGGTGGGAAGAACAGTTACGTGAGCCTCCTTGTTGTTTTACCAAACTTTGTCACAGAATTTTCTATGCAACTCTTTTATGTGCTGTTGGTGACATAATCCTGTTTTTTTTTTTACCAGCCATTATATATGATAAATAAAACAATGCTCTGAAAACACTGAGATCTCTCATCAATGTCATTGTGAAAGGGCCCAGATAAATGAGTCCTGGAATCAAAGGCAGATGACATGGCTGACCATGTATCATCTTCTATGTATTGAACGTAGTCTTTGTAAAGATAGAGCGGTAATAAAAAGTGGTATTGTGTGCTCTGAAAGGCTGTGTGGGTCTGTGCATGACTAATCTGTCTTTCTGCATTATTTTATTCAATCTTCTCTGACTTTATGCCTTTGACATTTTTGCTACACTCAGTAAATTTGAGTGAATAGGCAATTTTAAAGAATTTTTATAGGGCTTCAGAGAAGTCATATGCAGACTGTATCTTTGTTCAAATTTAACAGTTTAAATATTTCCTTTGTCTGGGGTGCAGAGTGATCTTTAGACAAAAAAAAAAAAAGAATGTTTTAACCTTAAGATTTTAACAATGTTTCCTGAAACAGTTCAATTATTAAAAAAAAACAAAACAGTATAACAAGCTTATAATCAAGGAAGTGTCAACTTTTTCTATTTTATTATTTTATAAACATGAGACTGGCCTCTTTCTAAAGATTAAGGCATTCCTTCTTTCTCCAGAAACCAGAGATGCAGAAGATGTAATTTTTAAAAAGGGATTATTTTAAATCTAGAGTTCAGAATGGACTCACTTGAGATCACCCCCTTTTTCTGACTCCCTATTGCAAGGATAGTTGTCTCTCAGTAAATAATGACTTTCGCTGTATGTCTTTAACTCACCATGTAACATGTTATCAGTTCATTATCTAATCTATAACATTAGCTATGCACTTGAGTTTAGTTTACACTACAGAATATGCAATATGAAATAATGATTTCCTTTGCTAAGTTGGGCAGAGGTCCTCGCCTGAAGTATATCAGATCACTACATTTCAGGAAATTCACCCCCTTCCATTGAGGCTGTTAAACCATTCAGAGGAAAACAGATTTCTTCATAAAACTGTTTGGGCGAGCAGGTGCTAGCCTCATAGTTTGGGCTTATAAATACTTTTTAAAAGATTAAACCTTTTAAAGTACACCTAAACTTCAGATGAACCCATCCTGATAGATTTGTATAGCCAATTACATTTTATAGTATCTATACTATCAAAAACATAGTCCACATATATTTTTACGAATCCCTCCATAAGGCCACCTCCAACAGAACGACTAAACATTTATGTTTAGTACAGTTGAAGTGCTTTCAGGAAACTGGACCTCAGGATTCCCTCCTGTGGGAAGTGGGAAATTCTTGCTCTCACGGTCCAGTGCAGGTGAGCCTTAGGGCCCATATCCTGGAGCTGCGGGACAGAGCTGGGTCAGTGGAAGGCAGTCTTCCCCAGACACACGGAAGGCTAAGTGAGGCATAGGGCTGTTCGCTCCGGCCTCTTGCAGGACCCAGCCAGCCCAGGTCCACACTCACTGCTTCTGGACCTGACTGGAGGCTCATACCCTACACAGGAGTGTAGGGCAGGGCAGGCAGTGCTTAGACTCCTCTAAGGGGAAGTGGGACACTGGTGTGCCAGTTGCCACAGGCAGAGTCATGGCTGAGAGCAGGGGAGGGCTGTAATGGGGACAGAGAATGTTCCTTCACGTTCTCTCTCTCAGAAAGGAGGAGACTGCATGGAGTCTAAGAAGCCCCACAAACACAGGAGCCTGGCCGTGGTCCACATACAATGAAATAATGTCACCAGCAGCTCTGATGTCCCCCCGCCCCCACAAACCGCATGCCCTCCGCCATGCACACTGAGTAGAAGACAGCTTACATCTCACCAAGGACGCATGGTAATAAATACACAGGTCCGATGTGGGGTCCTGAACACCTTTGTAATCATCTAGCAGAGAATGAGATCTGGATGCATCATGTCTGGGTTTGTGACTTCTGCCTTGTAAATGGATAAATGTTTCACATCTCCATGTAAGACTGAAACATGAATCCCCTATCTTTTTCATGACAGACACAAACAAATACTTTTTATCACTGTAAAGCACTTGATGTAAGTTCATTAAAATGAAAGATTTTAGAGAGCCCCAAAATGTAGGATATGATTTATGTATAGATCCCTGATAACAGATGTGGTTTCTATTATTTTCCTACCACATAAAGAACTAATCCTGCTCCTGCAGGAAGAACGTGTTACCTTCCTCTTTATGAACCATTTTCATAAAACTGAAGAAACAACGAACACATCCATGATTAGGTATGACAGGTTCCCATTGATTTATTTGACTCGAGTCCTAAGCAGAGATCTGGTTCCAGGTCTGTCTCTGCACATTTTTATTAAATAATAAAACTTAAAACTGAAATGACCCACTATTTCCAAAATAGAGAATAAAATGTTCTACAACTCTAGAGATCTTAGCAATGTTATCAAGAAGAATGTGGAATTTGCCTTTTCAGAGCCCTGCTCTTTAAAAGTGAAACGGTGGAGGCGACCCCCTCGCCAGCATGCTTTCCAGCCCAGCCTGAGCTCTCTATGCTTGAGAGCACCTTATGATGCTGTAACTAACCTCAAACCTGGAGCAGCAGGGGGCCAACAAACCTCAGAATACAGCAATGTCATGCTTTACGGGCACTCTCTCAGCAACAGCATGAATGAGGGGGGAAATTGGTTGCCTAGGAAACCCTCTAGTCCTGGTAATTATTACTGTAACTGACTGCACACCCCACCTATAACAGAAATGAATAATAATTTATAACCGCTGACTGGCAGCTTTCTGTCGGTGCCTCTGCTCACCACTGCTACCTACTGGCGTGCAAAATTACTTACATGCAAACACTGGGGTTTGCCACAGAGTGAACCACCACTAGAGAGAACCTTTAGAGAAATCTCCCATCTTCCTCCACCAGTTTCTGAATACAGTTCAAGCAAATTGCTGCTCGATCAATAGAGCAAAAATGAAAAGTGCTTTGTGTTCGTGTATACAATGGGGGTTGAACAATCTAATGGAAGCTGGTCATCTCAATTAAAAGCAATTTCATATTGTGACATAAGCGAGACCAAAAAAAGGTACTTAATAAGGTTAAAGGAAGCTAAATAAAAGCATATATCTTAATGACCCCAGATGTACGACTCACAAGCTATTTAATAGTATAGAATTTGATACTAAGCAAAACTGCTATAAATAAAATCCTATCTGATAGTTTTGATCAATTAAACTACATAATTAACAAAGATGGTCCATTTATCTTAGGTTGTCTAATTTGCAGTACAGTGTTAAAGCACCTCCACTGGAAGACTAGTTTGTTTAGAAATTAGAACGTTCATAGTGATTTACTGGATTTGGTTTAAAAGACACAGCAGGAGTTGGCAAAATTCACATATCATGGGGTTAATGTGGGTTAGAATGTAGCTATTTGTAATACAAAAATATTGCATACCAAATACACACATCTGATTTCTTTTAACCCTGGTTCATCTTTTCACAGAAGTCGTTACTTTCCTAAAATGAACAACAAAAACAGCTTCATGCACCACTCTTAGAACACTGAAATCTGCCATTTTCAATTTCCAAAGCAAGAGAATGCTGGCATGGTGATGAACCAAGCACTGGTGACTGAGAAGGCGTCAAGTGACCAACGGTGTCCTCCGCCCCAATCGGACCCCCGAGGGTGGGTATTTCCGCTGACGCCAACTGGTCCCAGCCCGCAGCTGCCACGCTTTCCACCCCAGGACTCACTCCTTCTGTCTGGTCAATGCATTTCAAAGTCGAGAGTTCTTTCAGTTCAAGAGTTCAGAAGAAGAAAGACAAATCACTGCAGAGGCTGCTGAAGCTAGATTAAATATCACCAAGGTGGAGGGTGTGTGAAAGCGAGAACGGTGAGGCACACAGCTCGACCATGGTGCAGTCAGTCCAGGCTCAACCGTCAGAACCCTCAGATGCTGCAGTGTTCCTGACAGATTCACTGTCACCAGGGAATGTTCCCTAGTGCATCAGATACCACACATCATGGAACTTCCCACCCCGGGCCCTAATTAGCTGACTGCAATGCAACATAAAAAGTAATTTTCCACAAATATTGTACAGTTTTAAAATCAACAGATACATTTTTTTTATGTTTTCTTCCCGATAATCAATTTTAGGTATGGTCACTGATGACTTATCTCCTTGCTTTTCAGGAATCAACAAATTTCCAAAAGTTCCCTAATTCAGACACGTTGCAGTTCCAACACTGACATGGCCTTGGAGAGTTGCTTTCAGTCAAGGCCCCACTAGAGATGCAACAGCCGCACATAAGACACACACGGGTCGTTTAGGATAGAAACACCATAGTGCAGAACACAGAGCTGGGCCCTGCAGAAAGCCCACAGAGATCATACTAGGTCCTCCATTTTTAAATACAGTTACATTTCAACAAGTATTTACAAACTTCACTTTTCTGAAGGTCTGCCTATTCCTTATAGAAAAAATTAAACTTACTGTTTTAGCTTTTGTGGCCACAAATGGATCTAGCCTATATGCTGCTTTCTATCTTAGAATTTCAAAGCCTGCTCTAAAGCAGAAATATTTTGTTTTCATTTTAATTTCCACCAAATTGAACCATTCCCTCCTTGCAAACAGGATTCACCAAATCATCACTGGCATTCCACTTATTTTCAGTTTAGCTTCCAAACCCCAAATGTACAATGGTTAAAACAAAACAAAACAAAACAAAAAAATGCTGGATCCCAAGAGAACAATCTCCAAAAATATATGTTTACTGATTAAAAGGCTCAGGTTCTTATATCTTGAACATAGTGTAAATAAAACCCCTGGGTAGGTTCTAATTTTACTAGCTCTGTCCCCAGTAAGAATATCAGGATTATTTCCATCCTGTAAATCCCATTGAGCACTATCCCACCTACAGAGTACCTCCTCTGACATGAAGCAGTTGCCAATTTCCTATCTCAAAGAGGACACAGGACTCTCAAGTTTGAATCCTCACTGTGGATCTCTTAGAGCCGTCTTGGTATTGTTCTTTGACCCAGACGCTGACCTGCCTTCCCATGTAAGATAGACCACTTGAAAGCAATGGATCACTTCTTTAAGGGCTTAGAATGGTACTTTACAGAGAAAATGCTCAAGGATACTATAAACAAATATTCTGTCAGCTTTCCTGCTACAAAATCTCTAGAAATGCTGGATAAAATAAGACAAACATCTTCTCAAATGTAGAACCTGGTTTGCAAGAAAGTAAGAGAAATCACCAGTGGCTTTAAAAAAAGTAAAGATTTAAAAAAAAAAAAAAGCTAAAACCATTATCATCAGGTTAGAGCTGTTCTGGAAGCCAACCAAAAGGTTTAGGTTTTAAAATCTCAGGAAACCGGAGGCAAGTCCTTGAGGTAAATGAGGGAAGTCAGTCAGAACCAAGACAGGACCCATGAAGAGCTGGAGCCAAGTAAAAGGACAGATGGGGAGAAATTTTCCCACTAGCGAAAGGACATACCAAAGAAACTTGTTCCTATCCACCTGAGCTCTAGGTGGGGTGGCTTGCGCTGGAGCCCCCCTGGGAATGTGTAACCATAAGTTAGCCCTCCTCCTGATGGGGTTCTGAGGAGCCACAGGCAATGAAACGAACTGAGACACCTGATCAATGGACATCACAGAAAGCGGTCCTGCCAAGGACTTTTGATTCTAGTCTTGAAATAAACTGGTACGAATCTGTCCTTCTGCCATAAACAGCTGGGAAACTGCCCAAAATCCATGACACAAGTGTTTTCAGACATGAGAGCAATGTGTAGTACAAGACTGAGACCCCCAAACAAAAGAAACAAAGAGGTGAGTCCTATAATCCCCGTTTTTCTCAAGAGACATTTTTCTGGACCACAGCATGAGGAGGAATCCAAACAAGTAAGACTGAGCTTATAAGAAAGAAGCCAACAACTTCATGAAGTGATCCAGATCAACATCCTGATGTGATGCGAAGAACAAGGCACCTCATCTCTATGATACTCTTCCCCAGATTCTTAACTCCTGGCTAAGCATAAGAAGACAATGGACAAACCCAAACCAAGGAACATCCTATAAAATTACCTGGCCAATATCCTTCAAAACTATTGGTCGTGAAAAACAAGAGACTGAGAAATTGTCACAAATAGGATGAGAACGAAGACATGACAACTAAGCACAATGTGGCATCCTGCCATGGATTCTGGAAAGAAAAATGGCATTGGTGGAAGAAGTGGTAAAATATAAATGAAGTCTGAGTTTAGTTAATACTGTGTTGTGCTAACTTCTTAGTTTTGACAAGTGTACCTTGGTAATGTAATATGGTACCATTAAGGGGAAACAAATTGGGCGAGGGATGTATGACAGCCCTCTCAGTTATCTTTGAAACTTTCCTGTAAATCTAGACTTATCCAAAATAAAAAAAGAATTCTGGCATCAAATAAAAAATTACTAAACATGAGAATAAGCAGCAAACTGGGACCCATGATCAGGGGAAAAACCAGTCAGCAGAGCTGTAGACATGATGTGAAAATGCTAGAAATGACACAATTAGCAGACAAGAACTTTAAAACAGCTATTCAAATATGCTCGATTTAAAGGAAATCATTAAGATAATAAAGAGGGAAATGAAAGATTTATATTTGTTTTTCAAAGATTTTACTTGAGAGAGAGGGAGATAGAGCACGAGCAGGGGGGGAGAAGCAGCAGACTCCCGGCTGAGCAGGGACCCCGATGTGGGGCTCGATCCCAGGACCCTAGGATCATGACCTGAGCAGAAGGCAGATGCCTGACAGCCACCCAGGTACCCCAAAAGATTTTTATATTAAAAAAAAAGAACCAAATGGAAATTCTGGAGGTAAAAAAATATATACGGTATCTGAAACAAAAAAATGTACTGGATGTAATCAAGAGCAAATAAGAAGATACTGCAGGAAAAAAAAAATCAGTGAACTTAAAAACCTATCAGTAAAACCTACCCAGAATGAAAACAGAGAGAAGAGGGCTGAACAAAACTGAACAAGCCTAAATGACCTCACGGGGACAATAAATGCTGTATAACATAAATGTGATTGGTATTACAAAATGAGTGTGTGTGTGGGGGGGTAAACAATATTTAAAGAAATGATGGCCAAAATATTTCCAAATTTGAGAAAACAAAACTCTAAATCCACAGATCCAAGATGCTCAACAAACCCCAACAAGACTAAGCACAAAGGAAATCACTCCTATGCACATCATTATTAAATTGCCACAGAAAAAAGATAAACATCACATACAGGGCAACAAAGATATAGAAAACAACAAAATTCAAGACTATAGAAAAATATCTTCAAAGTGCTAAAGGAAAATAACCTATCAAAAGGATTCTCTACCCAGCAAAAATATCTTTCAAAAATGAAGACCAAATAACACTTGGTCAGATAAAAATTGACAGAATGGTCAATTGATCTGTCACACTAAAAGAACTATTAAGGGAGGTTCTGTAGGCTGGAGGAAAAAAAAAAAATCAGGTGGAAACAATGTACAGAAAATAATGAAAAGACGAGAAATGGTAAATTCAGAAACAGACATTAAAGATTTTCATACATTAAAAATGGGGGGGAGGGTACGCCTGGGTGGCTCAGTCGGTTAAGCAACTGCCTTCTCCTCAGGACCCTGGGATTGAGCCCTGCGTCAGGCTCCCTGCTCAGCGGGAGTCTGCTTCTCCCTCTCTCTGCCCCTCCCTGCCCCACTGGTGCTCTCTCTCTCAAATAAATAAATAAATAAATCTTTAAAAAAATTTTTTTTAACAGACAATTGAAAGGAAGGGCAAAGTGAGGACCTTTGTTAATACTTTCTCCAAAGAGCAAAGGTAAAATTGGACAAAACTGTCAAAAACAACTATTTCAGAACTCTGAAAACTGACCAAAGGCATAAAACAAGAAACTGAGCCTTGGGTAAGAATGACGTAGTCTATGACATGTTAGCCACCTTCCTTCGCCCAGCTCCTTCTGAACACTGGTTCTAACAGGGCAGGACAGCTCGTGAAAACCAGAAGCATTTACTTGGTCTGGGAATGACTAGATCTGGAACAATGTGGGAAGTCCTAATGCCCAGAAACTTTGTCAAAACAAATGGGAAAGGCTCACATCACAGCTGACCTGAGGTTGCAACACTGGCTGATGCAACCAAGAGACCAGCAGTCTGGCTGGAAATTTCATAGGAAGATCTAGGGAGTGAGACATCCGTAGGCCTTGACAAGCTCATATTTTGAAAGACTGTGGGCATGTTAGAGTATGTATATACATGCTCATGAGGTACTTGAGAAGGTTCTAGCTGTTTATAGAACCTCTGAGGCCTTGCACATATCACGCACACAAACACATGCACAGATACACACAGAAGAGACACAGGAAAGCTGGAATGAAGTAAGAATAAAAACTGGGGAAGTCTTGTAAACTGCATGAATTTTGAATGCATGCTCCAAACCACACACAGGTGCACTGACAAATGATGGGAGCCTTAATGGCTCAAGATATTTAACTATAACCTCTGACCAATCACTGGCTGGCCACTAAGACATACTGATCCAAGAATGCCAAAAGAAGCTGGGCTTAAAATTAAAGAAAAAAAAATGAAGAGACATCAGGGGCCATATTGTGGAAGAAACAAATTCCACACAATTATTCCAGGCAAAAGGAGATCAGAATCCAGAGGTGTTAAAATGCATTATTTGAAATGTCCAGTTTTAAAAAGGAAAATATGGCCATACACTTGGGGTGGGGGAAGCAGTAAATACTAAGAAATAGTTTAGAACACAAAGAAATTAAAAGGTTATACTAAAAGAAATATTTATTTAACACCAAGAAGAAAATCAAGGAGAAACAGAAGAAAAAAAAAGAGATAAGACATATAAAAAACAAACAGCAAAATGGCAGATGTAAATGATCTATAATTATTAATTCATGTAATCAAAAGGGAGACTATCAGAATAGATTTTTAAAAAGCAAGATTCAACTATATGCTATCTACACAACATGAATGCTAAATTCAAAGACACAAATGGGTTGGACCTAAAAGGAGCACTATGTAAATGTAATCATGATAGAGCCAAAGTGGTCATGAACATAGACTTTAAGATAAAAATATTACTAAGGAAAAAGAGGGGCATTTTGTAATAACAACAGTATTAATTCATCAAGAAGCTATAACAATGACAAACATATATGCACCTAACAACAGAGTCAAAAAATAAATGGAGCTAAAATTACCAAAAATGAAAAGCTATGACAACTCAACAATAGTAGTTTAAGACCTCAATAACCCACTCGCAATAATGGACAGAGCAAGTAGACAGAAAACTAGCAAGAACACAGAAGACAGTGATATTGATGAACATGCCATGATACTCTAAGAGCAAGAGAATACAGATTCTTCCAAACACACAGGAGAGAGTATCCATTACTCATAAAAAAAAGTCTTCATAGATTTTAAAAGACTAAGGACATAGTAAGTATGTTCTCCAGACAACAGAATTAAAATAGGAATCAATAACAGACAGAAACTTGGGAAATTCTCAAATATTTGGAAATTAAACAATACATATTTAAATAATCCATGGATCAAACAAGACATCTCAAGAGATAATAGAATATTTTGAACTAAAGGAAAATGAAAACACAACAGATCAAAATTCACTGGATGTGGTTTAAGCAGTGCTTAGAGGTTAATTTATATCTTTAAGTGCCTATATGAGAAAGGAATAATCTCAGATCAATACCTTAAGTTAGCACATTAAAAAAACTAAAAAGGAAGACCAAACTAAGCCCAAGCACGGAGAAAGAAGGAAATAATAAAGACTGGAGTGGAAATCAATAAAATAGAAAACAAGAGGGGAAAAAAAAAAATCAATGAAATACAAAAATGTTTCTTTGAAAAGCTCAAGAAAATTGACAGAGCTCTGGCTAGACTGACCAAAAAATGAGAGAAGACAAAAATCAGCAAAATCAGAAATGAAATCATTACTAATCTTACAGAAACTAAATGGATTGTAAGGAACTACTATGAAGAACTATAGGCCAACAAATCGGACAACTTACATGAAATGGACAAATTCTTAGAAAGCCAAAATTACCATAATGGGCTCAAGAAGAAATACAAAATTCAAATATAACAAGTAAAGAAACTGAGTAGTAATTACAAATATCCCCAAAAAGAAAAGCCCACGCCCAGATGTTTTCACTGGCAAATTCTATCAAACATTTACAGAAAAACATAATACCAATCCCTCATAAACGTATTCAAAGGAGTAAGAATAACTCCCCATCTTGTTCTATGAGACTAGTGTTATCCTGATACAAAAGCCAGACAAAGACATCACAAGAACAGAGCACTACAGACCGGTATTTCTCATGAATATCCCCTACAACATATCTGCAAACCAAATTCAAGAACACATAAAAAGGACTATACACAACATAGAATCATACAATATACAACAAAAGGATTATACAAAGTGGGATTTATCCCAGGAATGCAGGGTTGGCTTAACATCAGAAAAATCAATTGATATAATGTACCATATTAATAAAGAGAAAAATCACAATTATCTCAATAGATACAGGGAAAAAATTGACAAAATCCAGCCCTATTCATGATAGAAAACTCCAACAAACCAGGAGTAAAAGGAAATTTCCTTAACCTAATAAAAGGTATCTATGAAAGACTTACAGCAAACATCACACTTAATGGTGAAAGATTGAACACCTTCTCGCTAATATCAGAAATAAGGAAAAGATGTCCATTCTTACCACTTCTATTCAACATTGTACTAGAGGTTCTAGCCAGTGCAATCAGTTAAGAAAAACAAAAGGAATTCAGATGGGAAAAAAAGGAAGTACACTTCTCCTTATTCACAGATAAAATCATCTTTTACATAGCAAATCCTAAGGAATACACACACACACACACACACACACACACACACACACACATCCTTGTGACAGAAACTAATAACTGAGCTCAGGAAAGTTGCAGGATACAAAACAATATACAAAAGTCAACGGCATTTCTACACACTAGAAATGAACAATTTAAAAATGTCATTAAGGAAACAATTCCACTCATAATAGCATCACAAATAATGAAATACTTAGGAATAAGTTTAGAAAGAGTATAAGAGTTGTACACTGAAAACTACTTAACATTACTGAGAGAATTAATGAGGATCCAAATAAATGAAGAAAAGAGTCCATTTCCTGGATTAAGAAGACTCAATAATAACATGGTAATTCTCCCCAAATTCATCTGTAGATTTAATATAATCCCAGTAAAAATCTCAGCAGGCTTTTCTGCGGTAGTGGATAAGATGATCCTAAAATTTACATCGAAATGCAAAGGACTCAGAATAGCCAAAAACATTTTGAAAACAGTAACATTGGAGAACTTAACATTTCCCTATGAGAAAAATTACGAGAAAGCCACAGTAAATAAAGATCATTTGGTACTGACATAAGGATAGACAAATAGATGAAACATAATTGGGAGTACACAAAGAAACAGCTTCATACTTACAATCAACTGATTTTCAAAAAGGAAGCCAAAATAATTCCCTGTAAAAAGAACAATCTTTTCAATAAGTCGTTCTGGGACAACTGGATGGGTATCCAATTGAATTTAAACCCTTGTCTCATATCATAGACAAAAATTAACTCAAAATGATCATAGCCCTTACTTTAAGAGCTAAACCTGTATTAGAAGAAAACACTGGAAAGAAATCATTGTGACTCTGGGTTAGGTAGAGCTCTTCGATAAGACACCAAAAAAAAAAAAGAAAAGAAAAGAAAAAAGAAAGGGAGGGAGGAAGGGAGGAAAGAAAGAAAAAGAAGAAAAAAAGGAATAAAAATCCATAAAAGAAAATATTTATCAACTGGATTCTTCAAAACTGAAGACTTTTGTGCTTCAAAAACACGATTAAAAAAAAAAAAATCAAAGACAAGCCAGACTTGAGAAATATTTGCAAATCATATCTGATATTAGACTTGTATTTAGAACACGTAAAGAACTCTTACAACTCAATAATAAGAACCCAATTTAAAAGTGAGCAACAAATTTGAATAGACACTTCAGAGTCTAACAGTACCTGAAAGTACTATGTGAAAGTACTAAACATGAAAGTACTAAACAATGGCTAACAGTACATGGAAGTTTTCAACATCATTGGTCACTACAGAAATGCAAATTTAAATAAATAAATAAATAAAGCTTTATAGCCATTAGAATGGCTAAAGTGAAAAAGACCATACGGTGTTACCAAGGATATGTAGAAACCAGAAACATACATTGATGGTATGTAAAATTATACAGCCACTTTGAAAAACCGCACTCTCTTAAAAAGCTAAACTTAAATTCATCATCCAATCTAGCAACACCACTCCTAGGTATCTATTCAAGAGAAATAACATACGTCTACACAAAAACTTGCAACGTGAATGTTGATAGTAATATTATTCACAATACCCAGAAAAGTGAACAATTCAAGTGTTCGTCCACTAGTGAATGAATCAACAAAATGTGGTATATCCATACAATGGACTACTAGGCAGCAATAAGAAGGAACTACTGATGCATTAATACAACATGGAGGAACCTCAAAAACCTGATGCCAACTGGAAGACAGATGCCAAAGACTAAATACTGTGGGATTCCATTTATATTAACTGTCCAGAAAATGGAAATCCATACAGAGAAAGCAAATTAGTGGTTGCCCAAGACTGGGGATCTAAATAGGGACTGACTGTAAATGGGTACAAAGGATCTTTTTAGTATGATGGAAATGTTCTAAAACTGGGTTGTAGCAATAGTAGCACAACTTGAAATTTAAAACCACCAAACTGCACACTTAAAAAATGGATGTTATGGTATATAAATTATACCTCAATAAAGCTGTTGGGAAAAAAATAGAACCAAAGTACTACAAATGCTAAAGTGATCATACTGTCTGGGAAGAACAGAGCTATAATAAAAGTGCACATTTTTATAGGAAAGTGTCAAAAAATTAAAATACAGCAAGTATATAATTTCCAAATCAGTAGAGAGAACGGGAAAAAAAAAAGCACTTCATCTGAATAGTAGTAAAGGGCATTGTAGGGAGGTGATAAATAATCAGAGTAAATTGAATGCCCAAAATAGTAGAGTAAGTCCCAATAAGAGTAATTACAGTAACCCTAAACTAAACCTGACAGTTATAAAACATTGTCAGAGTAGGCTAAGAACTGTTTACACTAACACTATAACATCACTACTATGGGCATCTATGTATACACAAAAAGACAAAACACAAAAATATCACACACACAAAATGGAAATGATTATACTAGAAAAATATTTAGCTATATCAATGTTATATGAAATACTTTAAGGCAAAAAAAATTATCATTAAGGACAAGGAGAGTCACTATGAAGCCACTGGATTATGAATATACTAATTCTGTACTTCCATGCACATAATGCCTAAATTCGTATTTAAAAAATGAAGCTTCTCAATGAAACACTGTTACACCGATTAGTTCTCTTCACACTTTTCCTATTCTCTATCTACACATTCCTTTCTTTTACGCATATGGCCAAATAATATCGTTGAAACCACCTCCATTCCAGCAAGTCAAAATGAACTCTCTTAATGTGTGAAGTTTAAGAAACAGAGCAGGTTTCCAATTTGGGTTTTTAAAAAGGTGACCTCACAATTAGTAAGCGAGTATTCGGATATTCTACAGATCACATATTTCCTTATGAGCTACGTGCCCTTGTTTAGAGGGCAAACAATTCACATGTCGGAGAAGGGTGTTAAGAGTGCTGATTATGGAGCAAATCTGCCTGGCTTTAAACCCCAATTCCACCACTTTAACAGCTGTGTGACTTCAAATGTTGCTTAGTCTCTGAGTTAGTCTCCTCATCTCTAAAATAGAGGTGATTAAAAAAAAAAACAAAAAACACAGTACCTACCTCACTAGGCTGCTATGAGCATTACATGAAATAGTCCATATCAAGTATATGGAAAATGCTTGATACATAGTAAGTGCTCAAAAATATTATTTAATTTTTTACGATTCATCAGGTAAGGGAACTACAAAAACTTTATATCCTAATGATGTTCCTATAAAATGAAATTAAACTGAGAAAACACTGTAAAATGTAAAAACTCGACAATACTGACCAACGGATTAAGCATATAAACCGTAAGTATCTAGTGTAGTTGAAGATTTCATTTAACAAGCATTCGACTGAAAGCCTATATGCTATCACCGAAAGAACACACAGATAAAGATTAGTATCCTTGAAAAGCTGTTCCTCAGAAGAGAAAAGCAAATCAAATATAATAAGGTATCTGTACTTCTGAAATTTGGAAATACTCCAATGAACAGAAAATTATAAATTATATGCAAGACCAATTTCCTCAAAAAAGTAAAAGAAATAAAAAATATAGAAAATGAACATGATCACTATATATACTTAATATTCCTTAATGATTCTGAAACTCCTTTAGGACACTACAGTGTCCCAAAGATATTATCAAAGAATCATCAATGAAATGTAGATACGCAAACGTGTTAAAACTATGTCTTCAACAAGAGAACAAATAACATTCAAAACAGACCTTATCCTACGTTTAAAAGAAATCACTGAGTAATTGTGCCAATGGCCCAATCAATCCTTCTAGGACTCTTGCCTTGAAGATATAGATACACTGAAGTTACTCATTGCATCATCACTTGTAACTGCAAAATACCAGAAACAGTGCCCATACATAGGGAAGTGCCAAATAAACCATGTTACAGCTACACAAGAGAATACAAGATCTCTTAAAAAAACAAACAAAAGAACAAAAGAAGATCTCTATAAACTGACATACGGTGATTACCAGGGCATACTATTAACTGGGGGGGGAAAAAAGTGCAGTGGAGAAGTTATACCTGTCATCCTCATGCCAGAAAGAAAGGAGTAAGAAAATACATATGGATGTATTTGTGCTAAAGAAATAAAAAAAAAAATGAGATGAGAAAATAGGGATTGGTTATACACAGCAGGTAGGTGGGGAAGTGACAGAAAGAAGATGGGACAGGAAACGGGGAGCCAGGAAACAACGGGCTGTGCCACTTCTCCGTTTTTACCTTTTTGCAGAGTTTTAACTGTTAGAAGCACACTGATGTTCAAACACCCTTCACACACCACCAAATTACACCGTTAACACCAACAAGGATGTAGACAACCCAAAATGGAACACAAATAGTAACAAATGAACCTAACTGTATTACAAATACACAATCACAATGAAAGAAATGGGAAAAGAAAAAACACTAACCTAAGCAACTTTGGAAAAGTTTCTTGACCCATACTTAGCTAAAAAAAAAAAAAGAACATAAAATAGTGCACTATAGTTAATAAATGTGTTTCTCCTGGGGGTAAGGATTAGCACTCTGAAACTACTTTTATGTGTCTAGAAGATTTAAAAAAAAAAGTAGGCAAATACATTGTAGATAATAAGAGCCAGGTTTCTCACTGTTAAAGAAGTCACAAATAAGGAAAAACTGGAACAAACCCTGTGGCGTTTGATTAAAATCAGAAGTGTCAGTATAAACTTGTATGTTTTTTAATATATATAAACAAATATGTAAATGTAAACACATGCATTGGTTAGTATACATAATTTCCACAAGGAAAGGCTTCTAGCAATTGGCACCACAATGGCAATACACACACCCATATGAGAAATGTTGGTTTTTAAACACCTTTCTCCAATAAAAGGAGTAAGGGTTCCTTGGAGAAGTGGCTGATGATTTGAAGACCGGAGCAGGAAAAATACAAGATAAGCCTGTAACATTTTGTGGAGTCAAAATGTTCAAACAAAAATATGGAGATTTGGGAAAGAATTCAGGAACCAACTCAAAGAAGTTCCTAATGGTCAAATATAGAACAATTTGAGCAAACAAAACAATGGTAACTGGATCTTAACCCACAGAATATCCAAGTTTATACTGATATAAATAATAAATTAATAAACAGCAGGAAGGGGAATGGCACAGCTTTTCATTACAAAAGAATTCTAAGAGATAAATGTAAAAAAAATAAAGTACCCAGACATCTTGATGCTAATAAAGCATTAATGCTAATTAATTCTTTTTTTTTTTTTTTTTTGCTAATTAATTCTTGACAGGAGCATTGAAATAGCTTCACAGGAGCCCCTCTATCCCATTAGATTACATTAGGGGGGAAGAAGGAGGAAGGATGGGGGACAGGGGAGGGGAGGGAAAAAGGGGGAAGGGAAGGCAGAGCAGTGTTAGGTAGGTAGGTAGAAAGAGCCAAAACAAGAAAATCACCATTAGGCAAATACCACAGTAATAACTGTTGCCAACAAGATCTGCCAATGAATGCAAATATTAGTGGGCTTAAGTTTGAGGAGGAAAAGAAGCATAACTACAAAGGAAAAGATAGTAACTTTATAGTGGAAAAACCTAGCAGACACCACTTTAACAAGGTTAACACTGAAATTTTGGACCTCTTGAAATGACACACTAGAATGCATCTCTGATATGAACCTCTTGATATGATGCATTTCTGTGGTATTCTTGCCAAAAATGCAAAACCTCATTCTAATTATGAGTACATCAAACAAACTCAAATTGAGGAGCATCCTACAAAATATCTGACCAGTACTCTTCAATATGTCAAAATCATAAAAGAAAACAAACTATCAGACTGGAGGAAACTAAGGAGTTACAAAAAATGCAAAATAGGATCCTAGAACAGAAAAACAACACTTAGTGAAAAAGTTGGTGAAATTCAAATAAGATCTGTAGATCAGTTAATAGTACTGTACCAACATAAATTTTCCAGTTTTAATCATTGCATTAGGGTTATACAAGATATTATAATATTAGGGGAAGCTGAATGAAGAGGTATATGCAAACTATACTATTTTTGCAATTTTTCTGTAAGTCTAAAATTTGTTCAACATACAAAAAAAACTTCTGCTATTGTTTTACAATGGTTTAAAAGAGAACACTTATGACCAGCTTCATTTTATCCCATCGAAACATGAATTTAATATGAAAAATAAGGCTATAATGTAAAATTACAATCGAACCTTTGTTGTAAGACTGAAGAAGCCATGAAATGGGGCCACACCACTTCATTTAGTTTTCAGCAGAACATAAGAAAATGTTACCGAACACTTATTCTTTGCTTCTACCACCATCTTATTCTATGAGGGAACATCGTATTTGCAAGTGACATAAACTACATAAACAACAGGCTCAAATTATGAAAAATTATTTAATGACACTACTCTTGAAATTACATGCCTGTAAAGGATATCACAATAGTCCCACAATAAAGTTTGTTTCTGGGGGAATATCTAACAGGGCTCACTTGAATGGCAATTGGGGTCAGGACTCTTCTGTGTGTATGTGATGGTACTCTTGGTTTGGTTTGATTTTTGTGGGGGAATGGGCTGAGAGAAAACAGTTTTAACTAAAAATATACGCACAGTTGGTTAAAATTTACTAAAGAACAAATCTACATTTTTAGGCTATCTTTCAAAATCAGTCCTCTGTTCTGACTTATCCATTAACTTGTGGAGATTCAGGCTCATCCCCGTATTATTAAAATACATATTCATAAAATTTTTACAGTTGTGCTGTTCTAGTTACAAATAGCTTCTACTTTTCTAGGACATAATTTCACTTTGTTTAAGCAAGAATTCATTAAAGAAGCTATAAATAACTTTTAAATATTTAGCCATGAATAGAGGGTGGACTGGCATTGATGGCTTATTTTAGTACTAATGCAGAATGCTTTTTAAAAGCTACATTTCAGCATGCATCAAGCTAATGATTAACACTTGAAGTGTAATTTTCAATGTTAGAATAAATTTCTCTTTATTTTAAGGATTTTTGCTAACAGTCAATATGTTATTTCAATTATTTACTAGTAGGAAAGTAGCCTTAGAGAATGAAAATGTTGGAAAATTAAAACATAAAATTTCTTATATAAAAAATCTTGGATTTTTTTTTTTTAAGCATCTACACAACCTTTCCTTCTCTCCCAAAATATAATTCCAGTTAAAAGTGAACACACCAAGGAAAAAGAATTGCCTATGGAATTACACGAATTCAAGGAACCACTGTGTGGTGCAGGTAGCATAGATATGAATCAAAGACATTTCTGTATTCAATTCTGAATCATAAACTTCACAACATTTTAGAGACCAAGTTTCATAAAATTTTTACTTGAAAAAAAAATGTTTTACAAAATACCATTCTTCTAATCAAAGAAACTTTCCCAGAGGGTACACGTAGCTTTCGGCCTCAGAGATGATAGAATGACCGTCAAAGGGGAGAGTTTTTTTAAATAGCCACCTAGCTGCAAAACCTACAAGAAGTAGATTTTTTTAAAGTGCCTTTAAAATGCTAAAGCAAGTAACATAATTGTTGAATCTATTTGAAATTTTTTAAGTTTCCTTAAAATGGTCCATATGGTATGCACAACTTCACAGCTGGTACAAAACTGCCTGTATTTAGTTCAAAACACAAAAACAATGCATATGAACAGTATTCTTTGAAAAATAATTCTAAATACTGCCAGTGCATCGTAAGAACACTTAGACAACAGTATTGACAGTATTCAGAAAATTAACAAAACAAGCTGAATATTAAAGTATTCAAACATTTACTTTGATTTTGAATACCACTGATAACAGTAAGAGATCTTGCTGCCAAATGAATTCTGGATGCCTATTTCAAACTACACGTAACATATTTTGCGATATAGATTCTAAAGAAATGCAAAACCAGGTTCCAGGATGTAAACTCCCATTGCCTAGGCAGGCCCTAGTTTTTCTGCTGCAATCTGGCAGCTTTGAACTTTGAAACCCTCTTTGTAGTTTCTTCTGATACTTCTGACAGAACTTCTTTTCGTTCTGGAATGGTGGGTAGCACAGGATGAACCAGGGTTGGGTGTGGTGTTAAGGAGGGTGACAGAAATTCTTTTTCTATTACAGTTCCAGAAAAAGCCTAGAAGACAAAAGTCAGATTATGGTAACAAAACGTAAGTAAGATGCCCACAAAATCTTTATCCTGTATTTGCCAATTAGACATTTCTTTTTGTTAAAAGTAAATTCTTAAGATTTTTGGATAAATACACAAAATACAAATTGTTCAAAGAAATCAAGTACTATTAAAATATATCTTAATTACACCACCAAATATAAGTAGATTTTTATAAGAAAGCAAAATGTAAAATGAACGTTTTATCTGGTATCAAACAAAAATGGGTACATAAAATATCCTCAACTTTCACACATTCCATTTATGTCCAGACCATGCTGTGGAAAATAATGTATTGAACTAAAACATGCTATTAGGGTGTCAAACATGAGCTGATGAATGAGCTATCCTATGGAGGCCATGCTGCCCGCTAGCCAATAGCTTACTTTCAGCAGTAGTGACATTTCTTAGGTGGTGTTCATTTATGGCAGTTACTTGAGAATTTTATTGAATCTTGCCTCAATTTTATTTAAGAGATCAGTGTGAACTGAAAAATTAAGTGCTGATACTAGTGGAGACAAGCACCTGCCTCAAAATTTATCATAATTCAATAATGAAAATCAGATGTTCCACCAAAAAAAAATGATTCTTTTAATTTCAACTGGATGTCTGCTGGACTTAATCTGGCCAACTCTGTGTTCAACTGAAAAAAAAGTAATGTGTACAAAATGCTGGAAATATAACCAATGATGTATCTTTATATATCTTTTTATATAAAGATCTTTTTATATAAAGGGGCACCTGGGTGGCTCAGTCAGTTAAGGGTCTGCCTTCAGCTCAGGTCATGATCGAGCCCCGCATCCATCGGGCTCCCTGCTCAGCGGGGAGTCTGCTTCTCCCTCTCCCTCTGCCCCTCCCCCTGCCTTGTGCTCTCTCGCATGCTCACTCTCTCTCAAATAATATTTTAAAATAAATAAATATAAATGAATGACTGACTGAATGAATAAGATCTATAAAACCCAAGGAGTTGATATGGATTTTATTCTGAAAGTTTCTGGTATTTGATTGCCCCTTTCATCTTTTAAAACTCATTACATACAAAGTAAAATCTGACATGTAAACTTTCATGTATATTTTGCTTCCCTTTGTCTACCAAGAGTACAAATTTAGTTAAGACAATGTATCACCTGAATACTTTAGAAAGCCACGCCCCTCCACCTTGCCCCACCAAAGAAACAAAACAAGAATGCCCCTTCCTTCCCACAGTATTTCAAGAACTTGGGTGGAATCCAAGCTCTCAAAAGAAACCCAAAGTCTACTTTCTCAAAACTCCTATTTTATCCTGATGAGCATTGAGCCTTATATAAAAAATGCTTCTGCAAAAAGAAGACATTATTTCAGCATTTAAAGACACTGAAAAGGATATCTTTCAAGTACTTACCATATGCATGAACTATTTGTTTTGGTGTTCAAAAAAAAATGTACAGCTTCTAGAATGCTAATGATAACAGTTCAATACAAAATGCAAAGCTAATAAGAATGAAATAAAACTAAGTTCCAGTCCTGAGCTCTAGCTATACCATGATACATTAAGTCCTTATAAAAACCTAATTTTCAAAAACTTAAAAATAGCAGAAATCTACACCCATTACCTGTTTTTCTAATAGTATGGAAGACTATTAAATGAGATACTTTCCAGGGCAACTGAGATCATTGTACTGGGTGGAGGGGAGGAAAAAAATTTAGGAAAAAAAACAAAAAAATTTAGAAATCATGCCTGGGAATAATGGCAACCATAACATATGACTATTTCAAAGATAGGAATTCTTATTTGGGGATCTCCCAATACCCCTCCCCTCCACACACAATAGTGTGTGCTATGTGGTAGATAAGAATATATCTGTGTGCACTCATTTTTCTGAGGGGAGGATCTCCAGCTTTCATTAAATTGTAAAACGGTTCCATAACCCCCAAGAGTAAATATGTCCCTGGCACAGGCCAAAACACAGGACCTCAGATAATTATCTGCCATATATATTTCTTCTTTAACTCAACTAACGCATATAAAGGAAGTGTATAGTCATCTACTTGAACTATTCTAAAATGACTATGGTTTGGTCTAGTGGCAATTTATTTAAAGTAAGCTGCTAAATGATCTTCTAGCCAAAAATGTAACACATATGCAAACTGAGATACTTTAAAATTCCTACTTCACAAAAATAAAACTTTAAGATTGGTAATATTTTCCCCCTGCAAAAGTTTTCTTGAATTATGTTAACTTTACAAGACCCTCATTTATGTTGCTAGTGACTATTAATGTTTTACAAATTATTAATTATTGAAAAAGAACAAACCTAGAATGAATTAGGTCCCATAATTTTTGAGATTAAATATATGTACAAACTAAAGAAGCTATAAGATAAACAATTCCATTAACCAGTTGATTAACTTCAATAAATAACAATATAAGATAAAATCATTTAAAGAGTAGAAGACTAATAATTTATAAACCATACCTAGGAGATAGAGCACCTCTAATTTTTAAAAAGGCAGAGGAGAGCCTCTTTTAAAGAAATGTCTTTTCAAATCCAAAAATTATCTCTGTGAAATCGGGAAAGTGAATCATAGGCGCTTCTGAAATGGAGCTACCACCACCTTTTTGATCTCACAAAAACTGAGGAAAGATACTACATGACATAAGAGAGGCAGAGACACACACACACACCTCAGGCGTTCCTGATAAGGACAAAAGTTTCTTGGGATGATTTTCCTCTCGTTCCTCTTCCAAAATACTCTCACTAGTGTCACTGCAAGTGGCCTCCTCGCAGCTGACACTCCTCAGGCCTCCCCGCCGGTCGTCCAAGTCCGCAGCACTGCTTTCACTGGTGTCACTGCAAACACTGTTCTCTCTGCTGCGAGACTTCAGGATCGACTTGCGAGGCACGTACTCTCCGTTCACAACATCAACGAAGACTCTACAATATCCGAAAACATACACAGCCACTTGGGTAACTCAAAAACAGAGGATACATTTATAATGATTTCAAAAAAATCTTTTCTAGAAATTAATCTACAACGCTTTTTTCAAAGTTACATCTAAAATTTTCACAATCAAAATAATTTTTAGCTTCAAATGATGTATTTTATATTCTTAAAAACATGATTTTTTTGGCCTGAGTACTTTTTTTATACCCATGTTCTGGGTGACACCTGATTTGTCAAAATTCCACATAAATTTAGGCCTACTTAGAAGACAATTTAGCAATTTTAACTCTTTTACAAATATGGGTCATGAAAACAGTAGGTATTTTTAAATGGTAACTTTTTCAACAAACAACACAACAAAAAACTGGAACAGCAATGCTTGACTCCTGCTTTGTGAAAAGGTAAACCACATGCCAAGCATCTTCACAGCTATGGCAGAAAGTACTGCTCCAGCCCATTAGAAACACAAACTTATATTTCTAAAGTTAACATACAACATATTTTGACTGGATCGATCGGGAATGTTTTAAAAGCACTGGCAAAGAGGGGGAAAAGGGAAAGACCATGCACTTTTCCAAGTGCTTTGACCTGGGAACCTATGGTAGCTCAGTAGCCCCTGTGAGAGTATTTGAAATACTAAGCAACTCTATCAGAATACCTCACTTTTCAGTGATAGATAGAGCCTTCTGTATTACAGACAACCTCTTCCTATAAATGTTCAGTTACAAAAAGAGGGAAGGGAACAGCACATTGTTCTGCTGCCTGTGAATACCACTCACCTATAAATGTCAGCAGGAGTCCTGATAGTAGGCAGCTCTTGGGCAGAATGACCACCACCAGAGCTGTTCTTTCGTTTACGTTTAGCTTCTTCTTTCTTTTCACTGAATTTTAAAGTGGTATTTTTTCCAGTATTTATTCGGACCTAAAAATTTCACAGCATAAAATAACAACCCTTTTGAGAAATTAAATCAAAGTCAAAACTAAAACAAACTCTGTAAGTAAAGAAGAGTGACAGTTTAAATTTTTTTGACACTCATGAAATGATGTGCATTATCAGGATTAAAAAGTCCTTACCTTAACATACTTTACTACATTAAATTGTATCTTCTTTAATGACCAATTCTAGTCTTCAGTGACTTTATTATTGTATTGAAAGCAAATTACATTTAAACTAAATGATTCATTTATTATAAGCTTTCACATCACCCCATTACTTTGATGTAAATTTTTGGCTTAAATCATGCATTTCAAAACAAAGAGCACAATTAACCAAAAGAAATATTTGGTAAGAATATAAAATTTAGGTCATAAAAGCAATATTAGATAATATTTAACTATTTAGAATTTTTTAAATACCTCTAGTTTTTAGAAACTAACTAAGAAAAAGAAACAAACAAAAAAAACCCTGCAGGATTATCATGTTATTCTTCTATTCCTACTAGGCATTTATACTGCGCTTTCCACATGAATGACTGCTCTTCCTCATAACATTCCTAAAAATACTACTTTTTCTTCCTTTTTTATTGACATGCAAATAAGAAAAAGTTTAAAGCCTGAAATAAGAATCATAAAACAAACTTCTTTTTCTGGTTATTAGGTCAATTTTTTCCAAAGAATTCACAAGATGCTCCCTTTAGCCTGAAGTATTAAAAAATAAATAAATAAATAATTTCACTTCCTATTAGAGCAGGGATAACTTAAGGGACCTAAGAAATATCAAATATGTTTTAAACATGTTTCATTAAATAATAATCACGGATACTTAAGACTGATACCATGGACCCTTAACTCTGCTCTAGGCAATCCCTGAAGAGATACCTTGTGGTACAAAGAGCACTACACTGACACAAAGGACTTTCTGTTTTATTACTAGCCAGCTCTATGGACTTCCAGGCCTTAAGTTTCCTTGAGAAAGATGAATTAGAAAGATAAATTCCCAGCTGCTCCTCAGAGCAGCATTGCAGAGCAAGGGAATGGGTTTAAGGTAGTCTATCCTTCCTCCAATCAGAACCAACCTGTTTTGATCTATTTTAAATACTGGGATTTTACAATAAGTACGAAGGCAATAAAAAGTCTTTTGATACTAAAGAAACGCTTACAAACCCTGTATTAGAAGATCTCTACAAGAGGGCACGTTCTGCGTGGAGCACTGGGTGTTATGCACAAACAATGAATCATGGAACACTACATCAAAAACTAATGATGTAATGTATGGTGATTAACATAACAATAAAAATTATTAAAAAGAAGATCTCTACAGTAACCCCCAGGTCTAAAATGCCAAAATTCTAAAGTCATGATTATCCACAGATGTTTATATTTACTTTATCAGAAAAGGAGCTTTTTACTTCCTCCTAAATTTTTCCACTTTGCTCATGGTGCTCCTATTCATGTTGTGCCCATACAGAAAATAAAAACCAGGCATAATTAAAAATGTAACAAAAGCAGTCACTTTAACATCCTAAGTACACCAAAACACCCACAATATAACTAACTCTCGAATTCATAAGAAAACTCTCTGAATGAAGGACAGGTGGAGTTACAGTGGTTGCTGCTCAAATCTGATCCCTTTCCAGACCCCAAACAATTCAAATTCTATTGTGGCTTCAGAGAACAATGGACCAAAAACAAACTATCTAGATTTTAGACTCCCCCCCTACCCTTTTTCTTTTTAGAAAAATTGGCCAGAATAAGAGGCAAAAGATGGTTTTCTTGTTTGGCACTATCAACAATATTAATCACTGCTGACACTGTTCTTTTTTAAAGAGTATTATCAGGCGCCTGGGTGGCTCAGATGGTTAAGCATCTGCCTTCGGCTCAGGTCATGATCCCAGGGTCCTGGGATCGAGTCCTGCAACGGGCTCCCTGCTCCTTGGGAGCCTGCTTCTCCCTCTGCCTCTCTCCCTCTCTCTCTCTCTCATGAATAAATAAATAAAATATTTTTAAAAAAATAAAGAGTGTTATCGATGATACTGAATATTTAAATTATATGCAAAATTAATAAAGTTAAAAGTATACAAACCCTCTTAGGTTCGACAGTATGAGAAAAATATATTGTTGGTATAGAATGATCTCCAACCCCTAAAGCATCATGGTCATTTTCATTTTCATTATCACCACCATCAACATCATCATCATCATCATCATCTTCATTACTGTGGTAAGAATTTGAACCATTCATTGAATGAATGCCATTCATCTGACCACCGAACAGTTCTGAATGTGTAACATCCTTATAACAGCTGCTGGAAGTAACAGAGTCTGTTATTTGATGCATCACATGCACATTTATATTCTGATCTTCCTTTTCTTCTTCAGAAGACGTCGTATCCTCTCCATTTGCAATCATAGTATCAGGCTTACTAGTAAAGAAAAAGAAAATTAACAAGATCAAACAAACACATCAAAATTCTCCACATTCTAATTCTCAGTTCATTTCAATGGGCAGAAATTAAGATTGAATAAGATATATTTTTAACTAGAATTCTAAGTCTATAAAAATGTTTTGAAATAAATTAACAAAAAACCCCTACGCTAATTCTGTATGTTGTAGTTACTCAAACACTAAGTAAAATATAGATGATTTTTTTATCTTTGCAAGAGGACATGGCCACCCACAACACAATATAAATAATACAATCAAGAGATTTGTAAGAAATTCACAGAGAATATGTTTCTCTATTTAAAGACCAGAAATTAAAGTCCCAGAACATGTAACACATTCTTATTTCTACTTCTATATTTGGAATATTTTACAAGCATGTATTATTGTAATTTTAAAAAAAGAATTCATACGTACACACATGAATGTAATTATATGTATACACACATGTACATTTTTCATGCTTCATTTCTGAAGGATTTGAAGACCTTACAAAAATAACAAAACCAAAAAAGCAATAGAACTGAAATAACATCATGCAAAAATAGAAAGAGAATCATGACCAAGAAAATAACAAGATTCAAGATTCAAGACTGATCTAAAAAAATGAAAGAGTTTCAGTTAATCAAAAAGACCTAAGAATTCATAGGTGAAATGGTAGAAAAAAATATATATCCTTTGTGCCTCATGTCCTATTTTTCACAGAAACTAATTACTGCATATGGTACATCATTAAGCAAAATAATATATGAACTTCTGTAGTAACAGATTTCATTGAGCATTCTGACAATTCCAAGTGAGTGCTAATGTGTATTTCAAACAGCAGTTTGGAAAAGTTTTTCATATATATAACTACCTGACCAGATTACAAACTGCCTGCTCAATAAACAGAAAAGTTTGCAAAGGAAAGCAAGAATAAACATTTTACAGTAACAAATCCAGAGCAAGTTTTTCTTTTAACAAGTCATTCAAATATACAGCATTATCCTGACTAGAGTATAAAAATATTTCATTTAAAATGTAATATATAAAACATCCATAATTATTTTAAGTCGACTATATATCTTAGGACTTCATTATATAAAATATGGCTGAAATCTTAAAAAAACAGGAATATTGATTTTAAGTATTTCTGTACACACACATATATGCATGGGCATGTACATGAATGTACAGTCCTAAAAGAAAATATTCTAAAGAAGTTAATATTTATTTTAGAGTGGGAGGATTACTGATATTTTAATATATTATACTTTTCTATATTTTCTTCAATTAACGTATTGTTTTATTAATGAGGAAAGAGATTAACAAGGAAATGTTGTTTAGAAACAAATTCTCTTGGAAAGATAATGTCATTAGGTACCTATCAAGTTCACCCAGCAATTCTTCTTGTCTCTCTAGTTCTTCAAGTCGAGCCCACAGTTCCTTATCAGCAAGCAAATCCTTGGATTTTACATCATTTGCAAAATCTGCTTCAAAAATATCCGAAGTTTTTGGTTTGGAGTGAGGTTTATGAGCAATTCGGTGTTTTGCTATTTAAAAAAAAAGGAAAGACACGGCTATTAATGGCCAACTTTAAAAAGGCATAAATGTAAACTTATGAGACTTTCTTTAGAGGAGAGGGGATGTTGAGACAGAGAGGGATGGTTTTAAAGGTAAGCAAAGGCAACTCTAAGATGTATCTATCTCATAATCTTGCTACTCAAAGTGTGGTCCAAAGACCAGCACCACTGATATCCTTGCAGAACATTTCAGAAGTATTGACACTCAGGGCCACCCCAGATCTGCCAAATCACAACCCTGTGTTTTAACAAGAGCCCAAGAGGATTCATATGCACATTAAAGACCGTGAAGAGCTACCTGAGAGCTTCAAAAATGCAGAAGTAGAAATGGTCACAAGGTACCCTACTTATAACAAAAAAATTCAACACAAATAATACATATCTTCCATTCTTACTCAAAAGAATTTAGTTACTAAAGTAATACATCAAAGCCTTGTCACAGGATACTTTCAACTCTAAGACACTGCCAGGCATGAATACCCTAGGAGGAATCTATAGAGGCTAATCCCTGGGAAGTTGGACTATAATTTTATATATGAACATTTCTACTTTTTAAATTGCTTTATCTTATTTGTAATTCTCATGTGAGGGCAGGAGATAAAGAAAATCTGAACTCAAATCCATTTGCTTTTCATTTGAAAAAAATGGACTTTTTTATAAAGCATATTATAGCTTTGAAGAAGGCAATGGGGAAGAAGTCTAAAATGCTGTTATGAGATATGGTTAACAGATGACCTCCACCGTATATTCAAAAGTAGAACAGCCTCCTAAATCTGAAAATAACAAAATTGTGTTTCATGGCCTATTATTCTCTGTAACTATCATTGATAAAGCAGTATTAGCAAGTTTCATATTTCAGGCCTGTAAAACACAAAAATCTTTCACTGGTCACCACAAACAAAAATTGTAACTTGTCTTTCTGTTCTTTAACTAATGTATGTCTCCTTTATTTCACCTCCTAAAGCCACTTGATACTAATTTTGATGCCCTATTAGTAGAGATAGTATGGCTAGAATATGGCTTCTAAAATTATCCTGTTTCAACCAGTAAGTTCTCTTCAGAGTTAATTACTTAAAAAAAATGGATTTTAAAAAATCAAAATAATGTTAAAAGTAACAGTTTTCTACAGCAGCAAATTATAAACCATTTATATAATATTTTTAAAAATTTCACTACTGTAACACGTTACAACTGACTGGGAAATCACTCACTGCCTTTACTGAAGTAAACCCAAACACATAACCCATCCTTGGCAAGAGAAGGCTATTAAGTGAGCCTGGGAAACCACCTGTGTCCCGAATGCCACTGCAAGCAACATAAAATGAATGGCCGAAAAATGCTTAGATTATCTTCATTTTTTCTTCCAAAAACAACACCTAAAGCTAAACTTTTAAAAGAAGAACTAGCAAAAGATATATTATGACTCAAAGTCAATGATCAAATTAGGGGCAGACCAGTGTATAGAATATACATCTTCTGAACTTGAGATATTTGGATCATTACAACTTTGAAGAAAGCCATGTCATCTCACCACTTAAAATAGATCAACCAGTTATCAAGTTTTTCATCAAAAAGTTATTTCCCTTCTAATGTTTATATTTTAAAATATATTAAAACATATAATGATTTATATCAAAGTTATAAAAACATAATAATCAATGAAACAAATGTTTGTATCTTATGAATTTAAAAGTATCATATAATCCTAAATATCTCACATAAGAGCCCCTGAAAATCAACACAAATGGCAAATATTTAAATAACTAGACATAAAACAATCTTACTGCTTACCTTTAAATTCAAAGTCACTTTTAATTTCTTCTCTTATGTCAACAATGTCGCCTGCAGCCTAATTTTTTAAACAAAAAAAGCCCATTAACAATTTGAATCTTCAATACATTAAAATTCTTATAAGTGCAATCATACAAACTAGAAAAATGCCTGAAAGCAACTGAAACAAGGGATTTGTTCCAGGGCTGTAAGATTTTTTTTCAACATAAAGACTGTTCTAAAAAAACTAGAAGACTGAAAACAAATACTCACATCACTCATTTTCTGCAAATCTTCTGTGAATTCAACTCTGGATTCAAAATTTTTCATCACTTTTTTTAAATCATCTATTGTTTTTCTTACATCTGAAATAAACAACACAACCATTATGTAAAATGTGGCATATGTAAGACCTACAGTATCATTTTAACTATAGTCCTATCATACTGCAAATATAATGACTAAATAATAATGTTTTAGAAAACATCTTACCTTACCTTTATTTTCATTTTAAATGGACTTAACAGTATAGTCACACTGTGGGTTTTTTGTGATATACACAGTATGTGACTCTGTTACTAAAGTGTCTGTCTACTAACATTTTTCTCTACATTACAGAATGCAAAATACGATTACAGATGTTGCACAGTACAACCAAATTCCTCCAGAACCACCACCTATTTGGACTATCACACATAACACAGTATTTCACAACAGTTTGTACAATTTTTATCCAGCTTTATAACAAAAGGATAGAACAGATTGAAATCTGTTATTTTGCTTCTGTACAGAAATATCCCTGAATTAAACAACTGAAAATATAAAATTTTTATGGCATATTATCATCCATTTTCCAACTTTAAATTTTAATAACTGCACAGTAATACAATCTATACACTTTCAATTTCTCCTAAATATCACCCTCCATTAATTTATTTGAAGAAAAAACTTAATTTGGGAATGGACAAAAACATTTCTCTATCTAATACTGGACAAATGCAACAAGTAATTCATGTTTCTTGGATTGAAGTAGAAATCTCTGTTATGCAGCCAATAGCACCATCCAAAATACAGGGGATTTCTAATCATAATTATAAGCTGAATGATCTCCAAATATAGAATTTTTTTAAGGACAGGCACTGATAAAGAATAATAGAGAGTGATCTGATACGTCCTCCCCCGGATGCTGGGTGATTTCCTACTGTTTGACAACAGGCACTCAATCAGTAAGCAGCTCAGGAGGGGATGGAGGAGAAAAGTATACAGTCCCTTCTCTGCCAATGATGAATGTAGGTCTGGCAAAGGTCTAAGCAGTTAAAATATCTTTTAAAAGCATGAAAATAAGGCAGGGTGTTCAAAGTGAAATATCAGCCCATGTGAAGGGCTTTTCAAACAGCGGCACATTTTCTGACACAGCTCTCATGATACGCAATGCTAGTTTAAATGAAACACCAGCACTTGTGCTCTAGCCATGAATGGGTTACAAAGAAAAGACTGCATTAACCAAATGAAAATGACGGTGTAAACAGTTCATAAAGCCTCGCAGCCCCGATGCCGCTGTAGATCATTAAATTCCTGCAACAATTAGACCTTTTCTCACGGCAGCAAATTGGAGCGGTTGCCATGGCAAATCTGAGCCCTTAAGTCATATATCTTTGATTGCAGAAAGGTCAGACTCAGACAGCCTAATAACTCAAGGAGCTGTTTGACAGGTTTCATCCGAGCATGGTCACAGAACAGCATAAAACTGTGTCGGCAGTTGTTAAAAGCAGGGGGTCAGGGAAAAGGTTAAGGTTATGGAATGTTTTTGCTTCAGTAAACTCAGTCAGATAATGTGTCTAACCAGCTTTAGATCCAAAGAACATGATTTTAGGTAGGAGGTCAAATCAATAACTTTTTTCAAGAAGACTGGAAAATATTAAAAATGGCAGGTAGGTAAGCTAAGTACATTTTTAAAAGTCTATCCACATCTAAATACTGTGCAACCAAGCTAAAGGTATCCCGGGAAGCCTTGGCTTGTCAATGTGGAGAGAACAGATTGTTCACTGAGGTCCTTATATGTTATAGGACTTAGTTTCAATCAACTGTTGTTGATTTTAAAGGAAACTCGTCCTAAGTCATACATGTTAGAAAAAGTTGTGTGACTATTCCATTTAAGAAGCTAAAGAATGTTTTATAGAAAGAGTAATTAGGAAAACAAAAGATATATCACACACTTACAGTTCCCTCTTTAAATTGAGAAAAGCTCTTTCAACCATATATTAATAATGAACCACTATCACAAAGTTAGGGAATCAGATCTGAACATCACGTATTTTATAACAGAATCCCAGAAATAACTCCAGTTACCACCACCACCATCATCATCATCACGAATATATTTAATACACAGATGTACATTCTATCTGTGATGTACATTAAACATGCGCAGATACTATTCAGTATAATACTATGAAAATATCATGTAAGTTCTATGTTCAGAAACAAAAAATTAGGTAACTATATAGAAATTTTAAGACAAGAAAAAAGAAAGCTGGACCGTGCTAAAAAAAAATAGCAACAAAAAGCTGGTTGCTCAGAATAAGGGGATAGTGCAGATACTGATTTTGCACAAAATAAATAACAAGTCAAAATAAAATTCATTATCTACAGGTTAGTTCAAAAGAATGATATTAAAAAAAATCAGAATAACTTAATTATGTTTCTTTCTCTAACTCTGAGACTTAACATTATTAACCATGATTTTACATTTTTCACTAAAGCTTTCTATACCCTATTCTCCAAACGTTTTGTTAAGAGATGAAATAGACGTAGGTCACTAAAAACAAATCATGTAAATACACTCAACCATTTTTAACATCCTAAACATAACCCAGTTAAAATCTATTAAGCGAGATTTCAAACCACACTGAAATCACAGTGAATAACAACCTGTTCAGAGAACAGAAAATATACTTTTTAATATGGACAATATCTGTACTAGTTTTAATCCCATACAAACATTCTAACAATCAATTGTTCTGGGCAAAAGAAAACTGAAGTTCAGTTGGATCAAACACACATCTGTGAAAAGTACAGAAGAAAGTACAGGATTCCCCCACTATCGGAAACCATAGCATTCCTATGAAAACTTTTGTAAGCCAAAATGGTATAAAGAGAAGAAGCAATTACCATTAACATATAAGGAAAAGTTTTTGAGTATTCACAGACCTAAAAAATAATCTATTAGGCTTTTCTCATACCTTAGGACACACCTTGCTAACAAGATAAAGTACGCTTGCCCACAGAGTTCAAAGCTATGGTGGCTTGACGCTGAGTATCATTCCAGGGAAGGTGCTTGAAGGTGTTTATGGTACATGCTGGCCCTGTAAGGCTTGCTGTAAAATAAGCACTTTTAAATGCTATTTTTGCTTTTCACCTTTCTTCATAAAAGTGAAAATCTCCTTTAGATTTCTTTCAGTTAGGAAAAACAAGGTACTAACATCAGTCTCTCATACAAGTGAAGTGATTAACACAAACTTTCAAAAAATGGGATACCTGTAACTCCACATATACCAAAAAAAGGTAAAAATAAAAACAACTAAAATTTGAGAAAGAAAATAATAATTTGGAGGAAAGGAGAACAAAAGACTGTTTTCAAACTGATAATTTTAACTAAAAATTAGAAATCAGATTTTATAGGATTTCAAAAGTAAAGAATTCAATACAGTCATTACTTGTTCTGCTGACAAAACCAGGCTGCATGTTATTTCTGCACCAAGTATAACCTAATATTTTAAAATCTTCACTAATTCAGAATCTATAGTATAATTTGTCCAGAACTAGCTGAGATTCTTTGCACCAACTATGAAAAGGGAGACTGAAAGCAAACTAATAGTGCAAATTCTAAAGACCATCTTTAAACTAGAAAAGAAAATGTACAAGCTCTTAAAAACTTGAGCAGAATCATTTTCATCTAAGATAAATGATATACAATATTCACTAAGGACCAAATATTTAGAAATATTTAGTTTACAGCTTGTGGAGTTATACATATTTGAAAGGAACAAAGTTATGGATGTAATAAAATTTACAAAGCCTCAATAAAAGTTACAAACATCATTCATGAAAGCGGTTTTCTTACCTAGCCATATACTCATATGTACTAAATAGGATCCAGTCTATAAAGACAACTCTCTTCTGAATCCTTTGTGACCACTCCATTCTCAACCTTCTGTGTGCTGAAATTTTTCAGTGTTCTTTCAATGGTTTCAATAGGACATGCCCCCCAGTGGAAATGCTCACAAATGGAATCAAATGGATTGCTCTGTACAGGATCTCTCCTTAAACCAGTTCCAAGGTTTATACTTCTGCTTTAACACAGAGATTGAATTCATGCACTTCATATTTACTTTTTCCCCATACCTCATTAAAACAACACTAAGTATTTTTATTAAAGGCATAAAAGATAAAGCTAATGGGAAAAGAGAAAAGAAATGACAAGTGATGTCAACCAAGTTTTGGAAACTGGACAAGTGATAACTGACTTTGTTCAAGAGAAAAAGCTGAACCCTAACTGCAGCAAGGGAAAGCGGCAGCAAGTCAGTTTGGGCTGTCAGACCTGGAAAGAATTCTCTTGGAAATACTTCTGAATGAAAGCATGAGCTAAAACAAAGATGTGAATCAAAGTTTGAAGAGAATGGTTAGGTTCCAAATCCCACCCCACAAAGCACAGCCACATAATTTCCCCTTTCCTTGACCAAACAAAGGATTTACAGCCTAGAGTGGTTTGCAAGGACTCTGGGAGGGGTGATGAACACAGGTGAGAATAAGAAAAGTCTTACTAAAAACAGTCCTGAAACATCTAGCCTGATTCCCAAAACGCTAAGATAAAGACTAGAAAATTCTTTTGTAGAATGCTGATTAAGCCCCAAACGGCAGATTTTTGTAGATTCCTTAATGAAACAAAATCAGTTTGCCATCTGAACTCTCTACATAAAAGCCTAATAATCAAACTCAATCCATGCACACAGCTTCTTAAGAGTACTTGCCTCTTAAGTATAAATGGTTAGCCAAGGATCACCAAATATTTTAAGAGTCTTCACTATTAATGTCAAAGAGGAAGGAAGGGAGGGAGGAAAGGAGGGAAGAAAAAATATAAAAAGCGCCATAGAGGAAACAAAGGCAATGCATAAAGAAAACTTTAAAAGAAAAACTCTAATTCCTAAAAGAACAGTATTGTACTCATGAAACAAGAACAGTATGCTACACCAGAGGAACATTCAAAAAATAACAACAAAACAAAAACACAGAGCTCCTGGGAATTAAAATATACAGAAATTTTTTAAAAAATCCACAATTCCAAATATAAAAAGAAATCACTTCAAAACTTGTAAGACAAAGAAATGAATAACAGGAGAAGGAAATTATTAAAGAAATAACATTAAAAATTTTCCAGAACTGCAAGACATGCATCTCCACACTGGAAGAACCCAACAAACAATTTTAAAAAGATACACAACAAGGTATATCAATGTGGCATTTCAGATCATGGGGAACTAAAAACAAAAACAAAACAAGTTACATACACAGAAACAAGAATGGCATCAGTTTTTGCAAAAGCAATACACAAGACAGAAAGTAACAAGATAATATCTTCAAATTTCTGAAGGAAAAATTGCTTAAAACAGAATTATCACAGTCTGGTTACAGAAAGAGTATAAAAAATATTTTCAGACATGCAAAATTTTAAAAAATATATCTCCTACGCACCTTCCCAGGAAGTTACTAAAGGCTATATACCCCAACAAAATGAGTAAGACCTAAAAGAAGATGCCATGGGAACCAAAGAACAGAGAATAAATAGGAGATAAAGACGTGGTATAATGGTAAAGGAAGATACCAGGAAGATAGCTGTCCTTTTTTCAAGATGGAAGCTAGTCCAAATCAAAGCAAGACTATGAAGAACTCCAGTACAGAGGTCTCTTAAGAATAAAATCAAAGTGTTTCAGTGAACAGACACATGTCATTACACAACAAACAAATAAAAAGCAGTTAACTTCAAACGAAAAGCTATATGAGAATGGAAATGGAATTACACATAAGCGTGAACACTGATTTAACAAAAATTATAATAAAACAATATTAAAAAGTTTGGGGAGCAGAGACAGAAAGAAGGGTATGTAAATGATCTAAATGCTAGTCTTTATAGGCAGGGAGCTAACAAATACTACATAAAACTGAAAAAAGGTCAAGAAAATAGACTATGCAAATTACCTGGAAAATATAGATAAAAAGAAAAGAACAATTAAAAAAAAAAAGAAAGAAAAAAAGAAAAGAACAGCCAAAAGACTGAAAGTGATTACCTCTGGGGAATGGGAAATGGGAGCTGAGTAGACCCCGATACTTTTTCATTATGTTTTTTTTTTTTAAAGATTTTATTTATTTATTTCACAGAGAGATAGCGAGAGCAGGAACACAAGCAGGGGGAGTGGGAGCGGGAGAAGCAGGCCTCCTGCTGAGCAGGGAGCCCGATGTGGGGCTCAATCCCAGGACTCTGAGATCATGACCTGAGCCGAAGGCAGACGCTTAATGACTGAGCCACCCAGGCGCTCCTCATTATGTTTTAAGAAGATGTACGATGTTTTAAAGCAACATACATTTTTTTTTAAAGATTTATTTAGAGAGAAAGAGAGAGAGAGAGAGAGATTGCAGGTAGGGGAAGGGGCAGAGAGAGAATCTTCAAGCAGACTCCCCGATGAGTGCAGAGCCTTGACAGAGCATGAGATCATGAGCTAAGCCAACACCAAGAGTTGAGCACTTAACCAACTGAGCCACCCAGGGTCCCAAGCTATATACATTTCTTATATAGATAAAAGCCAAATCATAAATATATATATTTAAATATAAATATTACATAGTATCATACAGATAAAAACCAAATCATAAATTGTAAAATCAAAATCATAGATCGTAACATCAATGCACTTAAAATATGTATGCCCCACTGAAGATACTCAAAAACACACATATTGCCTCATAAAATAAATCATAAAACTGCTGACGGCCATATCACATTTTCCAAAACACATATTCCACAAATACTACCAAACCCTCAAATCTCTCCCACTTCTGAATAAACTTGATTTTATTTCTGTGAAAATTTAAGTCTTTTTAACTTCTCAAACTCAAATATTCTTCATCCATCCTGGCCTCTTTCTCTTTTTCATTGACACTTTCCAAAGCTACATTTTCTGTGTTTTTAATGTCATCGCATCCAGGATCTTTTATCATTTCTCTTGAACCATTAATCACTCAGTACACTTACTACAAACATGCTCAAAAATTTCCCATGCTCAGATGAACGGAAAAAGAGGATGTGGTATATATACACAATGGAATATTATGCAGCCATCAAAAGGAATGAGATCTTGCCATTTGCAACAACGTGGATGGAACTGGAGGGTGTTATGCTGAGTGAAGTAAGTCAATCAGAGAAAGACATGTATCATATGAACTCACTGATAGGAGGAATTCTTAATCTCAGGAAATGAACTGAGTGTTGCTGAGTGGTGGGAGGTGGGAGGGATGGGGTGGCTGGGGGATAGACATTGGGTAGGGTATGTGCTATGGTGAGCGCTGTGAATTGTGCAAGACTGTTGAATCACAGATCTGTACCTGTGAAACAAATAATGCAACATATGTTAAGGAAAAAAAAAAAGAAGATAGCAGGAGGGGAAGAATGAAGGGGAGTAAGTCGGAGGGGGAGAGGAACCATGAGAGACGATGGACTCTGAAAAACAAACTGAGGGTTCTAGAGGGGAGGGGGGTAGGGGATGGGTTAGCCTGGTGATGGGTATTAAGGAGGGCACATTCTGCATGGAGCACTGGGTGTTATGCACAAACAATGAATCATGGAACACTACATCAAGAACTAATGATGTAATGTATGGTGATTAACATAACAATAAAAAATTTAAAAAAAAGAAGATGTGGTATATACACACAATGGAATATTATGCAGCCATCAAAAGGAATGAGATCTTGCCATTTGCAACGACATGGATGGAACTGGAGGGTGTTATGCTGAGTGAAGTAAGTCAATCAGAGAAAGACATGTATCATATGACCTCACTGATATGAGGAATTCTTAATCTCAGGAAACAAACTGAGGGTTGCTGGACTAGTGGGGGTGTGGGAGGGATGGGGTGGCTGGGTGATAGACATTGGGGAGGGTATGTGCTATGGTGAGCGTTGTGAACTGTGCAAGACTGTTGAATCACAGATCTGTACTTCTGAAACAAATAATGCAACATATGTTAAGAAAAAAAAAGAAGAAGATAGCAGGAGGGGAAGAATGAAGGGGAGTAAGTCGGAGGGGGAGACGAACCATGAGAGACAATGGACTCTGAAAAACAAATTGAGGGTTCTAGAGGGGAGGGGGGTAGGGGATGGGTTAGCCTGGTGATGGGTATTAAAGAGGGCACGTTCTGCGTGGAGCACTGGGTGTTATGCACAAACAATGAATCATGCAACACTACATCAAAAACTAATGATGTAATGTATGGTGATTAACATAACAATAAAAAATTTAAAAAATAAAAATAAAAAATGCTCATAGCAGTGTTATTCACAATCACTCAAAATTGGAAACGACCCAAATGCTTATTAACAACAAAATGAACAACCAGCATGTGATATATTCTGTGAATTCTATTCAACAATAAAAAGAAATGAACTCTTGAAAAAAAAAATTTCCCATGCTCAAAGGAAAATAAAATCTTCCCTTGAAATAATGATAAGAAGCAAAATTATAGACTAAAAAGCTCTAAGCCCTTATCCCCCCACCCTCCCAACCATAAAACATCCAAGAACAACCAGAAGCTAACTAAAATACCTACAAGAGCTCTGGAAAACAGTCAAAGGTTTACATCAACCAAGCAAACACCCAACCAAGAAAAAGCCACAATCAAAACAGCAGGAAATTTCGAGGCATTTTTACTTGCCTTTTCCTCCCCCTTCCCCAGTGGGAAGCAGTTTTGGTCTGGGGAATGTGGCACCCCAGATCCCAATTCCCCCTTCCTTGAACCACAGAGAATAGACTAGACCTTATCTGCAACATTCTAATTTGTCTAGGGGCTGACTAAAGAACTGGTATGTGTCTCACCTAAAGCAGACTTCAGTGGGAGGAAATTAACTGGCACTGATCATGAAAGCTGCAGCGAGACTGCAGGGAGACTAGAGACCCGCAGACACCGGGCACAGGAAATCAGGGGCAGAGCCACACAACATACAACCTGAGATTGCAAAGAGAAGCAGAGGGAGAATCTTTGTAAATTAAAATATTCAAAAGCAGCTATGTATACAGGATATGAAAATCCCACAGACCCAAGAAACATTACATGCTTAGAAAACACAGAAAAGACCATAACCTTTCAGTTTGGGTTGATAAGAAAGCTCAGAGCATACCTACCTTATTCTGAAATCCTCATCAACTGCAAAGACTGGGAAAAATAGCTGTTTTCACAAATGCCCATCAAAAATTAAAAATTTCACCAAAAATCAAAAGGCATACAATAAATAAGAAAACACAGCCCATTTCAAAAGAACAAAATACATCTCCAGAAACTGTCCCTAAAGAAACATCAGGTGTACTAAACAAAGACTTGAACACAACTGCCTTCAATATGCTCAAAGAGCTAAAGGGAAACACAAAAAGAACTAAAGGAAATAAAGAAAATAATGCATGAACAAAATGAGAATATCAAGAGAAAGACAGAAATTATAAAAAGGAACCAAACAAATTCTAGAGTGGGAAAATTTAAAAACTAAATTGAAAAATTCACCACAGGGACTCAACAGCATCAACAGCATATTTGAGCAAGCAGATGAAACAATCAGTGAACCTGAAGACTGGGCATTTGAAATTACCAAAGTCTAAGGAACAGAAAGAGAAGAGAATGAAGAAAAGGGAACTAAGCCGGGGGGGGGGGGGGGGGGGGGGGGAGCAAGATGGCGAAGGAGTAGGGGACCTAGATTTCGTCTGGTCTCAGGAATTCAGCTGAATAGGGATCAAACCATTCTGAACACCTACGAACTCAACAGGAGATCGAACAGGAGAGTAGCAACAACTCTCTGAACAGAGAAGCAACCACTTACTGGAAGGTAGGGCGTGCGGAGAAGTGAATCCGAGGCGATATTCAGGAGGATAGACGGCGGGGGAGGGGCCGCCGCCGGCCGCTCCTGGCAAGTAATAGAGCCGCGGAGCACAAAATCGGACCTTTTAGAAGTTGGCTCGGCGGAGGGACGTCGCTGCAGTGGCTAAGCGGGGGGTGGAATCCTCCCGGGACAGTGTGGTCTCAGGACCCTTGGGGTCACAGAGAGACCGGGGGTGCCTGAGTGCGCCAGAGCTCCCAGGTATCAGAGCGGGGAAGCCGGCTGCAGAGACGGAGCAGAGTCGCGGGCTCTCAGCTCGGGGTTGCCATAAACTGTGATCTGCGGCCCAGTCGGGGCACGGCTCCCCCAGCAGGGACCCAACAAGCAGCAGATCCGGGGAGACTCCCCTTCCTTCCCGGGGAGGAGCGGTGCGGGAACACACTGCAGGGATCGGCTGGGTTTGGAGACTACGTGCGGGGTCGGGTGCCAGAGATAGCAACGCCCGATCACAGGCCGGGTAGGCACGGAGTGCGGCCGGAGACCGGGGACACGGGAGTGACTGCTTTTCTCTGGGGGCACACTGAGGAGCGTGGCCCCGAGTTCTCAGCTCCTCCGGGCGGAGATTGGGAGGCCACCATTTCTGCCCTGGTCCTCCAAAGCTGTACCGAGAGCTTGCAGGGAACAAAAGCTCCTGAGAGCAGACCGGAGCAGCTTGCTTAGCCCGGACCGACAAGGGCGGGGCAATTCTGCCTCCGGCAAAGACATTTGGAAACCACAGCAACAGGCCCCTCCCGCAGAAGATCAGCTCGAACAGCCAGCAAGCCAAGACCAAGTTGATCGATCAAGGAGAATGGGAGAACTCCAGCGCTAGGGGAATACTGCACATGGATTCATGGCTTTTTTTTTTTTTTTTTACCATGATTCATTATTTCATCAAAGTTAATTTTTGTTGACTGCTTTTTTTCTTTTTCCCTTTTTCAACCAACATCTTATCAATCTCTTTTTAAAAAAAAAAAAAAACATTTTTTATTTTTCATTTTTAGAGTCATATTTTATCCCTTCATAGTAGTTACCCTTATTTTTGGCATATATATATATGTTGTTCTCTCTTTAAAATTTTGAGATACAGTTTCTTCTAACAGATAAAAATATACCCTAAATCACTAGTGTATGGTTCTGTTCTAGTCTCCTGCCTGATCACATTCTCTCCCTTTTTTTTTTTTTTAAATCGTCTTTCTTTTTTCAAACAACTTCTTATCTTATCAAGTCCTTCTATACAATCTTTTATAATTTTCATCTTTACAGTCATCTTCTATCCCTTCATTGTATCAACCCTTATTTTGTACATATATGTCTTTCTTCCTTTAAAATTTTAGGAGGCACTTTTCTCTAACAGACCAAAATACGCCCAAAATCTAGTGTGTGGCACTGATCTATGCACTAGCCTGATCATATTTGATCACATTTTGCTTTTTTTGTATTGTTCTGTTTTTGTTTTTATCTTTTTTTTTCTTTTCTCTTTCTTTTTTCTTTCTTTCCCTTTCTTTTCCCCTGGTTTCAGGTCCTTTCTGATTTGTATACAGTATATTTGCTGGGGACGTTGTAAACCTGTTAGCATTTTGTTCTCTCATTCATCTACTCTCCTCTGGACAAAATGACAAGACGAAAAAAATCACCTCAGCAAAAAGAACAAGAGGTAGTACCGTCAGCCAGGGACCTACTCAATACGGACATTAGTACGATGTCGGACCTAGAGTTCAGAATCATGACTTTAAAGATACTAGCTGGGCTTGAAAAAAGCATGGAAGTTATTAGAGAAACCCTTTCTGGAGAAATACAAGAACTAAAATCTAACCAAGTCGAAATCAAAAAGGCTATTGATGAGGTGCAATCAAAAATGGGGGCACTAACTGCTAGGATAAATGAGGCAGAAGAGAGAATCAGCGATATATAAGACCAAATGATGGAAAGTAAAGAGGCTGAGAAAAAGAGGGAGAAACAACTACAGGATCACGAGGGCAGAATTCGAGAGATAAGTGATTCAATAAGACGAAACAACATTAGAATAATTGGGATCCCAGAAGAAGAAGAAAGAGAGAGAGAGGGGCAGAAGGTATATTGGAGCAAATAATAGCAGAGAACTTCCCTAATGTGAGGAAGGAAACAGGCATCAAAATCCAGGAGGCACAGAGAACCCCTCTCAAAATCAATAAAAATAGGTCAACACCCTATTACATCTAATAGTAAAACTTACGAGTCTCAGAGACAAAGAGAAAATCCTGAAAGCAGCTCGGGAGAAGAGATATGTAACCTACAATGGTAAAAATATTAGATTGGCAACAGACCTATCCACAGAGACCTGGCAGGCCAGAAAGGACTGGCAAGATATCTTCAGAGCACTAAACGAGAAAAATATGCAGCCAAGAATACTATATCCAGCTAGGCTGTCATTGAAAATAGAAGGAGAGATAAAAAGCTTCCAGAACAAACAAAAACTAAAGGAATTTGCAAACACGAAACCAGCCCTCCAAGAAATATTGAAAGGTCCTCATACCTTTCAATAGTTACCCTGAATGTAAATGGGATAAATGCCCCAATCAAAAGACACAGGCTATCAGATTGGATTAAAAAACAAGACCCATCCATATGCTGTCTGCAAGAGACTCATTTGAGACCCAAACACACCCCCAGATTGAAAGTGAGGGGGTGGAAAACCATTTACCACGCTAATGGACACCAAAAGAAAGCTGGGGTGACAATCCTTATATCAGACAAACTAGATTTTAAAACAAAGAGTGTAATAAGAGATGAGGAAGGACACTATATCCTACTTAAAGGGTCTATCCAAAAGAAGATATAACAATTGAAAATATCTATGCCCCGAACATGGGAGCAGCCAATTATATAAGGCAATTAATAACAAAAGCAAAGAAACACATTGACAACAATACAGTAATAGTCGGGGACTTTACACGCCCCTGACTGAAATGGAGAGATCATCTAAGCAAAAGATCAACAAGGAAATAAAGACTTTAAATGACACATTGGACCAAATGGACTTCACAGACATATTCAGAACATTCCATCCCAAAGCAACGGAATACACATTCTTCTCTAGTGCCCATGGAACATTCTCCAGAATTGATCACATCCTAGGTCACAAATCAGGTCTCAACCGGTACCAAAAGATTGGGATCATTCCCTGCATATTTTCAGACCACAATGCTTTGAAACTAGAACTCAATCACAAGAGGAAAGTCGGAAAGAACTCAAATACATGGATGCTAAAGAGCATCCTACTAAAGAATGAATGGGTCAACCAGGAAATTAAAGAAGAATTAAAAAAAATTCATGGAAACCAATGAAAATGAAAACAAAACTGTCCAAAATCTTTGGGACACAGCAAAGGCAGTCCTGAGAGGAAGGTATATAGCAATACAAGCCTTTCTCAAGAAACAAGAAAGGTCTCAAATACACAATCCAACCCTACACCTAAAGGAGCTGGAGAAAGAACAGCAAATAAAGCCTAAACCCAGCAGGAGAAGAGAAATCATAAAGATCAGAGCAGAAATCAACAAACTAGAAACCAAAAGAACAGTAGAACAGATCAATGAAACTAGGAGCTGGTTCTTTGAAAGAATTAATAAGATTGATAAACCCCTGGCCAGACTTATCAAAAAGAAAAGAGAAAGGACCCAAATCAACAAAATCATGAATGAAAGAGGAGAGATCACAACCAACACCAAAGAAATACAAACAATTATAAGAACATATTATGAGCAACTCTATGCCAGCAAATTAGATAACCTGGAAGAAATGGGTGCATTCCTAGAGATGTATCAACTACCAAAACTGAACCAGGAAGAAATAGAAAACCTGAACAGACCTATAACCACTAAGGAAATTGAAGCAGTCATCAAAAATCTCCCAACAAACAAAAGCCCAGGGCCAGATGGCTTCCCAGGGGAATTCTATCAGACATTTAAAGAAGAATTAATACCTATTCTCCTGAAAGTGTTCTAAAAAATAGAAATGGAAGGAAAACTTCCAAATTCATTTTATGACGCCACCATTACCTTGATCCCAAAACCAGACAAAGATCCCATCAAAAAGGAGAATTACAGACCAATATCCTTGATGAACATGGATGCAAAAATTCTCACCAAAATACTAGCCAATAGGATCCAACAGTACATTAAAAGGATTATTCACCACCACCAAGTGGGATTTATCCCTGGGCTGCAAGGCTGGTTCAACATCCACAAATCAATCAACGTGATACAATACATTAACAAAAGAAAGAACAAGAATCATATGATCCTCTCAATAGATGCAGAAAAAGCATTTGACAAAGTACAGCATCCTTTCTTGATCAAAACTCTTCAGAGTATAGGGATAGAGGGTACATACCTCAATATCATAAAAGCCATCTATGAAAAACCTACAGCCAATATCATTCTCAATGGGGAAAAGCTGAGAGCTTTTCCCCTAAGGTCAGGAACACGGCAGGGATGTCCACTCTCACCACTGCTATTCAACATAGTATTAGAAGTCCTAGCCACAGCAATCAGACAACAAAAAGAAATCAAAGGCATCCAAATCGGCAAAGAGGAAGTCAATCTCTCACTCTTTGCAGATGATATGATACTTTATGTGGAAAACCCAAAAGATTCCACCCCAAAACTGCTAGAACTCATACAGGAATTCAGTAAAGTAGCAGGCTATAAAATCAATGCACAGAAATCAGTGGCATTCCTATACACCAACAACAAGACAGAAGAGAGACAAATCAAGGAGTCGATCCCATTCACAATTGCACCCAAAACCATAAGATACCTAGGAATAAATTTAACCAAAGAGGCAAAGGATCTGTACTCAGAAAACTATAAAATACTCAGGAAAGAAATTGAAGAAGACACAAAGAAATGGAAAAACTTTCCATGCTCATGGATTGGAAGAACCAACATTGTGAAGATGTCAATGCTACCTAGAGCAATCTACACATTCAATGCAATCCCCATCAAAATACCATCCACTTTTTTCAAAGAAATGGAACAAATAATCCTAAAATTTGTATGGAACCAGAAGAGACCCCGAATAGCCAGAGGAATATTGAAAAAGAAAAGCAAAGCTGGCGGCATCACAATTCCGGACTTCCAGCTCTATTACAAAGCTGTCATCATCAAGACAGTATGGTACTGGCACAAAAACAGACACATAGATCAATGGAACAGAATCGAGAGCCCAGAAATGGACCCTAAACTCTATGGTCAACTCATCTTTGACAAAGCAGGAAAGAATGTCCAGTGGAAAAAAGACAGTCTCTTCATCAAATGGTGTTGGGAAAATTGGACAGCCACATGCAGAAGAATGAAGCTGGACCATTTCCTTACACCACACACAAAAATAGACTCCAAATGGTTGAAAGACCTAAACGTGAGACAGGAGTCCATCCAAATCCTAAAGGAGAACACAGGTAGCAACCTCTTCGACCTCAGCCGCAGCAACTTCTTCTTAGAAACATCACCAAAGGCACAGGAAGCCAGGGCAAAAATGAACTATTGGGATTTCATCAAGATAAAAAGCTTTTGCACAGCAAAAGAAACAGTCCACAAAACCAAAAGACAACCGACAGAATGGGAGAAAATATTTGCAAATGACATATCAGATAAAGGGCTAGTATCCAAAATCTATAAAGAACTTATCAAACTCAACACCCAAAGAACAAATAATCCAATCAAGAAATGGGCAGAAAACATGAACAGATATTTTTCCAAAGAAGACATCCAAATGGCCAACAGGCACATGAAAAAGTGCTCAACATCGCTTGGCATCAGGGAAATCCAAATCAAAACCTCAATGAGATACCACCTCACACCCGTCAGAATGGCTAAAATTAACAAGTCAGGGAACGACAGATGTTGGCGGGGATGTGGAGAAAGGGGAACCCTCCTACACTGTTGGTGGGAATGCAAGCTGGTGCAACCCCTCTGGAAAACAGTAAAGAGGTTCCTCAAAAAGTTGAAATTAGAGCTACCATTCGATCCAGCAATTGCACTACTGGGTATTTACCCCAAAGATACAAATGTAGGGACCCGAAGGGGTACGTGTACCCCAATGTTTATAGCAGCAATGTCCACAATAGCCAAACTGTGGAAAGAGCCAAGATGTCCATCGACAGATGAATGGATAAAGAAGATGTGGTATATATACACAATGGAATATTATGCAGCCTTCAAAAGGAATGAGATCTTGCCATTTGCAACGATGTGGATGGAACTGGAGGGTGTTATGCTGAGTGAAATAAGTCAATCAGAGAAAGAGATGTATCATATGAACTCACTGATATGAGGAATTCTTAATCTCAGGAACAAACTGAGGGTTGCTGGAGTGATCGGGGGTGGGAGAGATGGGGTGGCTGGGTGATAGACATTGGGGAAGATATGTGCTACGGTGAGCGCTGTGAATTGCGTAAGACTGTTGAATCACAGATCTGTACTTCTGAAACAAATAACGCAACATATTTAAAGAAAGAAGAAAAGAAAAAGAAGATAGCAGGAGAGGAAGAATGAAGGGGAGTAAGTCAGAGGGGGAGACGAACCAGGAGAGATGATGGACTCTGAAAAACAAACTGAGGTTTCTGGAGGGGAGGAGGGGAGGGGGACGGGTTAGCCTGGTGATGGGTATTAAAGAGGGCACATTCTGCATGGAGCACTGGGTGTTATGAACAAACAATGAATCATGGAACACTACACCAAAACAAATTATGTAATATATGGTGATTAACATAACAATAAAAAATTAAGAAAAAAAACAACAACAAACCCAGGATCCAACTATACGTGGTCAACAAGACTCACTTTAGATCTTAGGACACAAAAACAGATTGCAAGTGAAAAGATGGAAAAGATATTACATGCAAATAGTAACCAAAAGAGAACTGGAGGGGCTATATAATGAGACAAAATATGATAGAAAGTCAAAAAAGTTATATGAAACAAACGATATTTTATATTGATAAAAATTTCAATCTATCAATATAACAGTTATAAACATATGCACACCTAACAACATAGCACCAAATATATGAAGATAAAATTGACAGAATCCAAAGGAAAAATAGTCCTCCAATAAAAATTGGAGATGTCAATACTCTACTTACAACAAAGGATTGAACAACCAGAAATAAGAGCAATAATAGAAGATTTGAACAAAATTATAGACCAACTGACGCTAATATATATGTGAACACTCTATCCAAAAGAATACATATTCTCCTAAGAAAAGGAAAAATGAAAAATTCACAAATGCATGGAAATGTAACAGAACACTGACTTAAGGGGTCAAAGAAGAAATCACAAAAGAAATTAGAAAATTCCTTGAGGGGCACCTGGGTGGCTCAGTCGTTAAGCACCTGCCTTAGGCTCAGGTCGTGGTCCCAGGGTCCTGGGATTGAGCCCCATATCAGGCTCCCTGCTCGGCAGGAAGTCTGCTTCTCCCTTTCCCACTCCCCCTGCTCGTGTTCCCTCTCTTGCTGTACCTCTCTCTGTCAAATAATAAAAAATCTTTAAAAAAAAAAAAAGAAAATTCCTTGAGACCAATGAAAATGGAAAATACAATATAACAAAATTTACAGGACGCAGTGAAAGCACTGCTAAGAAAGCAATTTATACCAGTAAACACCTACATTAAAAAAGGAGAAAGATCTCAAATAACTTAACTGTATGCTTTAAAAGGAACTTGAAAAAGAGTAAACTAAACTCAAAGCTAGCAGGTGGAAGAAGAACTAGGATTAGAGTGAAAATAAACAGAAATAGAAAAACAATAGAAAAAAAAAATCAACAAAACTGAAAGTTGATTTTTTTTTAAAAGACCCACAAAATTGACAAAGTTTTTACCTGGACTGAGAAAAAGAAAGAGAGGACTCAAATTACTAAAATCAGAAACAAAAGTGGAGACGATTCTATTTATTTTATAGAAATAAACAGAATTATAAGAGAATACTATGAAAAACTGAATGCCAACAAATTGGATGACGTAGATGGACAAATTCTTAGAAACAAATGCACGATTAAAAATGATGCAAGAAGAAATAGGAAATCTGAATAGACCTGTAAAAAGTAAGGAGACTGAATCAGTAATCAAAAACCTTCCAACAATGAAAAGCCCAGGAACAGATGGCTTCATGGATGAACTCTACCAATTATTCAAGAAAAAACTGACATCAATTCTCAAACTCTTTCAATATATTAAAGAGGAAGGAACACATTCTGTGAGACCAACCAGACAAAGACACTAAAAGAAAACTACAGGCTAATATCCCTTATGAGTATACATGCAAAAATCCTCAACAAAATGCTAGCAAATGGGGGACTGGGGAAATTCGACCAAGTTGGACCAAATGTACAAACTTCCAGTTATAAGATAAATAAACTAGGAAGGTAATGTACAATGGATGACTACAGTTACTGCTGCTCTATGATATATAAGAAAGTTGAAAGATAGTAAATTCTAAGCGTTGCCATTACAAATAATGAGAAAATATTTTTTCTTTTTTTTGTCCATTTCTTTTTATTCTATGTATATGAAGTGACAGATGTTACTAAAACTTACGTAAGTAAAATCTTTACGTCATACACACGAAACTCAACTGATGAAGAGAAAGCCTTTGACAAAAACCAACACGACTGCACAATACAAAACAATAAACTAGGAATAGAAGCTAACTTCCTAAATATGATAAAGGCCACATATGAAAAACCTAAACTGCCATCATACTCAATAGTGAAAGACTGAAAGTTGTTCCCCTAAGATGAGGAACAAGATGAGGATGCCTACTATTCTATCTATTCAACATAGTAATAGAAGTTATAGCGATGGGTCACAAATAAGGTCTCAACCAGTACCAAAAGACTGGGATCATTCCCTGCATATTTTTGGACCACAATGCTTTGAAACTCGAACTCAGTCACAAGAGGAAAGTTGGAAAACTGAAATACATGGAGGCTAAAGAGCACCCTACTAAGAATGAATGGGTCAACCAGGAAATTAAAGAAGAATTTAAAAAATTCATGGAAACAAATGAACATGAAAACAACTGTTCAAAATCTTCGGGGTGCAGCAAAGATCCTAAAAAGGAAGTATACAGCAATACAAGCCTTTCTCAAGAAACAAAAAGGTCTCAAATATACAACCCAACCCTGCACCTAAAGGAGCTGGAGAAAGAACAGCAGATAAAGCCTAAACCCAGCAGAAGAGAAATAATAAAGATTAGAGCAGAGGGGCGCCTGGGTGGCTCAGTCATTAAGCATCTGCCTTCGGCTCGGGTCATGATCCCAGGGTCCTGAGATCAAGCCCCACATCAGGCTCCCTACTCAGCGGGGAGCCTGCTTCTCCCTCTCCCTCTGCTGTTCCCCTTGCTTGTGTTCCCTCTCATTATGTCTCTCTCTCTCAAACAAATAAATAAAATCTTGAAAAAAATTTAAAAAAAAAGATTAGAGCAGAAATCAATGAAATAGAAACCAAAAGAACAGTGGAATAAGTCAATGAAACTAAGAGCTGGTTCTTTGAAAGAATTAATAAGACTGATAAACCCCTGGGCCAGACTTACCAAAAAGAAAAGGAGCCAAATAAATAAAATCATGAATGAAAGAGGAGGGATCATAACCAACACTGAAGAAATACAATTATAAGAACATATTATGAGCAACTATATGCCAATAAATTAGACAATCTGGAAGAAATGGATGCATTCCTAGAGATGTGTAGACTACCAAAACTGAACCAGGAAGAAACAGAAAACCTGAACAGACCCATAACCAGCAAGGAAATTGAAGGTGTAATCAAAAATCTCCCAAAAAACAAGAGCCCAGGGCCAGAGGCTTCCCAGGGGAATTCTACCAAACAGTTAAAGAAGAATTAATACTTATTCTTCTGAAACTGTTCCAAAAAATAGAAAAGGAAGGAAAACTTCCAAACTCTTTTTATGAGGCCAGAATTACCTTGATCCCAAACCAGACAAAGACCCCACCAAAGAGGAGAATTACAGACCAATATCCCTGATGAACATGGATGCAAAAATTCTCACCAAAATACTAGCCAATAGGATCCAACAGTACATTAAAAGGATTATTCACCACGACCAAGTGGGATTTATTCCTGGGCTGCAAGGCTGGTTCAACATCCGCAAATCAATCAATGTGATACACTACGTTAATAAAAGAAAGGACAAGAACCATATGATCCTCTCAATAGATGCAGAAAAAGCATTTGACAAAGCATCCTTTCTTCATTAGGATTTTGTAGGCATAAAGGGTATATACCTCAGTATGTACAGTGTAGGGATAGAGGGTACATACCTCAGTATCATAAAAGTCATCTATGAAAAACCCACAGCAAATATCATTCTCAATGGGGAAAAACTAAGAGCTTTTCCGCTAAGGTCAGGAACACAGCAGGGATGTCCACTATCACCACTGCTGTTCAACACAGTACTAGAAGTCCTAGCCTCAGCAATCAGACGACAAAAAGAATAAAAGGCATCCAAATCGGCAAAGAGGAAGTCAAACTCTCACTCTTTGCAGATGATATGATACTTTATGTGGAAAACCCAAAGACTCCACTCCAAAACTGCTAGAACTCATATAGGAATTCAGTAAAGTAGCAGGATATAAAATCAATGCACAGAAATCAGTTGCATTTCTGTACGAGACAAAAGGAGGAGAAATTACGGAGTTGATCCCATTTACAATTGCACCCAAAACCATAAGATACCTGGGAATAAATCTAACCAAAGAGGCAAAGGATCTGTACTCAGAAAACTTCTACTCATGAAAGAAATTGAGGAAGACACAAAGAAATGGAAAAACGTTCCATGCCCACGTACTGGAAGAACAAATGTTAAAATGTCTATGCTACCTAGAGCAATCTACACATTTAATGCAATCCCTATCAAAATACCATCAACTTTTTTCACAGAAATGGAACAAATAACCCTAAAATTTGTATGGAACCAGAAAAGACCCTGAATAGCCAGAGGAATGCTGAAAAAGAAAACCATCACAATTCCAGACTTCAAGCTCTACTATAAAGCTGTAATCATCAAGACAGTATGGTACTGCCACAAAAACAGACACATAGATCAATACAACAGAATACAGAACTCAGAAATGGACCCTCAACTCTATGGTCAACTAATCTTCGACAAAGCAGAAAGAATGTCCAATGGAAAAAAGACGGTCTCTTCAACAAATGGTGTTGGACAGCCACATGCAGAAGAATGAAACTGGACCATTTTCTTACACCATACCAAAAAACAGACTCAAAATGGATTAAAGACCTAAATGTGAGACAGGAATCCATCAAAATCCTTGAGAACACAGGCAGCAACCTCTTCCTAGAAACATCACCAAAGAAAAGGGAAGCAAGGGCAAAAATGAACTACTGGGACTTCATCAAGATAAAAAGCTTTTGCACAGCAAAGGAAGCAGTCGATAAAACCAGAAGACAACCGACAGAATGGGAGAAGATATTTGCAAATGATGTATCAGATAAAGGACTAGTATCCAAAATCTATAAAGAACTTATCAAACTCAACACCAAAGAACAAATAATCCCATCAAGAAATGGGCAGAAGACATGAATAGACATTTCTGTAAAGAAGACATCCAAATGGCCAACAGACAACATGAAAAAGTGCTCAACATCACTGGGCATCAGGGAAATACAAATCAAAACTTCAATGAGATACCACCTCACACCAGTCAGAATGGCTAAAATTAACAAGTCAGGAAACGAAAGATGTTGGCAAGGATGAGGAGAAAAGGGAAACCTCCTACACTGTTGGTGGGAATGCAAGCTGGTGCAGCCACTGTGGAACACAGTATGGAGGTTCCTCAAAAAGTTGAAAATAGAGCTACCCTACAACCCAGTGATTGCACTATTGAGTATTTACCCCAAAGATACAAATGTAGTGATCTGAATGGGCACCTGCACCCCAATGTTTATAGCAGCAATGTCCACAAAGCCAAACGATGGAAAGAACCAAGATGTCCATCGACAGATGAACAGATAAAGAAGATGTACTGTGTGTGTGTATACACACACACAATGGAATGTTACACAGCCAACAGAAAAATGAAATGTTGACATTTGCAACAACTTGGATGGAACTAGAGAGTATTATGCTAAGTGAAATAAGTCAATCAGAGAAAAACAATTATCATATGATCTCACTGATATGTGGAATTTAAGAAACAAGGCAAAGGATCATAGGGGAAGAGATGAAAAAATGAAACAAGATAAAACCAGAGAGGGAGACAAACCATAAGAGACTCTTAATCATAGGAAACAAACTGAGGGTTGCTGGAGGGGAGGGGCAGGCGTTGTAACGAGCAATGGGTGTAAGACTGATGAATCACAGACCTGTACCCCTGAAACAAATAATACATTATATGTTAATAATATAAATAAATAAATAACTAGGAGTCCATAAGAAAAAAAAAGTTATAGCGAAAGCAATTAGGCAAGGAAAAAAAATAAAAAGCATCCAAATTGGAAAGGAAGAAGTAAAATTATCTCTATTGGCAGATGATACGATCTTATATGTAGAAAACCTGAAATATTACACACACAGCTAAAAAGCTAATAAATTAAATACTCAAAAACAAGTTGCATTTCTATACACCAGCAATGAACAATCTGAAAATTAAGAAAATAATTTCAATTTACAATACCATTAAAAAAAATTTAGTAGTAAGTTTAGCCTAGAAGACACAAGACTTACTGTGTTGCTGAAAGAATTTAAAGACAAAGTAAATGGAAAGACATCCTGTGTTCATGGATTAGAGGGTTTAATATTGTTAAGATACCATTTTACCCAAAGCAATCTACAAATTCAAATCAATCCCTATCAAAATCCCAACAATTTTGCTGTAATAGAAGAAACCCACCCGAAAATTCATATGCAATCTTGAGAGACCCTGAATAGCCAAACAATCTTGCAAAAGATGAAAGTTGCAGATCTCATACTACTTGATTTTAAAACTTTCTAAAGGTACAGTAATCAGAATACTATAGTACTGGCATTCAGACAGACATATAGATCATAAAATAGGGTAAAGAACCCAGAAATAAATCCTCCCATATATATCCAAACAATTTTCAATAACGGTGTCAAACCATTCAATGGGGGTAAAGACAGTCTTTTCAACAAACACTACTGGGAAAACTGGATAGCCATATGCAAAAGAACGAAGTTGGACCCGTACTTTACACAATATACAAAAAATTAACTCAAAATGGATGAAAAATCTAAATGAAAACTGAAACTATGAAATTCTTAGAAGAAAACACAGGAGAAAAGCTTCACGCCATTGGATTTGGCAATGATTCTTGGACATGACACTAAAAGTACAAGCAACAAAAGAAAAAAAAAAAAGACAAACTGGACTTCATCAAAATTTAAAACTTTAGTGCATCAAAGGACATTACCAATACAGTGAAAAGGCAGTCCACAGAATGGGAGAAAATATTTGCAAATCATCTATCTGATAAGGGACTAATATCCAGAATATATAAAGAACTCATACGACTCAACAACAAAAAGACAACCCAATTCAAAAATGGGCAAAGGACTTGAACTGACATCTCTCCAAAGATTTTTCTACAAATAGCCAATAAGCATATGAAAAATGCTCAACAAACATCCTGAAGTCCTTAAAGAATTGGAAATCAAAACCTTTAGGATGGTTATTATGAAAGAAAACAATAAATTATGCAATATCCATATAATGCTCTGCAGCCATGAAGAAAAGACAGAAAGATGCAAAAAAACATGTGCTACCATTTGAGTGGTTGTGTATATAATGGGTTGGGAATGCATAAGTCTACAAGATGTGAACACGCAAAATGGTAAGATACTGATAATGACTCCAAGTTATCCAAGTGGATGATAAGGGAGGAAAAGGGACACTTATTTTTCAACGAAAGCCCTTTAAAATTTGTATCATGTCCAAATATAACCTTTTCAAAAAAATTAAGTCACCTTCCATTCTCCCCCATACCTTCCCTAGCCCTGAGCAACCATTAATACACTTTTTGTTTCATAAATTTGCCTATTCTAAATATTTCATACAAGTGGAATCATATAATATATAGTCTATATAGTCTTTTGTAGCTGGCTTTTTTCATTTGTCATAGTAAATGGTACATTTCTTTTTCTTGCCAAGCAACATTCACATTTATCCATTCACTGAATGATATTTGGGTTGTTTACATTTTTGGGTTATTATGAATTATGCTAATATTCATGTACAAGCTTCTGTGCAAATGTATGTTTTTACTTTCCCTTGGGTATAATACTATCTAGGTGTGGAATAGGGCTAGATGGTAACTCAGTGTTTAAGTTTATGAAAAATTCCAAGCGGTTTTCCAAAGTGGCTACGCCAATTTATATTCCCACCAGCAACATATTAGGGTTGCAATTTTCCACATCCTCACTAATACAAGTTACTGTCTGCCTTTTTTATTATAGATATTGTAGGAAGGATAAAATGGTATCTCATTGTGATTCTGATTACCAATTCATTTTTGACAAAAGTACAAAGGCAACTGAATGGAGAAAGGACTTCCAACAAATGATTTGAGAAAAACGGGACATCTATACGTAAAAAGACTGAACACCTTGAACTAAACCTCACACCTTATACAAAAATTAACTTAAAATGGAACACAGATCTAAGAGCAAAAACATTTTGCTCTTAGATCTGTGTTCAGATGAATGCTCAATGAACATTTTATAGAAGAAAACATAGGAGGAAAATCTTCATGATCTGAGGGTAGGGCAAAGCATTCTAGATATGACACCAAATGATCCATAAAACAAAAAAGTAATAAACTGGACTTCAAAATTAAAAATTTTTGCTCTGGAAATACAATGTTGAGAGAATAAAAAGACAAGATATATACTGGGAGAAAATATTTGCAAATCACACACTTAACAAAGACTTATATCCAGAATATATGAAGAACTCTCAAAACTTAAGAGAAAGAAAAAATACAACCAAATTTTTAAAAATGGGCAAAAGACTTCAACAGATCAAAGAGGACAGATACACACACAGATGTGAATCAATGCTGAACATCATTAGCCATCAGGGAAATGCAAATTGAAACTCCTACACATCTACTGAAATGGCTTAAATTTTTAAAACTAACAATACCAAGTGCTGGTAAGGATGCAAAGCTACTAGGACTCTCACACCCTGCTGGGACTGGGGGAATGTAAAACAATATAGTGTCTTTGGAAAATAGATTGAAAATTTCTTAAAAACTGAATACACGTACCCACCATATGACGTAGCAATCCCACTTGTAGGTATTTATCAACAGCAATGAAAATTTATAGTAACAACAAAACATAAAGGTTTATAACAGCTCTGTTCATAATTCCAGAAAATGAAAGCAAACCAAATGTTCTCCAATGGACGAAGAGAAAAATGTGGTATGTGCATATAATGGAACAATACTCAGCAGTAAATACGACTGACCTTTTGATATACAAAACAACTTAGATGAGGCATTATGGTGAATGAAAGAAGTCAGTCTCAAAAGGTTACATAGTATATGACTCCATTTATATGACATTCTGGAAAAGGTAAAATTGATAGTGATAGAGACAGATCAGTGATTGTCAGGCCTTACAGGTAGAGGTAGGGTATGACCACAAAGAGAAAGCATGAGGGAGTTTCTGTTGTGATCTGAGTCCTGACTAGTGTATCCTATATCCTATTCTATATTCTGACAGTGGCAATGGTTAAACAAATCTTTGTGTTGAAAACTCATGGAACAGTATACCAAATAAAAAGTCAATTTCACTCTGATAATCTTAAAAAAAATTTTTTTAAACTTTAAAAAGCTGGTCATATTCATGTTAAATGGCAAAAATGCAGGATGTGAGCACAAAGAATAGAGCACTTTTAAAAATCAGCTTCCTTAGAGAAACCTCCCCTGAATCCTTTTGTACTTGTGTTAAATCCATTTTGTCCTTCATTTTGAATACTTTTTAAACATGCAATGACCTCCGTTCCACCTTTCCCAATTACCCTGTCAACAGTGAGGTAGGACTGTGTGTTTAACTTGCTATATTTCTTCTTCCATAAGAAAAATAAAGTATCTTTTCTTAAATAAATGTTAAATACAACAAATTACCTAAACATTTCTTTAGTTATTAAAATTAGTATAAAACTGTGTGAATAAAACAACTTTTTAGAATTCATAATAGGTTCTCAAACATAATTCATAGGTACATATTCTGAAAATTATTTTAGATAAACACTGATCCCAAAAGTCATCATTTTTGGTCAATTCCAAAAACCATTTTCAACAATGGAAAGTGATTTACCAAAAAATACCTCTTCATTCTAGAGCTCTAATTCTATTCTATTAAAAGTATTCTCCTGGGGCGCCTGGGTGGCTCAGTTGGTTGAGTGGCCGACTCTTGATTTCAGCTCAGGTCATGATCTCAGGGTCATGTGATCAAGCCTCATTTTGGAGTCCATGCTCAGTGGGCTTGAGATTCTCTCTCTCTCCCTCTATCTTTGTCCCTCCCCTGCTCACAATTGAGCACGCGTGTACATGTTCTCAAAAATAAATATCTTAAAAAAAAAGTATTCTCCCATTAATATATTAAGTCATAACTGATTCTAATCATTGCTTTGCTGAAATACACATATGAAAATCAGAGTGAAGAAACTTTAACAGACGATGAACTGATTTCATATCAGCAGAGCTACCCCAGTAAAAAGAAAGCTTTCCCCATTAAGAAAGGCCTTTAAGAAAGAATTATGCTCATTCTTTTTCCTCTAACGTACATGACTTATTTTAGTATAGTAATGCCAAAAGAATTATCATTGCTGGAAATTATATACAGGCCTAACAATAAGATTCTGATTAGTGTCACAAATGATCAAATATGTTATCAATTATAAACTTATAGGAGTTGATTTGCAATTAGAGTGTCCAAATATAGATCCCACAATTTCACTGAGTAAATGAGTTCTCTAACTAGTACCCACTCACATGTATAAGTGAAATAATTTCAGCTGTAGAAAATTCAGCTGTTTTTTTATCTTTATGACCTCATTTATACAGAAGAATCCTCAAAAATTTTCAAACACACATTTAACTAGAAAGTTAAAAAAACAGGTAGGGGTGATGATATACTATCAATTTTAAGTATTTTATTATGGAAATAAGAACATAGATATTAAATGAACCTAATTTTAAAATGCAACTAAGCTAGAACTGAAGCCAAACCCATCCATAAAAATGTGTATGTGGATATGTATCTACACCAACAAATAATATCACAAATAAACAAAACTTAAAGAAATACCTCAATCAAATGAGACAGAGGCCTCACATCACTGAATAAGTATAGGCACTGTTTTGGGTAGCACCTCTCCACACCTGGCCTTCTCTGTAAGATGAAAATATGACTTCTTCTAAACCAAAAAGCATGTTTAAAAATTGTTTCTACTTTTACAAATAGGTATTTTTCTTAGTTCAACAAATAAAAAGTAAATTCCCTCTGTGTACTACAAGTATTAAAAGCAAATGTACTACAAGTATTAAAAGCAAAAGTAAGTCTATAAAAGCAGCTAAAACAAACCAGTTATAAAATATAAAATGAGCCCAAGTCTGATGTCTTCCCAACTTCTATCTATAAAACCACATGTTAAGGACTTTTACACTCTGTCATTTCTGAAAACATGCTAATGTGGGTGATATTTCCAACCCAGATGTTCCATTCTCAAATGTTGGTTCTACTCAAACTACCTACAATTCAACCAAATCACAAATAGTCTGGACTAATAAATCATGGATGATACTTTTAGTAATAGCTTGGCACTTTGTGAACTGATACACATCCGGCAAAGATACATCATTTATAATTGGTACATACGTTCTTTCCGATGCTCAACTAAGCCCACAGCCTGCTTTGCTGAGCACTTTGCAAACCAATTGTCCCCGAGTAAAACAGTGACTTCATTAGTATGGACAAGCTTTCCTGGCATGAAGGCAAAGGGGCCAAATGGTACCTATTGTTGAAAGGAAGGAAGGGAGGGAGGGAGGGGAGGAATAAGGAGAAAGAAGACAAAAAATTAAAAACACTAAAAAAATACATTTTAAGAAACAGCTCTGCGTTGGGGTCTTTTTATCAACTAAGAAAATACATTTTATGAAACAGCATTAAAAGCTCTATGTTGAGGTCTTTTTATCGACTAAGAAAAAATGTCAACTTCATAGAAATTTAACATTAAAGTTTCACTAAGAAAACCTATAGAAAACTGCTTTAGGTTAATAAGTCAGTGTTAAAACAGGAAAAGGAATAAGCACATTTACACACAGCTTTCAGAGAAATTAGCACTGTCTCTGAATGTTTATACTTCGTGTTCATTCATAAATCTAAATGAAAGCAAACTAGCAATGAAATATTAAGTTAATAAAGAATACCTTTGATTAAAAAACCTGAAAATTATTTCTAATAAAATAGCCATTTTTTGACAAACTTGGAATTAACAAATAAATAGCTTTAATGAGTCTACAAATTTTACAAAATATTTGGGCTAGTAAAATAAAGAACAATACATTTATAAAACATTTGAGCTACTGTAATTAAGAACAAAGTCTTTATGAAAAAGAATATTCAAGCAATGAAAGAATCTAATCCAGGGCTCATGAATAGATCACTATGTCGATACGAAGATCATTCAGACAAAAATTAGCAGTACCTTTTTATATAAAATCAATGTTCTAGGGTGTAATTCTGTGAATTATACAACATTATGATCTATTCCTGCTCTGGCTAACAGGAAACGACTAAGTGCCATATTTCTGTCTTAATTACAGTTTTCTAACACAGTAAATTTGCATACCAAATTTGTCAAATTTTGTGCTAACATTTATGCCATTTGTGTCTCCATAATGTGATAACTTAATATAAATCTGAAAAAAAAAGAAAAGAAGCAAATACCAACTATTACAACAATTAGTGGATTATTTTAAAGTAAAACAGGGGCGCCTGGGTGGCTCAGTCGTTAAGCGTCTGCCTTCGGCTCAGGTCATGATCCCAGGGTTCTGGGATCGAGCCCCGCATCAGGTTCCCTGCTCGGCGGGAGGCCTGCTTCTCCCTCTCCCACCCCCACCCCCGCTTGTGTTCCCTCTCTCGCTGTAGCTCTGTCTAAATAAATAAAATCTTAAAAAAAAAAAATAATAAAGTAAAACAAAAACTTTCCCTGCTATGGTAGTTACTTCAGATACTGTCTATTAGAGCTTGGCAATTTGTGAATCAATACATATAAAGCAAAGAAACATCTTCTTACTTTCCATAGTTAATACGTAAACAACATACCACTTTAAAAGCAACACACTAAACATACCATGATATTATAAGACAACTTATCAGGCAAGGTACTGAGTCTTTCTTGCAGGGCATTATAGTCATTATCTACCTTCTTCCTGTTGACAAAAAAATAGCAAATACTAAATGAATACACAAATTAACAATTCCTTGAGTAGAGTATGTATCAAAAGACAAACTAATCAAAAATCCAATTTTAGCAGTTTAAATATTTAACTATTTTTAAAATTTAAAAATCCTATGTTTACCAAATTTAGCAGTGGCATTATTCAACCATACATATACCAAAAAATTAAGACTTTCAAGGATTTTGGTTTTAGAATTAGAACACACATCTTGAGAACTAGTGTTTCATAATGTAGATCATCTGAACTAAATAAAATTTAGAAATTAAAGGAGACATTGAGGGAAGGCCTGATGTTGAGAGGCAAAGAGGGACTTAAGATGAAGGAAGAAGAGATTTAATAAACCTTGTGGGTGAATAAACACTGGCTGCACAGCAGAAATCATGTACACAAAATTTGACCAGACATTTCAGACCCTAGAAAACTTAAAGCTGAAAAATGTGGAATAACCCTTCAGTTATTCATATTAACGTGATTAAGGTGAGAGAGAACCAACGAGGAGACAGAAGAAATTAGGTAGAGGTAATACAAAAGAGCATTTCGATTTGGCTTTGGAGCCTGTTTCATGTTATATCAAGACAGAGCTACCTAATAAATTAATTTCAAATAACCAAAAGATATCATTCTGTAGGAGTAGAGATGGTCATATGTTTCCACACTATGCACTCAGTTCTTACACCTGTTGGAAATGAATAGTCCTTCATGCAGATGCCTGTTTTCAAATCCTCTCTGAAAATTCAGTTTCGTAAGGGTTCCTTGCTAGGCTGTAAGCTGCAGGCTAAACCAGTGCACTGAAATTTTTTAAAGCAAAAGGGTGTTGTCAGTTTGAAAAAATTAACAAAAACAAAACCCACCAATTCAGCAAGTAATTTAAAAAAAACATGGAGATATTGCCAAACTGAAATTAGAATAAATTGCAACATAGATAATCGCTCTCCAGATAATAAAAATGACTGCTCTATAAACATCATGGAATTGATTTAGTTTACTCCTTAGCACCCCTAAAGCAAGAGGAGCATAATTAATAAAAATTATCTCATTTACTCTTAAGAATATCAAGTAATTTCACATATATACTATTATTCATCCTAAAAATATTCCTGTAGTAAATGTCACTTTTCAACATTTTCCTCATTCAAAAAAGAAAGTAGAAGGAAGATGGAAAAAGCACACATTTAAGAGAAATCAGACCTCCTCCATCAAAAAAGATGCAAGCAGTGAATTTAACCTAGGTCTTCTGGCCTGTGTTCTTCCAAGCAAGCCTTTTTATTTCCTGGTGTTCAGTGCTTTTGTAAAACGTTCCCTCAAAATCCTTTTTTATAAACATAAAATGTCTTTATTCTATTTACTTAAGAGAAAAATATCATCCTTCTGGATAAATTTTTGTAAGAATAAAATGGTTTTAAAAAACTTCATGTACAGAGCTACATACCAGAAAGAGCACGGCATTACAATCAGAATAGAAGGTGAATCCCAGCTCCACCACTTCACATACACAAATTAACCCTGGTCTTAGTATCTTCAGTGGTTAAAACTGGAATAATGCCTATCTCACAGGTTCAGGAGAAAGAAATCTAAAGGGTTCAGCACTTAACATCTACACTGAGTATCCAATACCCCTTTTTCCATAAACTATCAAAAAACACCAATTCTAAAATTTTCAAGAAAGACTACTACCCACTAAGTTGAGATTCCATTGTTAAATTCATTCAGTTTGATAAAAAGAGCACAACTTACTGAAAGACAGTATAGCTAAATGTTACCATTTAGGAGGCTTTTGGAGATAGGGTTGGTGTGAGCAATAAATTGGATACTGTCTTTAAAGAATTGATTTGGCACAATGCCTGCACATAGTAAACACTCATTATTAAATCTATGGAACACTAACAGTTTGTATGTTTTTAGATAAGTAATTCAGCAAATGCTCAAGGCCTATACATCAGCTTAGATGTCTAAATGTTCCTGTGATTGTTAAAAAGCTAGTATTAAAGTTAGCATTCAGTATGTCTTATTTTGGTAACTACACCTGGAAAAAGATTTCCTAACCTCTTTTGTATATTAAAAGAATAGTAGATTCAACCACAGGTAATACAAGAGATCAATGTCAGTATTCCAAATCAAGTATGTTCAGTTTTAAACTTATCACTAATTCTCTCTAGAACAAAAGTGGACATACTGGAGGATGGTTTAAGATCAGAGTTCCTATTTCTAAATTCTGAGTTGTTTTCTAAAAATACAGAAACAAAAAAAATAAAGAAAGAAAAGAAAGAAAAAGATAATTTAAAATGCAGCCCACACAGAAGTCCTTTTTGAAAGGAGGCAAGTAGAGGACAAGCAGTGTCTCTAGGAGAAATTACAGCCTAAGAAACTCTCTCCCCTAAAGGTTCCACTAGTGGAAATATGCAGGATCAAACACCTTGGTCAGAGTTTATCTATTTGTCTTGAAATAGTCCCTCTAATATTCAGGGATTAAATAATCCTGTTAAAGATCACAAAGCCTATAGAGCAGAAAATACAAAAAAAATGATTCTAAGAACTACTGTGTTACAGACGGTAAGTAGGGGATCTTTATTTGCACAAAAATTTAAAGTTTGTTTCTTCTGTTTTATTACTAAGAAACATAATTTTTAGATACTGTAGTCATATTAAAATATGTAGTCAAAAGAGGCAACTGCTTAATTTTTTTTCAAATGGAAAATAAAACCCAGACATAGTAAGGTAAACCACTCAAGCCTACTTTACTTATAACATACAGACCTCCTTGTCTGGAGGTCTTCATCGTATTTGATCCTTATAGATTAAGTTCAGGCTTCAATTCTTAATTTTAAAAAGTTACACAATAAATAAGATTTAATTTGCAACAAATACCTTCGTGCAATGTTCCTTACAGAAAATAAGAACTAAAGCACTGCTCTAAGTCATATATAAGAAACTTCTACAATTTTCTTTTGAATCTTGCTAATCATGCACTATATGTCTTCTGAGAAGCACCTTTTGTATTAAAAAGCAGCAGCAAAGGACACACAAGAAGCACACTACAAATTAGCCTTAACCTTAAGGATGAAGATCAGGATAGATCCCATGGGAAACACCTTATTTTCATAAAGCTGTGAGAAGTATGAGAACAAGTTAAATGATGTGTTTGCTCAAGTATTTACAGGTGTAACTGATGTCCACGACTTACTTTGAAATACATTAGGGAAAAATGGATTAATGGATTGAGATAAAGATAGATATATGATCAAGGTTCACCTACACAATTCTTTCAACTTATGTTTAAAGATTTTCGTAACGGAATATTAAAAAGGAGATGGGGGAATATGAAAGCAAGACTACATTTTTAATCCTTTTCTTAAATGCAACTGACAAATCTTTGTAAAGGAAAAAAAGTTCTACATCTCTTGTTTGGGGCAAGAAGAAAGTCTCCAATTTTCATCTTTAAATAACGAAAAAGGGAAATAAAATTTAAATCAATGATGCACTAGTTTTGCTAATTTTCAACTTAAAGTAGTAAACTGGAATAGGCAGAAATGTTGACATTAAGCCTGTGGGTTTGTTTGTTTTTAATTTCTTATCATTCTCTCTCTCTTTGCCTAATGTCCTAAACAAAAAATGCAGGAAACAGCAAGTGGTGATCAAAAAGGGAAAAAGAAATGGGCTTTACATTCATATCACTATCTGGGTTACTCTGGGGCAGAGTTAAGTTTTTAAGAAACTACAAAATCCAAAGATTTTGGAATGTAAGTAACTATACAATCTTATTTACAAATGATTTTTAGTCCATCATACCCACTCTAGAACTTCCTATTAAGAATTCAAGAAAACCTTTGTTTCAATTCAATTCACCATTTATTGAGCTTCTCCTCTGCAACCAAGCCTTATGCCATATGCTGCAGGGATCATTACTCAAATATAGCACGTCCTTATTATTTCTTTGCATTGCTTCTTTGTTAAAGATCCACTAGCTTGATGGATGCCTGGATTTTTACCTCTGAAATTAAGAAAATAGAGGAATATTAAATTCAGGCATAGATTATATATAGGTAAAGAGAAAAGTCTTCTCATTACTAAAGAAAGGAATGATAATGATTGTTTTCAAAGTATCCTCTTAAAAAGTCTAAATAAATTATTAAAGTTATATTAAACAATAAAAACATTCTTGAAAGAAGGATCACATTGTTGAAAGATCTAAAATTTGGCAGGAAAGGGAACATACTAAAAATTAAAATATATCTGTATTAAATTAGTATTATTCTTTTTTTAAATGGTCATGGCAAAAATCTATGATAACATTTAGGCAATATGGTGGCATATTCCTTTTTCTCAACTCTATACCCAGGAAACTTGTGTCATCAGAAGATGCTGATGAAATAATCCATGTTCTTTATTTTTATGAGTCCATCAAAAAACTGTACTGGAAATAGATACAAAGACAAACCTAAATATAAACACTTGTAATTATTCTAAAGTTAATGAAAGAATACTGTCAAAGAGAAATTGATGTAGCTAACATTCTACTAGATTTCCTCAATTTAACTTCTCAACAATGAGAAAACAGAGTACAATGGGTTATATACAGCAAAGCCGGGACAGATGAATTGCTTCCAGTACTCTCTGCCAACAAACATGTACATGTGACTTCAGATTTGTCAGTGATCATGGGTACCTGTTTCTAAACTCATTAGCGTTTCTTTGTTCTAAGAATAAAATGAGATACAAATCTGAAGAAAGTTTAAAAATTATACAAAAACACATTACTCTGAGTTTGAAAAAAATGCCCCAAGGTGCAATGCCCCTAGTTCAGTTAGCTTCAGGTGAAGAGTTTATGGGTCATTTTAATTTTCTTTATTCTCTAAGTTCTCTACAACTGACACTAATTTTTGTGACAAATCAGAAAGAAGGGGCCTTTCAGAAAAGAGTTTAGCTATGATAAGTTTATAACCGACTTAAGCTTTGAATGTTTGTGCCAGTTTCTATTTAATTTTAATTTATAGGTGTAGTTTCAACTTTCTACACTTTATTTCTTTTAGAAAAAAGAAAACATTTTTGTATTGTTTTCTTAGAGCAGTGATTCATAACCTTTTATGGCCACTGATACCTATGAGAAACTGATAAAAACACTAGATTCTTTCCTGAGAAAAAGTCCCTGCATTTGGCACATAATTTCAATAGAAGCCACTCAGATCCCTCAAGGTCAGTTTTTTTAAGAGGTCTTATAACAGTTAAAAAAAAAAGCAAACCTGGTTTTAAACCCATCAAATGTAAAATTCTCAAAATTATCAACTCCATTGATTGAAATAAAAGTAGGAAAACCATCCCCAGTTCAGTCATGAGTTGAATATAAATTAGTAAAAATGTTAAATTGAATGCATGCCTCAGTTTTTTTTTTACTGACTACATTTTCCTTAGTCACACAATGATACCCACTGCCTTTAGTGTATTAGAATTTAGACTTTTGTATCTCCAAACAAGAACAAGCACCCTGAATTATCACTAAGTGATCTGCCTCTCAGTCAAGCACTGTTGCTGCAATATTGACACCTTCATCTTCACATGGTACTCTTCCGAGCTTGAAAGCTTTATTGTAGATTGTTCTTATTTTTATAAAAAAAAAAAAATTAAAATGAATAGAAAATTTTAAAAAACTCAAAGTGCAAGGAGGTGTAGTTTTCAAAGCTAATACAGTTAAAATAGAGATAAAAAGTCATTAGGTATGCCAAGTCAAATTGAAGTATAGCACTGGATTTAAGCTGATTGTGGGAAATTGGGAACCAAATATTGTATATGGACACTGCAAATACACAAAGACTATGTTCTAAATGAGATGTACTTACAAATTTTTTATAAAATCCCTAATTTTGTTTAAAAAAATTCCCCTATAATGCATTTATTTGCATTTCATTTTCAAAAAAGCATCAAGTATTAAACTAGTGTGGTTCTTAGAAAAACATGATACAAAGGCTAGGGGACTACTAGAAGTAACAAATTATAATAATTTAAGAATCATTAACCTTTTTAAAAAGAAAAGAGAAAAGGCATTTACTATTTGACCTTGGTGACGTAAATACACATACAGAAGTAAAAAACTGAAGGGAATAAAACAAAATGTTTTAAAAAGAGGGAGAATACCTTCTCTTTAGAATTATGAATAAACTTATTCTTTTCTTATTTCAACCTTTCTATAAATAAGTATGTATTCACTTTATACTCAGGATAAAAAATTAAAAACCTAATTCAGATTTTGTTTTTAAAAATATCATCCTTAAAACATTCAACTTGAATCCTTTTCTTCTGCAACTTAATTTGCTTAGAAATATCACATGCAAAAATTGCAAAACTTACTTAATTTCCCAAACCCATGTACTAATACCATACCATTAAAAAAGGAAAAAAAAGGAAAAAAGAAAATTATGTAGGAACTTAAAAATGAAAGAGAAGGGGATTTGTATATATGATTCCTCCCTCTTGCCCTTGTCCCTAAGGGCAATAAATAACTACATAATTCATAAATAACTACAGAGATTCCAACAACAAAATCATGTAAAATCTCCAGAAGGTTTGGAAGTTGCTCTCTGCTCTACTGGGGGTGGGGGTGAGAATGGGGGAGGCATCTAAAATGAAAAAGCCCAAACAGAAGGCCCTATACAAAACAGTGACTAAAAACTTTGTGGTCAGTAAAATGGCGAGTCTGAAAAACATGGTTTCCATATTTACCTAACACTGAAAAATGAAGTCATCACCATATTTTTTTTTAGTTTTAAAGGTATGGAAATCAATATTTCACAGATTATGCATAATAAAATAAAACAAATTTTATCTAAGTATATGAAGGCAAGTCAGGAAAGCACTGTTTCAGGTAATTCATAAGAAATATGTTACAGGATTGTTATAATGAAATAGTTTGGTGCTTTTGTGGGGCAAAGAATCCCTCAAAACATCAGATAGAGACAGATACACATATCCACCCATCCACACTGATTCATCTGAAAGAATTCCAAACAAACATATCTTCACTTGTATTTTTTAACTATTTAGGTATGCTCTCTTGGTTATTTCCCTCTATATACTTTGATTATAACCTATACTAGAAACTAGTTACTCTTTTCCTCTAAACAGTCTATTTTCCTTTGAAAAATAAAAATGCCAAGTATTTGCTTTAGAATCCCTCTCTCAGGGCGCCTGGGTGGCTCAGTCGGTTGAGAGTCTGCCTTGGGCTCAGGTTATGATCCCGGAGTCCTGGGATCTAGCCCCAAGTTGGGCTCCCTGCTCAGTGGAGAGCCTGCTGCCTCCCCTGCTTGTGCTCTCTCTCACTCTCATTCTATCTCAAATAAATAAAATCTTAAAAAAAAAAAAAAGAATCCTTCTCCCAAAATTCTTGTCGTGATGAGCAGAGAGTTGTATGTTAAATGCTGAATCACGAAATTGTACACCTGAAACTAGTATTACACTATATGTTAACCGGAATGTAAATAAAATTTTAAAAAAATAAATTCACACGCTCAAGTGTTTCAGCATTTATTTATATGCCCAAATTTAAAGCTATTCTTTCCAAAATTAAATATTTGAATAATATGTCTTTTTATTTTCACTTAAGTCTGCTTCATGTAATTTCACAGATATCTTTAATACTTAAAACTTTTTTAAGATGATTTGAAGGAAGAAGACAGTCAAGTTTTTGTAATTCATACGCATACAGTTTATGATTACAAATAATGCCTAACAGACATATGACATGTATGTGTCAGGCATTACATGCTATTTTCATTAAATTCTCACAAATCAACACAAGTAGTAGAACTTTTTTCTTGTGGGACATATTCAATAGAAGTATCTATGATGCATTAAAATGACCATAAGTTCTTCATCACTCCTCCCACCAACTAGAGTCTATTTCCCACTTTGACCAACATAATGTGGCCTTGGCAGCTACCATTCTTGCTGCCCTGAGATCATCAAGTAAAATTAGCCAGGGAGAAGAGCACATGGAGAGAGGCCCAGCTAACAACCAGCACTAGCCACCAGACTTGTGGCTAAGGCCATTTTGGACAACCCAGCTGACCCAGCCACCAAAAAGCTGCAACCACACGAGTGAGCCCAAACAGAATAGCAGAACAAGAAGAGAGGTAAGTCAAGCCCAATATGCACATCCACAGAATCATACACAAACACACAAAAAATGGTAGTACTTGTAAGCCACTAAGTTTTGGAGTAATTTTATTAAGGAACAATAAATAACGGATATTAACAGCTTAGGAAGGATATATTTCGAGTTGTAAAACCATATAGTCTTAGTAAGGTCACCATTATTTATTAAAAAAAAAATCAGTACCAAATCTTATTTGGTAACTCTAAAAATTAGACATTCGACACACAATGAAATTTATGGAAATGAAATGAAGAATAAGAGTTAACTAATAACTGAGAACAATCTCCAAGGACGAATTAAATGAACAGTGTACAGTCTGATTTCATTTTTGTCAAAAAGGGTAGGAGCACAATCTATAAAGACATGTGGATGAATACACATGCACACACATATACACAAACACACTCCCTTTAGGCAAACGATTTTTGAAAAGATTGATAAGAAACTGCCAAAAAACCCATTGTTTACAAAGATAAATGAGAACTGGGGGATAAGGGTAAGAGAAAAACTATACCCCATTTATACCCTTTAGAACTTCCTACATTTTGAACTATATATTCTGTCAGATTTATAATTTTTTAGTGTAAATTTTTAAGTTTGACTTAAAGATACACACTGAAATATTTGCAGATGGAATAGTTTTCAGATTCATTTCAAAAGCATTGTAGGTAGGGGAAAAGGGTAGGACAGGCTATTTAAATGCAACAGCTCAGATGACAACGAGTTGATAATTACTGAGGCTGAGGGACCGGTACATGTGGATTCACAATACAGTCACCTTTTGTTTGAAATTCTTCATAATAAAAAGTTATCTAAAAACATTAAAGCTTTAACAATACTGCTTAAAAAGCCTTCTTTCCATCATGATAAAATAAGATAATGACATGAATACAAAATATTCAGAAATATTTACAAAGCTTTGGTAGGTTTTTCTTGTTTTCTTTATTCATCTGACAATTAAAATTTTCAAAAAAAATTTCAGAGCTACTATTAATATTTATTGAGTGGATGGTCTATAGACATTATCTCACTCGATCTTCAAGTTAAGTAGTATGATCTTCACTTTACAAGGAGAAAACTGAGAATCTCAGTAATTCACCCAAGGTTACAGTTAGTAAATGACAGGATTCAAATGCAGATCTCTGACTCTGAATCCCATGCTCTTTAGGGAAGAATTAAAAAGATAAAAAATTACAGATAATCTACAAATAGAATAATCAGGCCCTGGTGGATTAAACAGTAGGAAGTATATCCATATTTTAGTAAGAAAATAGTGTGTGGATTTTATAATACCTTATTTCCTGAGTTAAGTAAAAAGGATTTTAAGGGGGGAAAAACCCGCTGTATTTAAATTTTTTTTTAATCTTCACTAAATTGAAAATGACTATTAGCTCTAAAAGTGTTGCACAAATTCTCAACTATTAGGTTTAAACCTTTCCTTATTATCTGTTATTAGCTAAACAAATATTATAAATGTTTCTAGTCACCGAAGTTCTAGAATTTGAATTAATTTTCTGGAAGAGTTTTTTTGGGCAGATCCTGTTTGCCCCAGCCCATTATTACTCCTACTTTTCTACAAATATTTTTACTTCTGCCCTACATTAAAAAAAGAAAAAAATTTAAGATCATTTTGGAAGCCTACAATATTCATTACTTGTCCCTTAAATAAAAGAATTCCTTAAAATTGCAGAAACAAGTATAAACATCACTAGCATAAGAAAACATTTTTTTTAAAAATCATCTATTTTGCTTTTCCTTATATTGGTATGAATCCCAGGCAGAAGGGAGCTTAGCTATATGAACTGTATTTTAAACTAGGCTAAAACCAAGGGCTAAAGAAAACTGAAAAGCAACATGCTTTTAAAAGCAGTGTGTGAGACACCCTTAAGAAGCGTTCCAGCTTCTGTTCTTGCTTCCTAACTCTCTGTAAATAGCACAAAATTATTGTGATTTCCCTGTTTAGTGTCCGACTATGAATTCCTCCATGGCAGGGTCGTTCAATTCCAAACAGCAACATAATACTGGCATATGGTAGGAACTCAATCACTGTTTGTGGAATTAACAGAATAAAAATACCACGAGAATTCCACAATGCTCCCAAATAGCTATTTCCTGGCTTTCAGAGGAATGGAGATACTGTGGTTTCAGTTTTTTAATGTAATAAATTGGTGAGTTCACTGGCCATTTAGATTCTAGCAGTATCAGATCCTCATTAAACAGAAAAGTCTGTTTCCTCAGCCCTATTAGAAATGATTCAGAGGAAAAAGCAAATTTTAACTGGAAAAATTAGTTTAATTTTTTAAAGTATAAATAAGGTACTATATTATTTTAAGATACACGTAGGTAAATACCTAAGCTTCTATAGTTTGGAAAGCTTTGGAAAATTGGAAACTGAGATTGAGAGTCACATGAAACATGAACCTGCTCACATTTCATTTGTTACCAGACTTGCGCACTGCTACAGTATATGCTAACTAAGATGTTATATATAATTATATATATTTGGTCTTCATTTACTCAAACATTTATTAAGTGCCTATAATATGCCAAACACAGTAGGAGGTGCTGTGGATAAAAAAAAAAAAAAAAAATGAAAACATGCCCCTTGGCCTTAAAGAATTTTCAGTCTAACAGGGAAAGAATCTTGCAAAACAAACCAGAAGCAAGTTATTCACACATCTGCTTCAAGTAGTATCTGTCCTTAGTGAATCCAACCTTTTACTGATCTCCTGAATTCCTTACCAAACCAACAGAGAGAAGTCCACATGAATAAAACTTCCCCTGAAATTATTTGTAAAATGGATCACTTTGGCCAAATTAGCAGAAGGTGGAGGGTTGAGGGGGAATGGTTAATTCTTTGGCCAAGTACTTGCATTTCAAGTTTTAACCTGGACTGAATGTATAATGAAAAGTGAATGTCCATCATGGAAATGTTGACAGACTTACACTACCAGTAGATGCAACTACAACACTGCATTTATTGAAAATTAATGAAGTCCCTGAATTTTTATTTATAAAGTGGATATTATTAGTTTTAGATTATTTTCTGCAAGCCAATAGTCAGAATTTAATAAGATCATGTGTACAGATTGTACCGATTTTCACTCTTATCCACTGCTTGCAGCCTATGTGCATTTAAACCAAAAAACATTTGATATACACTAACTATAAATTATTTCCTTGGAGATCTCTCAGGCATGAAGAAAAAGCCTCTTAAAATAAATTTAAAATATTATATGCTTGATGGTGTATAACCAAAGGTTTAATCTCACCACTAAAGGGGCAGTTACCATGATTTTGCAATAACCCTGCAGACAATAATCAAGACAGCTCCTGTTGTTCTCTGAGTAAAATCTTCGTAAACACAGCATGGATATATTGTAATTTGATATCTGTAAGATCAACAGCTATACCTCATGACAACTCATAGGATTTTATTCACCATTAAATTGAGTGTTTTCCTCAGAAGACTTAGGAAAGTATATTATTTACCAAGCATTGTCCTATTAACTAAAGATTAGCACATTAAAATAGATATGCTTTATTTCTCTCTACACTCTAAAAGAAGTTCAGTCCATAAAGAAAGCTCTGGGATGTAGGCAATTAATTAGATTTTTCAAACTTCAGGGAAATGTGGATATTTCCATTATTATTTTAAAACAACTGATTCCAATTATTATTCTACTACAAATATAAGAATATTCCCCAAATAGAGCTCTCTGTGATTAGCCAGGTTCAAAAACGTCTCAGTCTCCACCTCATAATGATATTAATATTATTCTAATTTGAAAAAAAGAAAAGAAAGGAAAAAAGAAGGCAATTAGAATAAACACAAATGGTGATACAATTTCAGGGAATCAGGGAACACGTAATTCAGTAAACAGTGAAGGACAATATAAATTAGTATCAAAACCATTCAAAATGGAGATTACTAGAAGAATTCAATTATGGGTTACAAAAAAACAATACACACTTTATTTAAATACAAAGAGATGACCCCATCAGTATTTCAGAAATAATATAAAACCATCTTTCACTCACCAATGCTGGATTTTCTCTTGGCAGTTAGTGACCACCTGTCATGAAAACAGATAACTACTCATGAAAAAAACAGGGCTATACATAAAGCTACAAAATCAGTGTATCAGAAAACGAGAACAGTGGCTTTACAGATTTAATAGCATCTCAGTATACATTTTTATTTGTCAAATGCACAGAGATGTGACTGTTAGTTTTTAAGCAGCACACTTTATTATAACCCTCTAATGCAGGCTGATAACTGCAGAACAAATTACAGCCTTCCGATTCATACTTTGCTACAAAACCCGCTTCATAACTATTAGGTGACATATGATATAAGATAACTAGTATTCTGTACAATCTACAGACCTGCTTTCAATGTTACATATTTTGTAGAATACGCAAATGTTATAAATAACAAAAAACCGATGCAACACCCACGTTTCACCACTAAAAAAAAAAAAGACAGTAGTAAAAATATTTTATTTTGTCAGTATATCTCCAAATGTTTTCACCTGTAATTTTTATTCTGACGCATTAAAAATGAGTTCAGTGATATTTTTCTACTAACATTTTCAAGAAGAAATACTTGGGATAAAGAGATGCTCTGAACAGCCCATTTGTTCCCTCAGTGAATTATGATAAAATTTTAAGCACTTGATAGCCAGTTTAAACTATGTTTATAATACTAAAACAATAAAATTAAGTACAAAAGTTATTTGCTTTCCTTAAAGGTATTTCAGCAGATTCCCAAAATGCTGGGCGAAAAAAATACTAACCAATGAGGAAAAGAAACACCTGATTGGCAATTTAAAAAATAACACTGTTTTCAAAGATTACTAATTGTTTTTAAATTGTCCATTAATAAAAATTTTAAACAATAATCTCAAATATTGTAGCACCACTTCAGAGACAGAGAAATTAAGGGATACAAGCCAAAATGCTCAACACAAGGCCATGGGAAAAAGAGAGCAGCATTATCTGGATGGAAACATACTGCTTTAGTTCACCACTCTAAACATCAATATTGTCTCTTGTCTCTCTTGCTCAATGTTTCACCCAAAAATCACAAGACTTTTTTCGGGGGGGGGGGGGCACTGTCACTAAATTCCTATTATAACATTTAATTCCTGGAATAAATGTCCTCCTTTGGTACATTTGAAATACTAAGGCAGCAATCCTGTACCAAAATACATGCTGTAATCAGATACCCAACCATACTACACATTAACTCAGCATAAAAAGTCCGTTTTAGAATGAAGATCTCTCAGTAAGTATCAATCACATAGCGACACTTAATAACAGTGGTAATATATAATAGAGTACTGACTTTACATCTGGAAGAACCAGGCAAAAACTACATCAATCCACTTTACTGTTTCTGATTTGGCAGTAATTATAAAATAGACAAACAGAATTAAATGTAAAGTGAAAAAGAAAAAAATCTTCATGAAATCCTTTTCATAAAGTTCCTCTTTAACAACCCCATTAAAAGATGAGACCCAAAAAACAGTCAGGATGCTTTCCAATCCCAATGCATGTGTTTCCAAGCATGAAGTGAGCCAAAAGCACAAAAAGAAAAGCCCTGCAAACCATAAGAGCAGAATGTTCATTAACCTCTACATGATAATCCTTTCGTAGCTGCATATTAACTAGTTACATATTCATAATCATTTACATTATTTAAAGGACCTTCGATGAAATTTTCTAAGCAATATCCATTAGTGACAGTGTTAAAGGTTATAGAAGATAGTCTACTTAATGTTTCCAGGAAGCCTTTTTAATTAGTAAATATGTAAATTTGGCACATATGCTTTTTATGTTTAAAAAACAAGTCCCTAGTAGAATGGCACATGTTCTTGCCATCACCCCCCCCAGTCTAGTCTCCACATTGTTTTAGCTATCTTTCCCCCTCGCACCATCCCCCTCGCCCCCTTTCTTTCTTAAAATAGTCTCCCCAAGAAGACACCCAAGGATAAAACAACAAAAATCCATTTCATAATTTATAACAGAAATTTTAATCACTAAAATACTGTCTTACACTAAAGTCTTATAATGGTTTAGAACAACAGAGACGTCCAGTTAGGCAAAATCAAAGGTATAGGCTCCATATTTCAAGAGCCAGAGAAATAAAGGAAAAGGTGAGAGAGGCAGGTATGATAATACCTAGAACAGCCTCTAATAGGACTACAGTTATCTTTGTTTACGTGTGTTATATAACCCACTTACTTTCAAAAACCATTTAAACCCAAACAGTTGTGCTGATATTTTGAGAGATCATTCCAGTTTTCTTCTCTTTTAAAACAAGTTATTCAAAAGAAAATACTGGTAAATTTCCAGAACTTTAGCTGCCAAGGAAAATTTTAGAAGAAAAATCTGATGATTCTAAGTTGAATCTGAATGGGTTAAAAAAAATCTAATTTTTTCTGTTAAGTTAAATAAACCCAAATAATCTTACTTCTTCTGAAAATGGACTCAGATTCCTTTAAGTATTAAATAAATAAAATGAACCTGGTTCTATAAGAAACTCTTGAAAAACAAAGCAAAACAAAGCAAAACAACGGAAAAACATTTCATTATTTTGTTGTCCTTCACAGAAGCTTTTTTAATAAAATGGCTATGGAACAACAATAATAGTTTTTTAAGTTAAACCTGCGAAAGCATGCAACTGTTACTCCTGAAAAAAAAATCTTATTGAATCATTTTTATAAAAAAAAATAAAATTTGTTAGTAGGCTTCAACAATTAAAATAATTGACCTAGTAAATTCTTTAATGTGATATCATCACATTTAGAGCCAGGAATTTATAAATAAAATATGTGCTTATGCAGTAGTACAGCATTAAGTCCACAGTAAAGAAGGACTGTGAGTTGATTTACCACTTTTTAAGATACACTCTATCATTAAGAGTCTTTACCAACAACCCAGTAGTTAGAAAGTCCACGGTGCGCTTTGTAATTCAAAACTGCCCTTACCACCCTAAGAGTAGTAACAATGGTATATGCCAAGACTTCATTGGATGAAAATCAGTAAAGGTAGAGGTTTTTAACCTCTCTTTAAAGAGAGGAAACCTGTGCTCAAAACTGAAGTATCTTACCCAATATTATGCAACTGCCCAGGAACTGGTAAGAAAAAAATCAGTTTTAGAACTACATCTATTTAACCAGGCTTATCTAATCTCAAAGCCCATACTCACTGGAGAAGACTACTTCCAACCATCATGCATCTTATTGGGTGACAGAAGAAAAGCAGCTATTTGTATCTTTGGTCTTTCTTTTTTTAAAACACTGACTGCAGCTGCCACTTCTCCACTTCATCCACAAACCCACACTCACACACAAAGAAGACCATACCAATGTTAGTAAAAGCAAATAAGCTTAAATTCACCAACTGGCTAATAAAAACCTTCATTTCTTCCAATAGCTCCTGGCCCTTTTTGGGTCAAGTGACTAAGTATAAACAGATTTCCCAAGCCCCATTTCTTGTGTGCATTGAGGGGCGGGGGAGGAGAACGCTAGGCCTCTAATTACTATCATATCTCATCATATTTTTGAGGCACTTATGACTGAGTTAGATGCCCAGGATGACAGTGGTAGACAACAAACCCAACAACCTCTTTTTCTTTCTATCAGTGTCCAGCTATCATACAAGCAAATTTTGTTGCAAAAGGGTAAATATTTGATAAATTTTAAAGCCAACAAACTATATGGAATATGGGATTATAATTCCTTTGCTGTTTTTCCTCAGAAGAAACTTTCTAAAACTTATTTTATAAAGGAAGGAAGGAATGATTTAACATGTATTAAGATCTCCATTACTTATTTCCATTAGTGCTATTTATTTTGGTAAGAGACCACAAGGGGGCATCAACCCATGAGTTTTCTCGGTTAAGTACAGTGCCACATTAAAATTAGACTGGAACAGAAAGCCTAAAAGGGTAAGCTTAAGTCTCAATGACACTTCTCTCAAAAATGTTCTATTTCACTTCTAAACCCCCCCTAACTGTATTTCGATTTCAAATTCTCCCTCTATGGATTCATATACAGAATAATAATCTGAGGACTGTATTAATCAAAGCTGTCTAAATTTATAGTTTGCTTCTCGTTAGACTGTCTTCTGACAGATTGTACAATTTTGGGTTTTAAAGCTGCTGAATCAAAAAGAGTAAAGTATCAGTGGTGGCTAAAACCAATGGATAGTACACACACACTGTTATCTGACAATTACTTAAAAGGTTGAAAATAATTTCTTCAAAGACATATTTGTCAGTTAACTACACAGATGTATAAAAGTCATTAGCAAAGTATACAAAACGCATACTTCAACAAAATTAGTAAGATATTAGGGGCACCTGGGTGGCTCAGAAGCCTCTGCCTTCAGCTCAGTTCAGATCTCTGCGTCCTGAGATGGAGCCAGCATCAGACTCCCTCCTCAGCGGGGAGTCTGCTTCTCTCCCCCCACAATCCCCCGTCCCTCCCCACAGCTCGTTCTCTCTCTCAAATGAATAAATAAAATCTTTAAAAAAAATTAGTAAAATACTACAAGTCTTCTTAATAAGCCTCTTTGCAAAGAAGGAAGGAATTGACTACAGGTTCTTAAAAAGAAAACTGCAATAAACAGTAATAAACTGCAATGAACTGAGTATTTCTACATAAAAATTTTAAATAAATTTGCATTCTAAATATGCTGAAAATCAAAAATACCAAAACTACCAAAAGTTTAACTCCAATTATATAGAGCCACTTGTTAAAACACTCAAAATGTCCTTATTCAAAAATGTAGTTAGGATGGAATCAAAATGATCATCTTTAATCCTTATTTTTACATTAATCCAGTTTTTCTCCTACACAGGCTTCTAGTGCACTTCTCACATTCGAACCCAGTCTCTTTATACACAAACATTAGATTACGTCTAACATGCTTTGGTATTGTACATTCCATTCCCTTCATGATTCTACCTACAAATTAGGGCTCTTATTTTTTCTTTCAGTTATTACTCATAACACCAAATATAAAGACACAGTTTTCTCATAATGGAAATATTAGAGATTGGTAACATATACATCCAGCAATATGTCTAAAAATGAAGACCCTGATGTTAGGAGGGTTCTGTTTTTAGGATTATTTGAATTAGGAATCCAGGAAACTCTAACTATACTGGCTGAAAGCCCAGTGAGTTATGGGTCATGTCTACTTTAATTACCAATGTATTCATCTGCCATACAGTAAGCATGCAACAAGTCCTTTTAAAGAAGTACAGATCTACCATCACGTAGCCAAAAACCTCAAGAGCAGATATGTTTCTCAATTTAGAAATTTGCATAACTTGGGGGCGGAGCAAGATGGCGGAGGAGTAGGAGACCTGTGTTTCATCTGGTCTCAGGAATTCAGCTGAATAGGGATCAAACCATTCTGAACACCTACGAACTCAACAGACCAAAGAAGAGAGTAGCAACAACTCTCTGAACAGAGAAGCGACCACTTACTGGAAGGTAGGAGGTGCGGAGAAGTGAATCCAAGGCGATATTCGGGAGGATAGACGGTGGGGGAGGGGGCCTCTGTCCGCTGCTTCTGGCAAGTGATAGAGCCGCGGAGCACAAAATCGGAACTTTTAGAAGTCGGTTCCACTGAGGGACGTCACTCCAGTGGCTAAGCGGGAGGTGGAAACCTCTCGGTACAGTGTGGACTCAGGACCCTCGGGGTCACAGAAAGACCGGGGGTGCCTGAGTGCGGCAGAGCTCCCAGGTATCGGAGCGGGGAAGGCGGCTGCAGAGACGGAGCCGAGGCGCGGGCTCGCAACTCGGGGTGGCCATAAGCTGTGATCCGCAGCCCAGTCGGGCCACTGCTCCTGCAGCAGGGACCCAACAAGCAGCAGAGCCGGGGAGACTCCCCTCCCTCCCCCAGGAGGAGCAGCGCGGGAGCACACCCCAGGGATCTGCTGGGTTTGGAGACTCCACACGGGGTCGGGTGCCAGAGATGGAAACGCTGGGTCACAGGCCAGGAGAGCACGGAGTGCGACCGGAGACCGGGGAGACGGGAGTGACTGACTGCTTTTCTCTGGGGGCGCACTGAGGAGCAGGGCCGCGAGTTCTCAGCTCCTCCGGGCAGAGAGTAGGAGGCCACCATTTTCACCCTGGTCCTCCAAAGCTGTGCTGAGAGCTTGCAGGGAACAAAGGCTCCTGAGAGCAAACCCAAGCAGCTTACTCAGCCCAGACCGACAACGGGGGGAGGCAATTCCGCCTCCGGCAAAGATATCTGGGAACCACGGCAACAGGCCTCTCCCCCAGAAGATCAGCATGAACAACCAACAACCCAAGACCAAGTTTACCGATAAAGGAGAACGGGAGAACTCCAGCGCTAGGGGAATACTGCACATAGAATTCATGGCTTTTTTTTACCATGATTCATTAGTTTTTCAAAGTTAATTTATTTAACTGTTTTTTTTTTTATTTTTCTTTTTCCCTTTTTCAACGAACATCTTATCAATCCTTTAAAAAAACATTTTTTATTTTTCATTTTTAGAGTCATACTTTATCCCTTCATAGTAGTGACCCTTATTTTTGGCATATGTGTGTGTATATATATATATATATATAAGTTCTTCTCTCTTTAAAATTTTGATATACAGTTTCTTCAAACAGATCAAAATATACCCTAAATCACTAGTGTATGGCTTTGTTCTAGTCTCCTGCCTGATCACAGTCTCTCCCATTTTTTCTTTTCTTTTTAAATCTTCTTCTTTCTTCTTTCAAACAACTTCTTATCAATTCTGTTTATAAAACCTTTTATAAGTTTCATCTTTACAATCATCTTCCATGCCTTCATTTATCAACCCTTACTTTGTACATATATAAGTCTTTCTTCCTTTAAAATTTTAGGAGGCACTTTCTTCTAACAGACCAAAATACACCCAAAATCTACTGTGTGGCACTGATCTATGCACTAGCCTGATCATATCTGATCATATTGTTTTTTTTGTTTTGTTCTGTTTTTGCTTGTTTTTATCTTTTTCTTCTTCTTTGTTCTTTTTCTCTTTCTTTTTCCTTTCTTTCCCTTTCTTTTCCCCTGGTTTCAGGTCTTTTCTGATTTGTATAGACTATATTTGCTGGGGACATTGTTAACCTGTTAGCATTTTGTTCTCTCATTTATCTGTTCTCCTCTGGACAAAATGACAAGATGAAAAAAATCACCTCAGCAAAAAGAACAAGAGGTAGTACTGTCTGCCAGGGACCTAATCAATACTGACATTAGTACGATGTCGGACCTACAGTTCAGAATGATGACTTTAAAGATACTAGCTGGGCTTGAAAAAAGCGTGGAAGTTCTTAGAGAAACCCTTTCTGGAGAAATAAAAGAACTAGAATCTAACCAAGTCGAAATCAAAAAGGCTATTAATAAAGTGCAATCAAAAATGGCACTAACTGCTAGGATAAATGAGGCAGAAGAGAGAATCAGCGATACAGAAGACCAAATGATGGAAAATAAAGAGCTTGAGAAAAAGAGAGAGAAACAACTACAGGATCACGAGGGCAGAATTCGAGAGATAAGCGATAAAATAAGATGAACAACATTAGAATAATTGGGATCCCAGAAGAAGAAGAAAGAGAGGGGCAGAAGGAATATTGGAGCAAATTATAGCAGAGAACTTCCCTAATGTGAGGAAGGAAACAGGCATCAAAATCCAGGAGGCACAGAGAACCCCTCTCAAAATCAATAAAAATAGGTCAACACCCTATTACATCTAATAGTAAAATTTACGAGTCTCAGAGACAAAGAGAAAATCCTGAAAGCAGCTCGGGAGAAGAGATATGTAACCTACACTGGTAGAAACATTAGATTGGCAACAGACCTATCCACAGAGACCTGGCAGGCCAGAAAGGACTGGCAAGATATCTTCAGAGCACTAAACGAGAAAAATATGCAGCCAAGAATACTATATCCAGCAAGGCTGCCATTGAAAACAGAAGGAGAGGTAAAAAGCTTCCAGAACAAACAAAAACTAAAGGAATTTGCAAACACAAAACCAGCCCTCCAAGAAATATTGAAAGGGGTCCTCTAAGCAAGAAGAGAGCCTAAAAGCAGCATAGATCAGAAAGGAACACAGACAATATACAGTCACAGTCACCTTACAGGCAATAAAATGGCACTAAATTCATCTCTTTCAATAGTTACTCTGAATGTAAATGGGCTAAATGCCCCAATCAAAAGACACAGGCTATCAGATTGGATTAAAAAACAAGACCCATCCATATGCTGTCTGCAAGAGACTCATTTTAGACCCAAACACACCCCCAGATTGAAAGTGAGGGGGTGGAAAACCATTTACCCTGCTAATGGACACCAAAAGAAAGCTGGGATGGCAATCCTTCTATCAGACAAATTAGATTTTAAAACAAAGACTGTAATAAGAGATGAAGAAGGACACTATATCTTACTTAAAGGGTCTATCCAACAAGAAGATCTAACAATTGTAAATATCTATGCCCCTAACATGGGAGCTGCCAATTTTATAAGGAAATTAATAACACAATCAAAGAAACACATTGACAACAATTCAATAATAGTGGGGGACTTCAACACCCCCCTGACTGAAATGGACAGATCATCAAAGCAAAAGATCAACAAGGAAATAAAGACTTTAAATGACACACTGGACCAAATGGACTTCACAGATATATTCAGAACATTCCATGCCAAAGCAACGGAATACACACTCTTCTCTAGTGCCCATGGAACATTCTCCAGAATTGATCACATCCTAGGTCACAAATCAGGTCTCAACCAATACCAAAAGATTGGGATTATTCCTTGCATATTTTCAGACCACAGTGCTTTGAAACTAGAACTCAATCACAAGAGGAAAGTCGGAAAGAACTCAAATACATGGAGGCTAAAGAGCATCCTACTGAAGAATGAATGGGTCAACCAGGAAATTAAAGAAGAATTAAAAAAATTCATGGAAACCAATGAAAATGAAAACACAACTGTTCAAAATCTTTGGGATACAGCAAAGGCAGTCCTGAGAGGAAAGTATATAGCAATACAAGCCTTTCTCAAGAAACAAGAAAGGTCTCAAATACACAACCTAACCCTACACCTAAAGGAGTTGGAGAAAGAACAGCAAATAAAGCCTAAACCCAGCAGGAGAAGAGAAATCATAAAGATCAGAGCAGAAATCAATGAACTAGAAACCAAAAGAACAGCAGAACAGATCAACGAAACTAGGAGCTGGTTCTTTGAAAGAATTAACAAGATTGATAAACCCCTGGCCAGACTTATCAAAAAGAAAAGAGAAAGGACCCAAATCAACAAAATCATGAATGAAAGAGGAGAGATCACAACCAACACCAAAGAAATACAAACAATTGTAAAAACATATTATGAGCAACTCTATGCCAGCAAATTAGATAAAGTGCAAGAAATGGATGCATTCCTAGAGATGTATCAACTACCAAACCTGAACCAGGAAGAAATAGAAAACCTGAACAGACCTATAACCACTAAGGAAATTGAAGCAATCATCAAAAATCTCCCAACAAACAAAAGCCCGGGGCCAGATGGCTTCCCAGGGGAATTCTATCAAACAATTAAAGAAGAATTAATACCTATTCTCCTGAAACTGTTCCAAAAAATAGAAATGGAAGGAAAACTTCCAAACTCATTTTAGGAGGCCACCATTACCTTGATCCCAAAACCAGACAAAGACCCCATCAAAAAGGAGAATTACAGACCAATAGCCTTGATGAACGTGGATGCAAAATTCTCAGCAAAATACTAGCCAATAGGATCCAACAGTACATTAAAAGGATTATTCACCATGACCAAGTGGGATTTATCCCCGGGCTGCAAGGTTGGTTCAACATCCGCAAATCAATCAACGTGATACGATACATTAACAAAAAAGGAACAAGAGTCATATGATCCTCTCAACAGATGCAGAAAAAGCATTTGACAAAGTACAGCATGCTTTCTTGATCAAAACTCTTCAGAGTATAGGGATAGAGGGTACATACCTCAATATCATAAAAGCGATCTATGAAAAACCTACAGCAAATATCATTCTCAATGGGGCAAAGCTCTCAGCTTTTCCCCTAAGGACAGGAACGCGGCAGGGATGTCCACTATCACCACTTCTATTCAACGTAGTATTAGAAGTCCTAGCCACAGCAATCAGACAACAAAAAGAAATCAAAGGCATCCAAATCGGCAAAGAGGAAGTCAAACTCTCACTCTTTGCAGATGATATGATACTGTATGTAGAAAACCCAAAAGATTCCACTCCAAAACTGCTAGAACTCATACAGGAATTCAGTAAAGTAGCAGGCTATAAAATCAATGCACAGAAATCAGTGGCATTCCTATACACCAACAACAAGACAGAAGAGAGACAAATCAAGGAGTCGATCCCATTTACAATTGCACCCAAAACCTTAAGATACCTAGGAATAAATTTAACCAAAGAGACAAAGGATCTGTACTCAGAAAACTATAAAATACTCATGAAAGAAATTGAAGACACAAAGAAATGGAAAAACGTTCCATGCTCATGGATTGGAAGAACCAACATTGTGAAGATGTCAATACTTCCTAGAGCAATCTACACATTCAATGCAATCTCCATCAAAATACCATCCACTTTTTTCAAAGAAATGGAACAAATAATCCTAAAATTTGTATGGAACCAGAAGAGACCCCGAATAGCCAGAGAAATCTTGAAAAAGAAACGCAAAGCCGGCGGTATCACAATTCCAGACTTCCAGCTATATTACAAAGCTGTCATCATCAAGACAGTATGGTACTGGCACAAAAACAGACACATCGATCAATGGAACAGAATCGAGAGCCCAGAAATGGACCCTCAACTCTATGGTCAACTCATCTTTGACAAAGCAGGAAAGAATGTCCAATGGAATAAAGACAGTCTCTTCAACAAATGGTGTTGGGAAAATTGGACAGCCACATGCAGAAGAATGAAACTGGACCATTTCCTTACACCACACACAAAAATAGACTCCATATGGTTGAAAGACCTAAACATGAGACAGGAGTCCATCAAAATCCTAAAGGAGAACACAGGCAGCAACCTCTTTGACCTCAGCCGCAGCAACTTCTTCCTAGAAACTTCGCCAAAGGCAAGGGAAGCAAGGGCAAAAATGAACTATTGGGATTTCATCAAGATAAAAAGCTTTTGCACAGCAAAAGAAATAGTCCACAAAACCAAAAGACAACCGACAGAATAGGAGAAAATATTTGCAAATGACACAGCAGATAAAGGGCTAGTATCCAAAATCTATAAAGAACTTATCAAACTCAACACCCAAAGAACAAATAATCCAATCAAGAAATGGGCAGAAGACATGAACAGACATTTTTCCAAAGAAGACATCCAAATGGCCAACAGACACATGAAAAAGTGCTCAACGTCGCTCGGCATCAGGGAAATCCAAATCAAAACGTCAATGAGATACCACCTCACACCAGTCAGAATGGCTAGAATTAACAAGTCAGGAAACGACAGATGTTGGCAGGGATGTGGAGAAAGGGGAACCATCCTACACTGTTGGTGGGAATGCAAGCTGGTGCAACTACTCTGGAAAACAGTATGGAGGTTCCTCAAACAGTTGAAAATAGAGCTACCATACAATCCAGCAATTGCACTACTAGGTATTTACCACAAAGATACAAATGTAGGGATCCGAAGGGGTACGTGCACCCCAATGTTTATAGCAGCAATGTCCACAATAGCCAAACTGTGGAAAGGGCCAAAATGTCCATCCACAGATGAATGGATAAAGAAGATGTGGTATATATACACAATGGAATATTATGCAGCCATCAAAAGAAATGAGATCTTGCCATTTGCAACGACGTGGATGGAACTGGAGGGTGTTATGCTGAGTGAAATAAGTCAATCAGAGAAAGACATGTATCATATGACCTCGCTGATATGAGGAATTTTTAACCTCGGGAAACAAACTGAGTGTTGCTGGAGTGGTAGGGGGTGGAAGGGATGGGGTGGCTGGGTGACAGACATTGGGGAGTGTATGTGCTATGGTGAGCGCTGTGAATTGTGCAAGACCGTTGAATCACAGATCAGTACTTCTGAAACAAATAATGCAATATATGTTAAGAAAAAAAGAAGATAGCAGGAGAAGCAGAATGAAGGGGAGTAAGTCGGAGGGGGAGACGAACCATGAGAGACGATGGACTCTGAAAAACAAACTGAGGTTTCTAGAGGGGAGGGGTTTGGGGGGATGGGTTAGCCTGGTAATGGGTATTAAAAAGCCACGTTCTGCGTGGAGCACTGGGTGTTATGCACAAATAATGAATCATGGAACACTACATCAAAAACTAATGATGTATGGTGATTAACATAACAATAAAAAAATTTAAAAAAAGAAATTTTCATAACTTAACAAAGTAATACAGTACACATAACATCCATTATGAAACACCAACCCCCACTGAAACACCACTCTATCAAATACAGTAACACTGGCAATAAAACATATGAATATTCAAAAAGTAAGTGGAATAAGTGCCTCACTCAAATCAGTTCCAATCAGTTTGTCAACAAATGAATATGCCAAACACTTAGGAATAACTTTGTTTTCAGTGCTTTTTAGACTTCTGAATTGCAGATTGGGGATTGTAACCCGTATTTATTTCTGAATGTGAAATAATGCTTGAATCGCAGTTTGCATACCCACTGTTTTACCAGAGATACCAATCATTTTGTCTCCTTCTCTTACATTTATATCATTGATCCATTCTGAATTAATTTTGTATATTGCCCATTGCCAAATTTAGGATGTTATCATCTGAATATTCATAATCTGAGATTTAATTTATATTATCATTTTTACCATCTTTTACCACCATGAGCTTCATTATAGGTCAACAAAAAACCTCCAAATTAAAGCCCAGAGATTTAAAAGCAAAAAATTGAAAATACAGAAAAGACTAGTAAGAAACATGTGAGAAACACTGTATAACTGAAAACCCAGGAAGAGAAGGAAGAGCAAATATGACAGAAGCAATATTTGAACCTACCATGACAGGATTTTCTAAAATAAAGAGGAAGGTATCAGCCAACAGATTCAAAAAGCTCTAAGAACCTCAAGCAAGAGAAAAAAATTACATCAAGGAACAACATATTTACACAAATGAAACCCCCCAAAAAAGAGAAAATTTTATAAGCAGCAAGAAGGAGCAAGGAGGAAATACACTGCCTTCAAAGTAGCAACTAGAAGAGCCAGAGGAAACTTCCACACACAAAAAAACGATAGAAATCAGAAAATAAGATAAAAAAGTGCTAAAAAAATAACTGAAACTCGGTAATTATGTACAGCAAATAGATCCTTCAACATGAAGAAAAAATAAAAAGTTTCACACACACACATAATTCTTCACCAGCAAATTTTCACTAAAAGAATACTACAGGTAATTATATGATGTGATGGAGGTGCTAGTTAATGCCAAGGTGATAATCATTTTGCAATATATAAGCATATCAAAGCAACATACTGTACACCTTAAATTTATATACTGGTATATGTCATGTCAATTACATCTCAATAAAGCTGAGAAAAAATGCTACAGTGACTATTTAGAGTAATGTAAATGCAAAAAGAACTAAAGAACAACTGCACAGGTAATTTTTAAAAGTAAAGGTAAATCAATATTGATCACATCAAAGAATTATATAAAGTATTGTGATGTTTAAAACATGGAATTAAAACGCATGAAACCAATAATGCAAAAGGTAGGATGAATAAATGAATTCATACTGTGATCTCTAGAAAAAATTACCCTAGTAAAAAAGATGGCATAAGGATACAGTATAAGTGTACGGTATATTTAATGTAAAAAAAAAAAATGTATACAAGCTCATACAGGGTAGAAAATGCAACATGACATATTTGAATAAATCAAAGGAAGACCGAAAAAGAACATAAAAGTAGGTCAAATAGACCCACAATGAATTACCACTTCACACCCATTAGGATGGCTCAGAAGGAAGGAGTGGGGAGGGAGAGATGGAGGGAAGGAAGGGAAGGGAAAGGGAAAGGGGAAGGGAGGGAGGAAGGAAGAAAGGAAGAAAGAAAATAACAAGTGTTGGAAGGATATAGAAAAACAAGCTCTTGTGCACTACTGGTGGGAATGTAAGATGGTGCAGCCACTGTAGAAAACAGTAAGGTGGTTCCTCAAAAACTAAACAGGATTACCATATGATCCAGCAATTCCACTTCTGGTTATATACCCAAAAGGGTTGAAAGCAAGGTCTCAAACATGTTTGTACACTCAGTCCATAGCACCATTATTCATGACAGATGAAAAGGTGAAAGCAATTCATGTTCGTCAATGAATGAATCAAAAACAAAATGCAGTGTATACCTACAAAGGAATATTATTCAGCCTTTAAAAGTTAAATTCAGAAATATGCTAGAATATGGGTAAACCTTGAAGACATTACGCTGACTAAAATAAGAGAGTCACAAAAGGACAAATACTGTAAGATTCCACTTATGTGAGATACCTAGAGTAGACAAATTTAGAACAGAATATAAAATAGTAGTTGCCAGCGTATGGGAAAGGCATAATGGGAATTTCTTAATGCCTAGTTTCAGTTTTACAAGATAAAAAAAAGTTCCGGAGATGGATGGTGGGGATGGTTTTGCACAACAATCTGAATGTACTTAATGTCACTGAAATGTATGCTTAAAATTGATTTAAATGATTATATGTTATAGTTTACTACAAATTTAAGAAGAAAAAATAGGTCAAGTAGAAAGGCAATAGATACCTAAGGTAATGATTAGAGAAAAAGTTAAAACAAAATGCACATATTACAAAAAAAGCAAAAATCAATGACTTTTTCATCTCTAGTAGCTTTCATCTCAAAAAACTAGAAAGAAATCATAGCCAAAAGGAAATTTTTATTTTTATTTTTATTTAAAGATTTTATTTATTTGACAGAGAGACACAGCGAGAGAGGGAACACAAGCAGGGGGAGTGGGAGAGGGAAGCCTGATGCGAGGCTCGATCCCAAGACCCTGGTATCATGACCTGAGCCGAAGGCAGATACTTAACGACTGAGCCACCCAGGCACCCCCAAAGGCAAATTTTTAAAAGGAAGAATAAGATAAAAATAGAAATCAATGATGTAGGGAGACAACTTACTAGAGAAAAAAATAAAAAATTGTTCCTTTAAAAAGATTGGTAAAACTGATAAGCCTATAGAAAGACAAATCAAGGGGAAAAACACAAATAAAAGGAATTAAAAATAGGACATTACTAACAAATCTGTAGATACTAAAAAGGGAATATTACAAATAACTCAAGGACAGTAAATTTGAAAACTCAGATAAAAAGAAAAATTCCCTGAAAATCAAATTTCCAAAACTGACAAAATTAGAAATAGAAAATATGAAATCCTCTTACAAAGAAATTGAGACCTATTTTAAAATATCAACAGAAGGAAAACAGTAGGTCCAGACAACTTGACTGATGAATTATTTCCATTAAAAACAATACCAACAGCATACAAGCTTTTTAATAAAATACACAAAAATGAGTTATTTTATGAGGCCAGCATAACCATTAAACCAAAACCAAACATGAACATTACAACAAACAAAACCACTACACACCAATATCCCTCATGAAACACAGACACAAAATACCTTAACAAATTAATATGAAATTTAATCTGATATTATATGAAAAGATAAATACATCAAAACAAGGAGGATTTTTTCAGGAATGCAATGGTGTTTCAATATTAAAAAAAATCAAATTAACTCACCACATTAACATCTCAACACAGAAAAGCATGTGGTAAAATTCAACATCTACTCATGATAAAGGTAGCAAACTAGGAACAGGAGAGCATTTCCTTATTTTCATAAAGACTATCAACAAAAAGCCTACAGCAAACATCATTTCTAATGATAAAATATTTAAAGCTGTTCCCATGATATGCAGAACTAGATAAGAAAGCCTATTATCACTACTTTTACTCAACACTATATTAAAGGTCCTACATCATTCAATAAGGAAAAAATTAAATAAAAGCCTTAAGAACTGGAGAAAAAACTTCTATTATGCAAACAACATGCCTGTATATATCTATAGACATACTATCAGAATATACATTTAACAGTCAATATACAAAAATCAAGTGTATGACCTTATACCAGCAAAAGACGAACAGCAGATAAATTACAAGATGCAATTATAAGTACCAAATATCAAGGGATAAATGTAAAACACATGCAAGATTTATATACTAAAAGCCAATGCTGAAAGAAGTTAGAAAAGAACTAAAACTGAAAGATATACCATGTCCATGGATTAGAAAACTTCCTGTAAAAATGTCAACAGCCCCCCAATTAATCTTTAGACTCACTGCACTCCAAGCAAAACCCCAGCAGGTTACTTTTTAAGTACTGAAAAGCTGATTCTAAAATATTCATGAAAAAGCAAAGGCTCAAGAAAAGTAAAGGAAATCATGAAGGTGAACAAAGTTAGAGGAATTTACTACTAGATACCAAGACCTAGCAAGAAAATGTGGTATTCATGCCAGTGGAGGCAAATAATACAACGAAATAGAAGAAAAACAAAATTATATATTCATGATTCACATAATTTATGAAAAAGACACACTCTGTAAGGACTTAGAGCTATGCCTTAGGAGTAAGGGTTACATGCTAGGAATAAGAGCAATATTCAAAGAGACCAAACAAAATTTCAACTGGCTGCTAAAAGAAAACTTACTCGTGTTTGAAAAGTAACATCACCTGGTATATATACACAATGGAATATTATGCAGCCATCAAAAGGAATGAGATCTTGCCATTTGCAACGACGTGGATGGAACTGGAGGGTGTTATGCTGAGTGAAATAAGTCAATCAGAGAAAGACATGTATCACATGACCTCACTGATATGAGGAATTCTTAATCTCAGGAAAGAAACTGAGTGTTACTGGAGTGGTTGGGGGTGGGAGGGATGGGGTGGCTGGGGGATAGACATTGGGGAGGGTATGTGCTACGGTGAGCGCTGTGAATTGTGCAAGACTGTTGAATAACAGTTCTGTACTTCTGAAACAAATAACGCAACATATTTTAAGAAAAAAGAAAAAGAAGAAGATAACAGGAGAGGAAGAAAAGGGGAGTATGTCAGAGGGGGAGACGAACCATGAGAGATGATGGACTCTGAAAAACAAACTGAGGGTTCTAGAGGGGAGGGGGGTAGGGGGATGGGTTAGCCTGGTGATGGGTATTGAGGAGGGCACGTTCTGCATGGAGCACTGGGTGTTATGAACAAACAATGAATCATGGAACACTGCACCAAAAACTAATGATGTAATATATGGTGATTAACATAACAATAAAAAAATTAAAAAAAAAAAAAGTAACATCACCTAGAGTCTCTACCATTTTTCACTACAATGTCTGGCATCCAATCAAAAATTACAAGGCAGCCTATGAAAATAGCAGTTGAGGAAAAACCAAGAGTAAAAATAAACAGAAACAGACCCTCATTTGTCTTACATATTGCAGTTAAAAGACACTTTATGATAAACATATTGACAAAAATAGAGGCCTAGAATCCACTTAAATAACGTGAAAACATAAATTCTGTAAATAAAAAAGACAACTGAGACTATGCATTTAGTAGGTGGGTTTACTAGATTAAATACATACAATTCAATAGAAGGTATCTAAATTTGCATACAAAGAAGGACAGAACCAAAGATTAAGAGAAAATCCTAAAGCAGATAAAGGGAAAAATATATACAAATTCTTTAGAGAAGAGGGGCGCCTGGGTGGTTCAGTCGTTAAACGTCTGCCTTCGGCTCAGGTCATGATCCCAGGGTCCTGGGATCATGCCCCGCATCAGGCTCCCTGCTCTGCGGGAAGCCTGCTTCTCCCTCTCCCACTCCCCCTGCTTGTGTTCCCTCTCTCACTGTCTCTCTCTCTGACAAAAAAAAAAAAAAAAAAAAAATCTTCAGAGAAGAAAACACGATCACTGATAGAAGACTAACAGAAATGAAGAAAGTCAAAAGATAATGGAATGGCATCTTAAAAGTGTTGGGGGACGGGGTGAACCTACCAGCTTAATATTAAATAAACATCAAAACAATGTTTAAAACCATAATAATCCTAATGTTTCAGGGGTTAAAAACATATGTAGAGGTAAAATACATGATAATAACACAAACGAGACAGGGTTGGTCAATAAAATTAAACTATCAAAAATTATTTGAATTATTTCTTAAGTGGCAAAATTTCAAAAAGATCAATGAACAATTTCCTACCAATTTAAAGTAGCCTGTAATAAGTAATATTACATATTGTAATATCTAAGGTAGTAACTGAAAGGAAAATAAAACCCATACAACTATAAAGCTAACAGAGTTTAACAGCATAAATAATAACACAAAAGAAAAAGAAATGAAGGAATAAGAACAAATATGACAAGTGGAAAATACATGGTAAGATAGGTAGAATTAAATTTGAACTAAGTGATGGATGAGAAAATTTAAAGACCTAAGTAAATAGAGAAATAACACGTTCACAGATTAGAACTTCAAAAATAAAAGCACAATGAGATAACATAAGGCTAACAAAAAGACTGAAAATATCTAGCATAGTAACATTTAACTGAAAAATGTGACATTATTTTTCAAATAAGAGCCTAATTAAGATAAGCTAGTGGTCCCTTAAGATAGAAGTTATATATCACTCAGAAAGAATCGACAAGATTTAGTAAATTGGTAGAATTAAAGAGATGGATCAGGGCAAGCTAAAAAGACTGTGGTTTAAATGGTGTTGCCCAGAACTGGGATAAGGATGTACACGATTAGGGACAAAGGTGATTGATTCAATTTTAGTAAATGAGACTGAACTGTTTATGGGACATCCAACAGAAGCTACCCAAAAAGCAACAGGTGTGGGCAACAGCAGAGGGCATACAGGAGGAATACACGAGAGAGCACAGGCAGAATAACAAGTGAGGACAGCCAAAAATGGAAAGTACAGGGATTACTAAAATTTAAGGATCAAATGAAAAAACTAGAGACTAAATAGCAATAGAGGTAGAAGACCCCCAAAAAAAGTGAAATCACAAAAGTTCTTAAGGTACACAGTTTCAATAGTTTACAAGGAGCAATTAAAGTTTCAAATGAAGCACAGAAGTCAAGGAAGGCAAAGGTCCACTGAGTTTGGCAAGTGAAATATAATAACTTTAGCTAGAGTAATTTCAATGAAAAGACAGAGGCTAGCTTACAGTAGCTTGAGAAGCAAATGAAAAGCAAAGAATTAAAAAAAGAAAATTATCACACTGTATTATGTTTTGTTAACATACTTCCCTATAAATTTGTAAGTTCCTTGACAGCAGAAAAAAATACCCTATGTATCACGGTATCCAACACAGTGTCGGGAACAAAACTCAGTCTTGTCTTTTTGTTCCTTGGAAAAAGCACTCATTTGCAATTACTTTAGTATTACTTGATTCATTAAAAAAAAAAAAAAATCAGGGGCACCTGGGTGGCTCAGTCAGTTAAGCATCCAATTCTTGATTTCAGCTCAGGTCATGATCTCAGGGTCGTGGGATGCAGCCCCACATCAGGCTCCACACTAGGTGGAGCCTGCTTAAGATTCTCGCTCTCTCTCTCTGCCCCTCCCCCCTGCCCTGCTTGTGCGTGTACATGCTCTCTCTCTAAAATAAAAAAAAATTAAAAAATCGAAGAAATCAAAGGTTTAGGAATAACGATCAAATCCATAGATTAAATAGGATGTTTTTCTTTTTGCTATACCGTTATTAGGTTTCCTTTAGAACAAATAAAGTATTTTTAAAGAAACGCACTTAGAGTATTATACCCCCCAAAAAACATGTCATTACCTTAAGGTACAGTAAATAAGTGAGCTGTAGCCAGAAGTGAACCTAAAAAAAATGAGTCAGACAATACAAGGGTCTCAAATCACATTTTATTGACCCTGGATTTTATACTAAGTACAATGGGACTTAGAATGATAAAAGTGACATTAATTCTACTTACGTTGTTTAAAAACAAACAAACAAAAGACAGCTCTCAAAAATAGGCAGAAGGGAATTAAGAGTGGAACCACCAAGACCAGGCAGGAATTACTGCCTCCAAGTAAGAAATGATACCTTGAGCTAGCATCTAAAATCTATAAAGAACTTATTAAACTCAACACCCAAAGAACAAATGATCCAATCAAGAACTGGGCAGAAAACACGAACAGACATTTCTGCAAAGAAGACGTCCAAATGGCCAACAGACACATGAAAAAGTGCTCAACGTCGCTCGGCAACAGGGAAATCCAAATCAAAACCTCAATGAGATTACCACCTCACACCAGTCAGAATGGCTAGAATTAACAAGTCAGGAAACGACAGATGTTTGTGGGGATGTGGAGAAATCCCTCCTACACTGTTGGTGGGAATGTAAGCTGGTGCAGTTACTCTGGAAAACAGTATGGAGGTTCCTCAAAAAGTTGAAAATAGAGCTACCCTATGACCCAGCAATTGCACTACTGGGTATTTACCCCAAAGATACAAATGTAGGGATCCGAAGGGGTACGTGCACCCCGATATTTATAGCAGCAAGTCCACAAGAGCCAAACTATGGAAAGAGCCAAGATTTCCATCGACAGATGAATGGATAAAGAAGAGGTGGTATATATATATATATATATGATGGAATATTATGCAGCCATCAAAAGGAATGAAATCTTGCCATTTGCAATGACATGGATGGAACTGGAGAGTATTATGCTGAACGAAATAAGTAATCAGAGAAAGACATGTATCACATGACCTCACTGATATGAAGAATTCTTAACCTCAGGAAACAAACTGAGGGTTGTTGGAGTGGTGGGGGGGGGTAGAAGGGATGGGGTGGCTTGGTGATAGACACTGGGGAGGGTATGTGCTATGGTGAGCACTGTGAATTGTGTAAGACTGTGGAATCACAGACTTGTACCTCTGAAACAAATAATACATTATATGTTAAAAAAAAGAAAAAGAAGAAGATAGCGGGAAGGGAAAAATGAAGGGGGGGAATCAGAGGGGGAGACAAACCATGAGAGACGATGGACTCTGAGAAACAAACTGAGGGTTCTAGAGGGGAGGGGGGTGGGGGGATGGGTTAGCCTGGTGATGGGTATTAAGGAGGGCACGTACTGCATGGAGCACTGGGTGTTATACACAAACAATGAATCATGGAACACTACATCAAAAACTAATGATGTACAGATGTTGGCGGGGATGTGGAGAAAGGGGAACCCTCCTACACTGTTGGTGGGAATGCAAGCTGGTGCAACCCCTCTGGAAAACAGTATGGAGGTTCCTCAAACAGTTGAAATTAGAGCTACCATTCGATCCAGCAATTGCACTACTGGGTATTTACCACAAAGATACAAATGTAGGGACCCGAAGGGGTACGTGCACCCCAATGTTTATAGCAGCAATGTCCACAAGAGCCAAACTGTGGAAAGAGCCAAGATGTCCATCGACAGATGAATGGATAAAGAAGATGTGGTATATGTACACAATGGAATATTATGCAGCCATCAAAAGGAATGAGATCTTGCCATTTGCAACGACGTGGATGGAACTGGAGGGTGTTATGCTTAGTGAAATAAGTCAATCAGAGAAAGACATGTATCATATGAACTCACTGATATGAGGAATTCTTAATCTCAGGAACAAACTGAGGGTTGCTGGAGTGATCGGGGGTGGGAGGGATGGGGTGGCTAGATGATAGACATTGGGGAAGATATGTGCTACGGTGAGCGCTGTGAATTGTGTAAGACTGTTGAATCACAGATCTGTACTTCTGAAACAAATAACGCAACATATTTAAAAAAAAAAAAGAAAGAAAAAGAAGATAGCAGGAGAGGAAGAATGAAGGGGAGTAAGTCAGAGGGGGAGACGAACCAGGAGAGATGATGGACTCTGAAAAACAAACTGAGGTTTCTAGAGGGGAGGAGGGTAGGGGGATGGGTTAGCCTGGTGATGGGTATTAAAGAGGGCACATTCTGCATGGAGCACTGGGTGTTATGAACAAACAATGAATCATGGAACACTACACCAAAACAAATGATGTAATATATGGTGATTAACATAACAATAAAAAATTTAAAAAACTAATGATGTAATGTATGGTGATTAACATAACATTATAAAAAAATTAAATTAAATTAAAAAAGGAAGAAATGATATGTTGAAAATGGCAGTGGAGATCACAGGGAATAGCCAATTCAAGGACCAAACACACTGTTCTCTAGGTTTTGACCATCTTATTCTTCCAATCCTCTTACCTCTTTTTAGTTAATATTTTAAGTTATACTCAGTAATATTCTTTGAGAAGATAACTATAGTTCATAAAGCAAAACCAGTTTACCCTTCAAATCAATAATCACACCTCTAGGACTTCACATGAAATCACTTCACAGATGAGAAACAACATACACAGAGTTATCTACTGAAACATTTGCATTATCCAGAGACTGAAAACCACCAAATGCCCATCAAAAAGATACCAGTTGAAAAAAAGATACCACACAATAGAGTACTATGCAACCATAAAATACACAGAAAAAGATCTCTATGAACGAGAGTAATTCCTAGGTATAAATTTAATGAGAAAAACAAGGGGCAAAATATAACATGCTATCTTGTGTGTAAGAAGGTGAGAGGGAAGATAGGTGTATTTTTAAATTTATTTTTAAAGAAGAAACACAGGGAGGATAAATTAGAAATTACTGAAAATATTAATAGGGATAGGTAGAAGGATGGAATTAATTATCTCAGTATATCTTTTGACACAGTTGTGATTTTACACCATGTAGATGTTTTATGTATTCATAAAACAAAATTAAGTCAAACTGATAAAAAAGTAAACACTACAATTCAATACAAATAGAAACTGTACATCAAATCCAAGAGATAACTGAACAGAAAAAGTAATAACAACTCAAGCATTTTTGAGATCAGTATCCTAACTCTACAACCTAAGGGAGTTAATTCTATAAGAACAAATGAAACTGCAAGGAGATCCTGAGCTTCACTTCACAGGTTTGCTGTTGGCAATGGTATTAATGTAGTAATTCTAAAACTATTTTGTGTATATTGTAGGATAGAACAAACGAATAAATACAGATGTTGCTGAGAACCAAGGTTTTTACTATGAAGATGGGAGATTCAAATACAGATGGCAGAAAGTTTAAGAAGAACCCTATGGTAATGGATCTGAATGAAAAGTTTCAGGATCCAATGAACAATTTTAGTTTTCAACTTTCTTTTTTGAGTAGTTCTAATTATTTGCAAAGACTGGCATTTCATGACTTTTTTTTTTTAAAGATTTTATTCATTTATTTGAGAGAGAGAGCATGAGAGGGAGCATGAGAGGGAGATGAGAGGGAAGATGAGAGGGAAGAGGGTCAGAGGGAGAAGCAGACTCCCTGCTGAGCAGGGAGCCCGATGCAGGACTCGATCTCGGGACTCCAGGACCATGACCTGAGCCGAAGGCAGTTGCTTAACCAACTGAGCCACCCAGGCGCCCCATTTCATGACTTCTTAAAGGTCTTCCAAAAAAATGGAGAAAATTTACTTATTAGTTAAAGAATAAAACTCATTTTATCTTACAATTATTATATGAGTACAGTGAACCTTTTTGTAAGTCTAAGTTACATTACAGGATCCTAGTGATTGTATTTTTCCTATGTCTTGTTATTTCATCACCCTAGTAATTTATACTTTATGATTACTTATTATTCCTAACTATACTTTTAAAAAAAGAACTATATAGTAAAAACTGGGGGGGGGGGGGGGGAATCATGAAATCACCTAAAAGGATACTGCAATCAATGGTGAAAAATCATCCTTCAGTTTTCTTATTGTATTGTCCAAAGTACTACACAATCTTTCAAAAAAGGTATAAAGCCAAGAGACACTATCTTTGTAGTCTGTTTTCAGCTTTAAATACAGTTGACAATTCAGAAATTTTTTTTCTTTTGTTTGTTTTAAAGATTTTATTTATTTATTTGACAGAGAAAGAGACAGCCAGAGAGGGAACACAAGCAGGGGGAGTGAGAGAGGGAGAAGCAGGCTTCCCGCGGAGCAGAGAACCCAATGTGGGGCTCGATCCCAGGACCCTGGGACCATGACCTGAGCTGAAGGCAGATGCTTAACGACTGAGTCACCCAGGCGCCCTGACAATTCAGAAATTTTCATTTTCTGTCCATGATGGCAAGGAGAAAAAAAGGGACAGAAGACATTTCACAATTATTAAACAAATTAGAATATGAATTTTAAAAATAGCAGCTTTCTTGACCAGTGCTGTCCAATAAAATTTTCTTTGATGATGGAAAGCTTCTAAATCAGCACTGTCAAATGCAACAATGTATGGCTACTGAGCACCTGAAATGTAGTCAATTCAACTGAGAAATTTTTAAATTTTATTTAATTTTAATAATTCTGAATTTTAAACTTAATACCCACATGTGATCAGTGGCCACCATATTGGCACTACACAAAGGTAAAAAATGATAATATAAATTAAATCTCAGATTATGAATCTTCAGATGACAAAATCCTAAATTTCCTCAAACTCAACAATCAATGGGCAATATACAAAATTAACCCAAAATGGATCAATGATATAAATATAAGAGTTAAAACCACAGAGCTCTTAGAAGAAAACAGGTATAAATCTTCATGACCCTGGATTTGGCAATGTGTTCTTAGATACGACACTAAAGCATGAGCAACAAAACAAAAAAATAGATAAACTGGACTTCATCAAAATTAAAAACTTTTGTACAAAGGACATTATCAAGAAAGTGAAATGATAACCTGTAGAATGGGAGAAAATATTTGCAAATCATACAGCTGATAAGGGTTTAGTACCTAGAATAAAGAACTACAACACAACAAAAAGACAACCCAACTTGAAAATGGGCAAAGGATTTGAAGAGACAGTTCTCCAAAGACGATATCTGAATGGCTAATAAACACATGGGAAGATACTCAACATCCTCAGTTATTAGAGAAATCAAAATCATAATGATATAGCTCCACACCTATTAGGATAGCTAAAAACAATGAACAATAAGTGTTGACAAAGATGTGGAAAAATAGGAAACCTCATGCATTGCTGATGTAAAACTGTGCAAATGCTGTGGAAAATAGTTGGCGATTCCTCAAAAAGTTAAACACAGAATTACCATATGACTCAGCAATTCCGCTCCTAGGTACATACCATAAAGAACTGAAAACAAGGACCCAGATACTTATACACCAATGTTCATAGCAACGTTACTCACAAGAGCAAAAAAGTGGAAACAATCCATGTGTTCATCAAAAGATGAACAAATAAAATGTGGTATATACCTACAATGGAATATTATTCAGTCATAAACAGAAATGAGGTTGTAAAAATGTTACACTACATGAAATAAGCCAGTCACAAAAGGACAAAGATCATATGATTCCACTTATATGAAGTATCTAGAATTGGTAAATTCATATAGACAGAAAGTAGGTTAGAGGTAACCAGGGGCTCAAGAGAGAGGAGAATGAGAGTTATTGCTTGATGGTTACGGACTTTCTATTTGGCGTGTTGAAAAAGTTTTGGAAACAGTGGTGATGGTTGCAAAACAGTTAATGTATTTAATGCCATGGAAATATACACTTAAAATGGTTAAATGGCAAATTTTATTTTGTATATATTTTATCACAACAAACAAGATTGCTGAAATAAAAAAATCTCTAAATTCTATTTCTTTTTTCACTCCTACAAGTTTTTAAGTAAGTTTCTCGAAGTCAGAGACTAGAGAAAGGGGAGGGTAGATAACAGCATTGGAGATGAATTTTGAAAGCAAAGATTATGTAATGGTTTATCTCTGTTAACTCCCTAAATCCTAGAAAAGACCATGCAAACTGGGAAGAGAACTACACGCACGTATTTGAATATAGTGGATATTAAATAAAAGATGACTGATTTGAATTGAAAAGGAAAAAAATGAATGAGTGAACAATGATATAAGAACACAAAAGAAGTAAGAGTATTCCCATCCAAGTAGTCATTCAACAAGAACTTCATCGTGTAATAGCATGCAGCAAGAACCTGGATTATCCCATTTTTCTAAAAGGACATGTGGCAGTGTTCTTAAATCTTACATGATCTTTGCATACCAAAATTTACTTAATACAAAGAGGATAGCAATGTTTAAATTCTTATTTACTTAATACAAAGAGGATAGCAATGTTTAAATTCTTATTAAAATATCTAATAAGATTGTTTATTATTATCCCTTATTCTTATGTAAATTATTTCTATAATTACCTCAAAAAATAAAAAGTAAAAAGGATCCCTTGGACCTAGGACCTGAAAAACGTGATGACTATTTTTCCTGGTATACTGAAAGCTAATATATTTCCACTATCTACTGAAAGGCTTTGATGAAATTAACACCCCAGTAGCAGTGAGCAATACTGGAGCCCAGATCTTGATTTCTAACCATTTCTCATTAAAAAGAAACAGAGCTCTTCCAAGAAATAGTCAATTTCAGGACTCAGGCAAGAAAACTACAAGGTAAGCCTGGGATACCTTGTGCCCAAAACCAGAGTAATCATCAAGGAATTATGGAACATGCCAAAAGGATGCAAGAGCTAGCTTCAAGGGGCTCCCATTGGCCAAACTGAAACAATTTAAGCATTAGAACGAATAATGACAAATTAACACACACTAAATGTTAAAAAAAAAAAAGTTTATAGTAATACTAAAAGAGGGGAAGGGGCTTTTCTTTACAGAAAACTGCCAGCTAACAACATAGATGGTTAGAAAATCACTAATTTGCAAATATTAACAAAATAACTAATTCAGACAAGGAATACCCATGGTAAAGGGTGTGTGGAACAGGGTATGTACAGTCTTCAAGCATTATTATTATTTAAAGCATTTAATCCTGTTTATACAGGGGAAAGGGTACTTTTATGGTGGAAAGATCTGGCAGATGCCACCTTAAACAAGTAATTAGCAACACCAATCATAGGATAATGTAACATATATCTCCTGCTGTGAGGCAGTGAGAAGCTATCATCATCTATGTAGGATTGTTGCCATAAATGTTTAACTTTATTTTTTCATGATTTTATTCAACACACATCTCCAAATTGTGGGCCATTCCAAAAGAAAACTTCCATCAACTCTTCAAAAATACCAAATTTATAGAGACAAAAAGATGGCAAGGGGGTTGCTGTAGGTCAGGAGCCTAAGGGAAAAGATAACCAAATGCAATCTTTCATCGAATCTTGGATGGAAAAACAGCTATAAAAGACATTTTTAGAAAAACTGAGGACATCTGAGTATATTAAATAATAACATTGTGTGCCAATGTTCATATCTTGGGTATGAAAAAAAGATATTATGTTTATGTAGGAATATGACCCTGTTCTAAAAGAATATGATAAGCTTAAGTATTAGAGACATGATGATGTCTGCAATTTACTTTCAAATGGTTCAACAAGAAAAAAAAAAGAAATACAAACATAAAAAGAAAAATCAAATGGTACAAAATATTATTGATGACTCTAAACTATTCTTTAAACTTTTCTGTTGTTTTACAATTTTTCAAAATAAACAGTTGTAGCTTAAACAAGAAAAAATTGCCCCCCAAAAAAACACTGCCCTAGGGCAGACTAAAAAGATTGGAACTCACACCAATCTGGAGATGAAGGAAAGAATGATGCAAGCTAAAAGATTTTTAAACCCATACTAAAAATATTAGATGAGAAGACAACATCAAGCACTTATGGTTGAAGCATGGACTCTGCACCTCCTCTTCCCTTTCCCTATCAGTTTTGGAACTATTCTTGTCTTGTACTGTAATCTGGAGAGACCTAATATAATGAAAGTGGGGTTCCCCCCCTTGAAATATTGTATCTTAATGTTTATTAAGAAATTCCAGGGGCGCCTGGGTGGTTCAGTTGGTTAAGCGTCTGTCTTCGGCTCAGGTCAGGATCCCAGGGTCCTGGGATCGAGCCCTACATCGGGCTCCTTCTCAGCGGGGAGCCTGCTTCTCCCTCTGCCTGCCTCTCCCCCTGCTTGCGCGCTCTCTCCCTCTGACAAATAAATAAAATCTTAAAAAAAAAAAAAAAGAAATTCTGAAAGACTAAACTCAAAGTTGTTTTTTTCTCACGGCACATGACTGGTATGATATTAAGTGCAAACAAGAGTAACAAAAACAAGTTGTTCTAAAGTAAAATATAATTTACAAGTAATTAGGTCTAAAAACTCATTTACATAAAAAATATACCTTCAGCCATAAACAAACTTATATATAACTTACAACTCTGCCTCCCTTAGAAGTGAAAAAAAAAAGGAGAACCTCAACATTAGAAAGATCAAACATACTCCTCAATATATTACTTATAATACTCAATTTAGAAATAGCATTTTCTAGAGGCAGCTGCATGGCTCAGTAGGTTAAGCGTCCAACTCTTGATTTCCACTAAGGTCATGATTTCAGGGTCATGGGATCAAGCCCTGCCAGCTCCGTGCTCAGCATGAAGTCGGCTTGAGTCTCCCCTCTCCCTCTCTTTAAAAAAAAAAAAAAAAAAAAGATGGGGCGCCTGGGTGGCTCAGATGGTTAAGCGTCTGCCTTCGGCTCAGGTCATGATCCCAGGGTCCTGGGATCAAGTCCCGCATCGGACTCCCTGCTCAGTGGGGAGCCTGCTTCTCCCTCTGCCTCTCTCTCTCTCTCTCTCTCTCTCTGTCTCTCATGAATAAATAAATAAAATCTTTAAAAAAAAATTAAAATTAAAATTAAAAAAAAAAGAGAGAGAAGAAGAAGAAAGAAAAAGCATTTTCTAATTCAACACCTGGGGCACCTGGGTGGCTCAGTTGTTAAGAGTCTGCCTCCGGCTCAGGTCATGATCCCGGGGTCCTGGGATTGAGCTCTGCATCAGGCTCCCTGCTCTGCAGGAAGCCCGCTTCTCCCTCTCCCTCTCCCCGTTTGTGATCCCTCTCTCGTTTTCTCTCTCTGTCAAATAAACAAATAAAATCTTTAAAAAAATAAATATTGCATTATTTGTTTCAGAGGTACAGATCTGTGATTCAACAATTAATAAAATTTCAATACCCATTCAGAAAAACTCTTAGCTAACTAGGAATATAGGGAAGTTTCCTTAATCTGATAAAAAGTAAATACTAAAAATATCCACAGTAAACATCACATTGATGGTGAAATTTGGAAAGTTTACCCCTAACACCCACCATCACCATTTTTATTCAACCTTGCACTAGAAATTCTAGCCAGGGGGCACCTGGGTGGCTCAGTCGTTAAGTGCCTGCCTTCAGATCAGGTCATGATCCCAGGGTCCTGGGATGGAGCCCCGCATCGGGCTCCTGCTTGGAGCCTGCTTCTCCCTCTCTCACTCCCCCCCCTTGTGTTCCCTCTCTTGCTGTCTCTCTCTCTCTGTCAAATAAATAAAATCTTTAAAAAAAAAAAAAGAAAAGAAATTCTAGCCAGTGCAAAAGGCAAGAAAAAGAAATAAAAAGCATGAGAATTGGAAGGATAAAATAAGGCAATTTGAGGAATCACAACAAAACTTACACTACCAGGTATCAAGAGGACTTATAAAGCTATAATAATTAGTGTAGGTCTGCAAGAAAAGACAAACAGGCCCCTGGAACAGAGTCAAGAAATGGACCCACACATATAGTTACCTTATTTATGACAAAGCTAATGATGCAATGGAAAGAGGACAATCTTTCCAATAAATAGTGATGGGGTAACTAGGAATGGTAAAAATGAAACCTGACCTCAATCCCCCATTATACACAAAATCAACTTCAGGTAGACTGTAGATCTAAACATGAAAGGCAAAACAATAAAGCCAGAAGATAAGGAATATCTTCAGAACATTCGGGTAGGAAAGACTTCCTAAAAACAAGACAAAAAACAAAAAACAAAAACCACCAATCATAAAGGATTGTTAAAATTCAGAATTTCTTCTCTTCATCAAAGGACACCATTACAGAGTGTTAGTCAAGCCACAGACTAGAGAAGAAATTTACAAAGCATTCCTAAAAAAGCACTCATATCGGGGCACCCGGGTGGCTCAGATGGTTAAGCATCTGCCTTCGGCTCAGGTCATGATCCCAGAGTCCTGGGATCGAGCCCCACGTCGGGATCCCTGCTCAGTGGGGAGCCTGTTTGTCCCTCTCCCTCTGCCATTTCCTCCACTTGTGCTCTCTGGCTCTATCTCTCTGTCAAATAAATAAAATCTTAAAAAAAAAAAAAGCACTTGTATCAAAAGTACATAAAGAACTGCTATAAACCAATTAGAATATGGTGAACAGCCCAATGGAAAATGGACAAGAGATGAGCAGGTATTTTACCAAAAACAAACAAAACAAAAAAGCAAGTGGCCAATAAAATATTTGAAAAGGTGATCAACCCCAGTAGTCAATATTAAAATGGCTAGCCAATATGAAACAGATAAACAGTACCAAGTGGAGATGAGAATGTGCAATAGCTGGAACTTTCACCCACTGCTGACAAGGAGTGTAAACTGGTATAACCACTTTGGAAAACAAGGTTTATAGATAGAACTGAAGACAAATACCCCATTAGAAGTTCACAGCAAAAAGTACAAACAACCCAAATTGTTCACCTGAAAAATCAAGAGAGTCAATGAAGATTCTAATATCAGCCTAGCACACACAGAATTTTCGTTATATTATATATAATACAACCCCCCAATCCCGTTATCCCTTTCTTCACACACGAGAAATGGATGCTTATAATTGAAGATCAGTATGATTCTCAAAACACATTCCAATGGCTTCTCGTATCATAAAAATAAAAACCAAAATCCTTACAATAGCCTGGCACAGCTCTCACCTTGACTCATTCTGAGCTGGTTGCCAGGACTAGAAAACTCTTTTCCAAAATATCCTCCTTAACCAAAGCTTTCTTTCCTACCTAGCTTTACCTATCACAAACCATTGGACATTTTAAACGTGCCTATTCCATGCCTTTACCACTAGAATGTAATCTCCACAAAAGCAAGGACTTTGTTTTGTTCATTACTGTATCCTCAGCAGAGGACGGCATGTAATAGGTATGTGCTTGTCATGTGGCAGATACATGCCTGGCATGCAGTAGTGCTCAATATTTGTTGAAAAGTTACATGTTTGGATTCTGGGCTTGGAGAGAACAGCTGTTGTATGAGGTACATGGCTGACAGTTTCTTAAACTATGTGCAGTTCAGTTTATGTGAAATGTGAAATGTGAAAACCCTCCATTAAGTTAAATTAATTGTTCTGCCTTATAAAGAATTTGAAAGATTTACTGTTAATCCAGGTTCTATATCAGGAAAGTATAAATTATTCCAAACTCCAATTGATAATTATAAGAGCCACTCAGCAGTAATCATAACAAAATAATACTATACTCATGAATTCTCCAAAGTTACTATTATCTATAAACCTATGAAAACAATATTATACACCACTTTTTTCACATTACAATAAAATCTCAGTAATTCTGCTAATAAAAAATAGTAGTACCTGGAAATATAAAATGCAGATATTGTAGAAATATTACCCTTGCCAAGAAACCAAAATTTCAACATAATGCAACTCTAAGAACTAGATTTAACAAGATCTAAGCATCAGGAAACTTCCCTAGAACAGCCCACTACAGTCCCAGATCATAACTTTTATGGCATAGGTCAGTCTAGAAAGGCTCCAAAGTAGCTCACATTTTCCACCAAATATTTTACTGCCATTGGTAAAAACATATTTAGTTAAAAGGAAAAAAAAAAAAAAAGATAAGCCAAGTTCTTTCTTGTCCCACTGTAATCTGACAGAGAATTAAGAGCAAATAAAACCTCCAAGGAAAAAAGAAAAAAGGAAATCAACTGGGGAACGGATGTTTGAATAAATTATATCTATCAATTCTGGAATAACCAAGAAAATAAACCACATTAACTGGTGTTCAAACTAGCCAAGGGCCATTTTTCAGGCCCAGAATGTATTTAGCAATTAAAGATAAAACATCCCAGTTTTCATTACAATTAATTAAAGTAAGTTTTATCAACAGCCTTTATTGAAAGAGCTAAAATCCCATCCAATTTCACTCACTTTTAGCTAAAATAAGAAATGAAATTGTGTGCTTTAAAAACATTTAATGGTGTTTTCCTATATAAACTGTGAATACTTATTTACATACATACATATAAATATAACTGTAACCACACTACACATACTGCTCTACAATTTTTAATGCCTGAATAAAAGCTCCTCATACTATCATGATTTAATCAATATCCTAACGTTGGATTTTTAGCTTTCCATTATTATAAACAAAGCTGCAGGGAACCTTTCTGTATGTCTTTTTGCTAAATCAAAAAGGAATAAACAGATGCTTTAAAAAAGTTTTTGAAAATGTTTCAGCTTTGATGCTATAAATGAAAGCAATGTTAAAATATTTGATCCTGTCCATTTATTACAGATGTTGCCATTTGTTGAGGCTGGGGCTCATTTATGCCCCTCCTTTGTCTTTTTTCCTTAGTCACTAATTTTTTGTACTTGTTGTTCATTGCTCCAAAATATAAACAAGGAAAAAAGAGAGAGGAACCAACTTGTCATACTTCTTAGTTGAATTTGAAACAAAAAATCCAAAAAACAAAAAACAATGCGAGCAACATTTAAACCACATTACCTGGCAGCCGTTCTCAAACAAGGCTCCCAGTGAAAATAATGCCCTATATCTAAGGTATCCACTGTATGTGATGAATTAATTTCTCTCCTCTACATCTAAAGCCTACTAGCTAGGTACACACACACACACACACACACACACACACACACACACACACACACACACACACTCTCTCTCTCTCTCTCTCTCTCTCTCTCATATCATTTTCGTCAGGTGTTAGTTCTTTCTCACATTGGGAAAACCACTGGAAAAACCCAAGTCCTAAAGCACATTTAAATGGATTTATATTTAAAAAAATACTAAGTGCCACACAAATATAAAGCTACAATGACATTTTTCCTTTTTTCATTCTAAGAATGTCCCAATACTTCTATTTTACTGTACTATACCTGGGTTGGTTTTAAAGCCTAAATAAAGTCCCTCACAAAAAAATTCTAATTGAATATTTACTAGGTAAATTTTCCTATACTAAACTATACTTAAAGTATAGCTATCTAACCAGTATATTTTGTGGCATTATGGGTCTCCTGTTCACTGCAGCAGATCCCTTAAAATACAGTGTAGTCTACTTATGGAAGGCTTTATCATCAACTGGGAATGATCTTACATACCCATCACACACACACACACACACACACACACACACACACACACACACACACACGCTTATTTTATGTGCCAAAACATTAACACAACACAGAAATTTGGTAACATAATGTTTACTGAAAATAGTTATTTAGGTTCCCACAGGACTGTAACTGAAAAAGCAGTCTTCAAATGTAACTGACTATACTACACCAGAAAGCTGTTCAGAGCACCCCAAAATGTATCCTTTGTATTTCAGCCACACTAACATCAGAATAAAACTAAGGATATCTCTTTTTACCATGACAAATAGAAGAAAACATATCAAAGTCAGCATTATGCACATGTTATACTATGAAAGAGACAAGAGTAATTTCTCCACAGAACAGACTAAAGGCAATGGGAACACCATCTTCTGAGGGTCTGTTTCACATTTCCTAAAAGAACAAAAAATGTAAATACTTTTGCCAAAAATGAACAAATTGTTCTCATAAAGAGCTGTCTTTTCTTTTTCTCTTAAAAAATATTAAGATCCATTAACGTCTTATAATTTAAATACTCAATACTTGTTGGATTAAAAAAAAAGCCAAGTTTAAAACCCAGCAGTCGTATAAGGCACTAGAAAAAAAATGGCTCTCAGAAAAGGAAATACAATGCATAAAATAATTTAGAACTAGAAAGAGTAGGAAAGATTCCCACAGTCATCCTAACAGGTGGTTTCCAATCAAACCAGAATTTTTTAGGTTCTATAAAAAGTCCCTCATCTAGCTGAACTGAGTATATTTATATACCTATGTAAATAGTTATTTTTATACAGGAATGTTCAATAGAAAGTTAGGAATTCCCACTGTTAAAAGTTTTGCAACAACTTCCTAACCCTTTTAACCAAGATACTCCCAGTATGGCCTAGGACATTTTAAGTAAAGTAATGCTGCTTGTCAAAGTAAGAATTTCAAACTCAGGAAGTAACTTGAACCTGAAATGCTACAGAATCCAAAGGGAAAAAATCTCAGATTAAACAATAACACCGTATTTCTTAAACTGGGCATACTTCTTCGTACACAATCCCATTAGGAAATGCAAAATTTTCTTCTCTCTACACTGGCAGATTAAAACTCACGTATGATACGACTGGAGTTAAAATGGAATAAAATAGCGTCCTATCCTGACAAAAACTAAACCACCAAAGCTGGAATTGCACATGAAGACTATCATTACAAACCTAATAAAACTTCTAAATGCAATCAGATAAAGAGCATACATTTTAGCAACAATTTTTTTAAAAGCTAGTAAGGTGAGCACCTCCATTTACCGCGTACCCCAAACCAAAAATACTTCCCACGCACTGTTGCATTCATTAAGTCTAAAAACTCACTTTGATATGCAAGTTAAACAGATTGTCACCTCCCTCTTTCCCATCCCTTCCCTCCCCTCGAAGGTCAAAGGGCTCCAGACAAAAGACAACAAAAGCACGTGACAAAAGTTTCTCCCAACACTTTCTCTCTCCAGGCCTAGAGGCTGTGCTCCTCCCCAGTACCGGGTCAGGATCGAGCTGGGCCCCACACCAGACGACTGCGGCCCACAGAGGGCAGGAGGGGGCTGCCGGGGCGGGCGAGGGGGAGAGGGATCGGACCCCGAGGAAGGTCCCAGCCCCGGGAAAGGGGGCGCGGGCGCTTCCCGAGACCACCGGCGGAAGCGCCGGGCCCGGAGCGCGGCCTGTTACCTTTTCCTGCTCCTCGCGGAGCCGCGCCACCTCCGGGGCGCGCAGCGGCGCCGCGGCCGAGGCTGAGGCCGAGGCCGAGGCCGAGGCGTGGGGCCCGGGGTCGGGCGGGGCCTCCATGGCGGGGGCGCCGGGACCTCAGCGGGGCGAACGAGTCCTAAACAAATGTTTATGGAGTCGGCGTGGCCGGCGGCTGCCCAGCGCCCGCGTGCTCGCCCTCATGCACTGCGCGCCCCGCGCTGAGGAGGCCGCGCCTGCCTTCTCCGCTGCCGCGGCGGCCGCTGCTCGCGTCCGGGCTGCCCGCGGCCGCATCTCACACACGCATGCCGCCCGCCGCCGCCGCCGCCGCGGGCTCGAAGCAGCAGGCGGGCCACTGAAAGCCGGAGGCGCCTGTCCGGTGGCCGGGCCGAGACAGGCGTCCTGTGGCGGCCGCGCCTCCTCCGCACCTCCCTCGTAAGCTCCACCCCTCGCCCCGCCCCGCGCGGCACGCCGGGAAGCGCGCGCGCAGCCTCCGCCCTTGGCCCCGCCCCGGTGAGTCACGTGGTGCTGGAGCGGCGCGACTTGGGTAGGCTTAGCAGAGGCTGCGGTGGGTTGTAGCCCTCTGGAAGCTTTCCTTCTAGCGGGATTGACGCTCAGTGAGCGCTTGTGGAAGTGGGCGCTATTATCCTTGTGCCTTCTTCATCCTCCATGAGCCAGTTGTTTAGCGCTGCATCTGGCGATGGGAGCTTAGTTCATGCACCAAAGCTGTTTCCTAAGAACATTTAATTTTAGCAAAGTCAACTCCTTCCTGTGCCTGTTTAATGAATTAAAATATGCAATTATACTTTGCCGTGTATTAATTACTGTGCTTATATTAATACAGTGCTATGTTTGGACTATTTAAGAGATTTTTCAAGGATAACTTTGCCCATTCTTTTTCTCTTATTTTAGAACTATGCCCTTTTTCTCATACTGTACACAGTCTCTGTACACAGTAGGCACCCATTTAATGCTTACTGGCTGGAACTGGCCTTGGCCTTACAACCACCTCTGCTCCAACCCCTAACAGAAATGGATGGATCCTGTTCCTTCAGCATTGTACAGATGGGAATAGGCTTGGAGTTACCTGCAGTTTACACCTTTGTGTGCCTGCTTGCTCTATTTCTCTTCCCTCTCTCCTGCCTGCTTCCCAGTCCAGATGCACCCTTTTTCCATTTGCTTCAAAGGAAGACAGAAGGAAAACTTGGGCAAATGATAATGTTAATTCCTCTCTTTTCCTCACTGCATATCCAACGTCAACATCTTCGAAAGAGGCTGAATCTGACTGCTCATACCACCTCCTCTAGCTCCATCATCATCTCTCTGACCTCAGCCACCTCAGTAGCTTCTTCTCTGGCCTCCTTGTTTCCACTCTTTCACCCTGAAATGGACATGGTCGGCTGCCCACCCGACCTCCCCTTCTTCAGATGGTCAGCCTAGCCCACACAACTCCTGTGCCTTTAGGAAGCTGACCGACCCCCAGCTCCAGTCTAAAGGCAATGCATTTACCCCATAAGTGGCTGATTCAGGAATGGGTATGTGACACTTCACAGACAGAGGTTTCCAGAAGGCTTCTGAAAAAGTTCTCCCTCATGCTTTGGAAGCATTTCCATAAAAAATAAAAAAAAATCTATCCCTTGGTGGGGAAGTACAAAACATATTTCAGGTCTAGTAAGACTGCCTAGACATTTCCTAGACTCAGAATGTAGTTGAGTCTGTGGTCAGCAGAGCCAAGAGACAGAACTTGAGTTCTTGACTATTTCATAGAACTTGATTCAGGGCTGAATCAGCCAATTCTGAAATCTGCATTACCTCTGGACTTCTGGTTAACGAAGCCAGTAAATTTCCCAACTGATTAAAGCAGTTTGCATCAGGTTTTCTATCACTAGCAGCCAAAGACTGATTCATGCCCCCCCCCAATCTATTCTCAGCTCAGCAGCCTGAAGAAGCTTTTAAAAATAACCAGATCATGTCATTCTCCGTGTTTGAGCCCTCCATGACTTCCCCCTGCAACTAGAATAAAACCCAGATGTCCTACTAGAATTCCATATTATCTGACCCACCTTTCCCACTTCCTTGCATGCCCCCTGCCACTCGTATCAGTCACAATTGATTTCTCCCTTCTCCTGCCTCCAGGTCTTGGCACTGGCTGATCTTTCTGCCTGCCGTACTTCTGCCAGATCTTTGCATGGTCTACTCCTTTGCATTACTCACGCCTCAATCCAAATGAAGAGGCTTTCCTGACATCCTTCCCATAGAAGGCCCTCCCCTCTCCTCCAAGCATCCTCCAGCACCTCACTTTTTAAATGTTCATAACACTTACTACTTTTTAGGATTCTCACTTTTATCTGCTTCCATGCTAGTTACCATCTCTTCACACTAGAACACCAGCTCCATGAGAGCAGGGACGTGTTAGACATTCCATGAACATTTTCTGCTTGCTAGAGCTCAGAAGTGACAGCAGAAGAACTTGAACTATAAACCCAGACAGACCCAAGTTGTGATCCCAACTCTGCCACTTGCCTGTTGACAAGCCTTAGGCAAGATACTTAACCTCCTTCCAAACTTCATTAACTTGTACAACAGGTCTTAAGTGATACCTGCCTCAGGGTTGGCTTGAAGAATAAGAGTGATCACAATTGTAAAACTTCCTCCATCCATCTAAAATCCTTCAAATTATAATCACTCATTCAGGTGAACATCAGCCACCCCAAAACACCTTCAACAAAAGAAAGTGAAATTTCGGCAAATATTGTTGACCCCCTTCCATGTACCAGGCCCTCCACCAGACACGGGGGACATGAGGGGAGCAAGGCAGGCACCAGAACTGTCCACGGATCTTGGAGTCAACGGAGGGTTGCAGACCTTAGATGAGGTTTTAACAATTCTATGGGAAGGTTGTCCTTAACCCCCAGATCAAAAGATCATCCCCTGCAGGAAGTTCCCCTAGTACTTCATCTGCTTATTCGTAGGGTTGACACTGATCACTTTAATCCTTGTAGTGTGTGGTTTTTCTGTACATTTCAGCCTCCCCTCCAAGAAAGGATGAAATCTTCCTTAAATCTGAAAAATACATAGCAACAAGCATGGCAGTTGCTGCAGTTTGTTGCCATCTCTCAGATGCCAGTGACAGAAACCCAACTTAGAGTGACTTATGCAAAAAAAAAAAAAAAAAAAAAAAAATTAAAGGCAGGCTTCAGGGGGACATCAGGCAAATAGTGGAGTAGGAGGCCCTACGGATCAGTTCCTTCATCAAAACAACATCTAGTTTCTATCAACTAGAAACAGGAAACACTTCAGAGTTAATTATTTTGCAAACTCTGGAACCTGAACAGATACAAAAACCAGGAGAGTGCTTGAATGAAGGAAGAGGTCGCTAACTGTTGGTCAGAGGATAGTGGTGGGGAGGGGTTTGTGAGAACCAGAGGCCAAGCCCCATTCCTCAGCCCCCACCCCACCATGCAGCTGTGGGATTAGCAGCCAGCATTCCTGGAGTGGTTGGCTGATGCCAGGGTGAGCAGTAAGATCCTTGTTCTCCAAAACTTTGGGGTTATGCATTTTGGTCAGTCTACCAGCTCCCTGAGAGACTGGTGGAGACAGCACCAACTCTTGTCTGGGTTTTAGCTTTCTGGAATCCTGGCAGTTTCCCCTGATAGCATCTATTGGAAGATTTAAAGGGACAGACACTTTTTTTTTTTTTTAAGGAAATCTTTGTCAAATCACTGAATGGCTGCAGAGCTAACAGAACAGAAACTTCAGTGACCATACATACCAAGGAATACACTTTGAAAAAAAAGGTTGGAAAATCACTAAGCAAATGGTGGCAACCTCCAACAAGAAAAACTCAGCAATCCCTGAGGAGCAGGAAAACTGGATTTCCAGAGTTACCGCATAATAATACTCAAAATGCCCAGTCCTCAGCAAACGTTATAAAACATTCCAAAAAACAAGGATGTAAAGCCAATTCACAGAAGAAACAATAATTACGAACCATCCCTAAGGAAGCCCAGACATTGGCAATATTAGTCAAAGACATTAAATCAACTGTCTTAAATATACTTAATAAGCTGAAGGAAATCATAGACAAAGAACTAAAGGAAACCACAAGAACAATGTATGAACAAATAGGGAACGGCAATAAAGATATCAAAATTATAAAAAGGAACAAAATGAAAACACTAGAGCTGAAAAATACAATAAATAAAAAATAAAATAATAAATTCACTAGAGGAGCCAGAAGGCAGATTTGAGCAGGCAGAAGAAATAATCAGCAAACTTGAATATAAGACACTCAAAATTATCCAGTCAGCTACAGAAAGAAAAAAAAAGTGAAGAGATAGGAACAGAGCCTATGAGCCCAAGGGACACCACCAAGCATACCAACATTTGCACAACAGGAGTTCCAGGAGAAGAAAGAGAGAAAGTGACCAAAAATTTTGAAAAAATAATGGCAGAAAACTTCCAAAATTTAATGACAGATTTGAATACACACATCCAAGAGGACTAAGCAACTCCAAGCGGTATAAACTCAGAGATGTATATAACTGAGATACATTATAGTCAGATTGACAAAACACAAAAACAAAAAGACAGTCTTGAAAGCAACAAGTAACAAGTGACTTGTCATATACAAGGAATCCTCAATAAGATTAACAGACAATTTCTAATCAGCAATCATGGAGGCCAAAGGGCATATTCAGTTCTGAAAGGGAAAAACTACCTCTCAACAAAGAATTCTATATTAGACAAACTGTCTTTCAAGAATGAAGGAGAAATTAAAACATTTACAGATAAATAAGAGCTGAAGGAGTAGACCTGCTTACTAGTAGACCTGCTTTGCAAGAATTGCTAAAGTGAGTCTGTTGGGCTGAAATAAAAGAACACTAGACAATAACTCAGTCATATGAGAAATAGAGAACTGATAAAAGTAGTAACTACATAGGTAAACATAAAAACCAGTATTGTCGTAGGTCTGGTTTGTAATTCTTCTTTTTTCACCTAAATCGAAAAGACAAATGCATAAAACAATCATAATAAATCTATGTTAATTGGGCACACCATGTATAGAAATGTGATCTGGGACAATAACAATATAAAGGAGAAGGGCAAAACTGTAGAGGAGCCCAGTGTATACTATTGAAACTAAGTTGGTTTTATTCAAACTGGGGTGTTATAAGTTTAAGATGTTAATTATAGCTCACAAGTCAACTACTATAACAATAACTAAAATATATACAGACAAGGAAAGAAGGGAATCAAAATGATACACTACAAAATAATCTAATAAATACAAAAATGTAGGAAGTGAAGAACAGAAAACATAAAAGATACACAAAAACAAATAGCTATTTGGCAGAATTAAGTCATTCTTTATCAATTATTTCTCTAAGTGTAAACAGAGGGGCACCTGGGTAATGCAGTTAGTTAAGCATCCAACTCTTGGTTTCAGCTCAGGTCAGGATCTCAGGGTCATGAGAATTGTCATGGACTGAATGTTTCCCCAAAATTATTATGTTGAAGACCTAATCCTCAAGGTACTGAATTTGGAGAGAGATCCTTTGTGAAAGTAATTAAGGTTAAGTGAGGTCATAAGAATGGGGCCCCACCCAATAGAATTAGTGTCCTTACAAGAAGAGGCACCAGAAAGCTCATTCTCTCCACATACACACTGAGGAAAGGCCATGTGAGGACACAGTGAAAAAGCAGTCGTCTATAAGTTAGGAAAAGATCTGTCACTAGAAACTGAACTTGCTTCATCAGGAACTTCTAGCCTTCCAAACTCTGAGAAAATAAATTCCTGTTGCTTAAACCACCCAATCGGTGGTATTTTGGGATCGTAGCCCAAGAAGATTAATAAAACAATGCTCCTCAAAGCAGTCTGTAGATTCAAAGCAATCCCTATCAAATCCCAATGACATGTTTTGCAGAAATAGAAAAACGCATCCTAAATTTCACATGGAATTGCAAGGTACCCTCAATAGCCAAAAACAATCTTGAGAAAGATCAAAGTTGGAAAAGATCTCACACTTCCTGATTTCAAAACTTACTGCAAATCTACAGTAATCAAAACACTGTTACTAGCATAAGGATAAACACATAGACCAATGGAACTGAATAAAGAGCCCAGAAATGAACCCTCCCCTATATGGTAAATTAATTTTTGACAGGAGTTCCCAGATCATTCAATGGCGAAAGAATAGTCACTTCAACAAACGGCACTAGAGAAACTGGATGTGGATGTCCACATGCAAAAGAATGACATTGGACCCTGACCTTACACCATATACAAAAATTAACTCAAAATGAATAAGACCTAACTCTTAGAAGAAGTCATAGGGGAAAATCTTCATGATTTTGGAATTGGCAATTTCTTAACTATGACACCAAAAGCACAGGCAACAAAAAAAAATAGGTATATTTGATTTCATCAAAATTAAAAACTTTTATGCATCAAATGACACTATCAAGAGAATGAAAAGACAATATAGGGAGGAAATATTTGCAAATCATATCTTATAAGGGTTTAATATCAAGAATATCTACCTATACCTATATTTATCTCTCTATATGGATAAAGATATATCTCCTACAACTCAACAACAGAAAACAATTCAAAAATTGGCAAAGGACTTGAATAGACATTTCTCCGAAAAAGATGGTACAAATGGCCAATAAACACATGAAAAGATGCTCAGTGACCCTAACCTTTAGGGAAATGCAAGTCCAAACCACAATGAGATACCATTTCAAGGTCGCTGGGATGAATACTGTGAAGGAGGAGGAAGGGAAAGAAGAAAGGAAGGAAAGAGGAAATAACAAGTTTTGGCAAGGATGTAGAGAAATTGGAACATTCTGTCATTGCTGTTGGGAATATAAAATGATATGGCTACCATGGGAAAGTTTGGCAGTTTCTCAAAAAGTTAAATGTAGGGGCGCCTGGGTGGCTCAGTCGGTTAAGCGGCTGCCTTCAGCTCAGGTCATGATCCCAGGGTCCTGGGATGGAGCCCCACGTCGGGCTCCCTGCTCAATGGAGAGTCTGCTTCTCCCTCTCCCTCTGCCTGCCTCTCTGCCTATTTGTGCTATCTCTGTCAAATAAATAAATAAAATTAAAAAAAAAAAAGTTAAATGTAGAGTTACCATATGAACCAATAATTTCACTCCTAGACATAGACCCCAAAGAAGTGAGAACAGATACTCAAACAAATACATCTATGTTCGTAGCAGCATTACTCAAGCAGACAAAAGGTGAAAAAAAAAATCAAGTTTCCATCAACAGATAAATAGATAAACAAAATGTGGTATGTATATTTATACTGTGTGTGTATATATATATGCATATGAACATTATTTAATCATCATAATGAAGAATTAAGTTCTGATACATGCTGCAACATTGATGAATCTTGAAAACATGAAATAATGTAAAATAAATATGAAATTATGAGAACATAAGTGAACTAAGCCAGATGAAAAGTACAAATATAGTATTATTCCACTTATATGAAATATCTAAAGCAGGTAAATTCATGGAGACAGAAAGTAGATGAGAGGTTACCAAGGCCTGGGGGTGGGGGGAAGGGAGATGGGGCTCATTGCTCAATGGTTACAGAGTTTCTGTTTGGAGTAATAAAAGAGTTCTGGAACTAGTGGTGACACAACATTGGTTAAATGTTGTTATACAACATTGTGAATGCACTCAATGCCACTCAATTGTACACTTAAAGATAGCTAAAATCATAGATTTTATGTTATATTTTCCAAAAGAAAGAAAGGAAGAAAGAAAGAAAGAAAGAAAGAAAGAAAGAAAGAAAGAAAGAAAGAAAGAAAGAAAGAAAGAAAGAAAGAAAGAAAGAAAGAAAAAGAATGAGGGGCGCCTGGGTGGCTCAGTCAGTTAAGTGTCTGCCTTCGGCTCAGGTCATGATCCCAGGGTTTTGGGATCGAGCCCCACATCGGGCTCCTTGTTCAGCGGGAAGCCTGCTTCTCCCTCTGCCCCTCTTCCACTTATTCTTTTTCTCTCTCTCTCTCCAATAAATAAATAAAATCTTTAAAAAAAAAAAAGGAACAAAGAAACAAACAATGAGCTTTGTTGCCTCCTGTAACTGAAAAGTTCAGTGATAGTTTCAGATAAGGCCAGACCCAGGAGCTCAATATGGACAGGTCTTTCTGCTCCTCTTTGTGCTTTCTTCTGCATTGGCTTTATTCTGAAGCAGTTTCCTTAAACATGGAGGCTCCCAACATTCCAAGTCATCAAAGTACATATTTAGCAATCTCTGGGAAGAAGGTACCTCTTTCTTCCTAGATCGGTGGGCTTCATTATCCACAGCTAGAGCCCAAGAGGAGGGGATGGGTCAACTCCATTCCAAACATAATGATTACGGGTATGAGGTGTCTTCCCAAAGAAAATCTGAAGACATAGGAGAGGATGCTATGCAGGCAAACCCTCAAATGCCCACTATAAGCTTCAGGGCTTCAACAAGAGCTGCTGGCCCCCAGGAGCCTGGATATTCCTTGCCTTTTCAAAATTTTTATTTTTTTAACCTACTCTTTTCCCTGGTGTAGAAGTTAGACAACCATAAAATGATAAATAATACCAGAAGAAGAAAGATGAGAGTCCTAAATGATCCACTTAGTGGATGATCAAATGCCTGTGTCAATTAGGATTTATTAAGTTGCAAATGTGTTACAAACTGCCTTAATTTAAAAGACAATTTATTGGCTCTTAATACAGAAAAGTTCAGGAGTGGGTCAGCTTTCAGGTGTGGCCTGATTAAGTGGCTTCAACAACAACAGTTGGGCTTGCTTTCTCTTCTCTGAGCCCTGCCTTCTGCTGCATCTACATCATTCTCAGCTGTCTGGGAGCTCCAGGCTCCCAGCCTCTAGGGTCAAGTGGGTAACTCTGCCTGCTCTGAGTGAGAAAGAGAAGCATCAGTCTCTGGGTTTTCCCAGCCAAAGGCTCAGAGCATCCCATAGTCTCTGAACTGGGTCACATGCCCTGTCCTGAGCCAATAACGTGGCTCGAGGACAGTGAAATTTGGACTAGCACCCAACACCATGCACCCCGGAAGCTCAGGCCCTGTACCAAAGGAGAGGGAGGGATGCTGGGTGACTGAAAAATCAAGCAAATGTTTGTGATACCTCATGTACTCACAGGAGTTTGGTAAAGATGGTTTGTTGGGGCATTTGGTTGGCAAATTGGGACTTTAGGCTTGATGGCTGTGCTTCCCCCCTCCCCACTTCAGGCCCTGCGGTTTTGCTGAGCCTTTCCAACTCAGAATGGTATCAACACAGGGGAAGAGAGAAACCAGGATGGGACTGGGGAGATTTGTGGTCCAATCCACTTCTATCCTTTACCAGCAAATGACAGGGTGGAGCGAGCCTGTTGGTCAAGGTCTCTGCTTTACCCACACCCACAGCCCCTTCTCCAAGAATCTGCTTCTGTCATACCTGCCGAGTGACCCCCCCCGTGTTAAAACCTGGTTCTCTGAGAAGCAGATGCCAAAACAAGATCAACATGTACGAAATTTATACCCAGAAAAGAAATCTGGGTAGAAACACCTAACACTGCAATGCAGTTCTAAAGAAAGTTCAACAAGGCTGTTTTGAGGAGTCCTCAAGCCAAAGATGGCTATCCAAGGAGTCTAACACCTCCCAGGAACAGGCCTGACAGGATCCCCACCATGCCCAGTGATAAGATGGGAGGCATGGCCTTCATAATGGCTTTCAAGCATATCAGCACCCCCGGCATTACAATTTCTGCAGAGACCTGGCTGCCACACTCCACTGCTCAGTCACTGTGGGGAGGGTATTTCAACAGGCTGCTCTGCTTGGATCTCTCTGTCAGGCTGGAACCTGAAGCCTGAGGTCAGAGATTGAACACTCAGGTCTGCAGGGGACAGACCATTCCCTAAATGAGCAAGGGGGTGGGGGTAGGGCTGGGGTAGTTGGCCAACTAGAGATCCAGTTCATCTCAGGGACCTACTGCTACTTAGCTCCAGCCTACTCATGGGATTCAGGCCTAGCATGATTCCATTCTCCAGGAGAAGCCAGATTTCTGAACTTCTTTGTGAAATCACCCAATTTTAAAATATCAGCAACTTAAGAATAAAACAAAACTTTGTACTAGACAAAAACACAGGTCTGCGGGGTTTATGAGAGGTCGGTCCATGTTGAGGGTAGGCTGAGGTATTGGGGCCAGAGGTGCTGAGACAGGCCCCCAGAGAGTGGAGTGTGATACAAAGGCAGAGGAGGCTGCAGGGATTTTGGGCCATGAGGGCCCAAAAGCAGTGCCCCCAAGAGGACCAGCTGGTCTTGACTCAGCCCAGTACCACTCTTGGGAGAGCAGGTGACCCGCTAGCCTGCAGCAATCTGAGAAGTCCCTGGTTCCTTTCAATCAAATCTCCTTTTCTTCTTGAGTTCATTTAAGTGGGTCCCTCATCCTGAAAAATATTCACACTACCTGAAGTCAAAGATATGTGTTATATGCAAACAATGAATCATGGAACACTACATCAAATAAATAAATAAATAAATAAATAAATAAAAATTAAAAAAAAAAAAGATATACTACAGGAGTATGTTGAAGCTGTAAAGCCAAAGTAATCCCAGCAGTGAGGAAATGGCAAGGGCGTTGGCCCACAGATCAGTGGGGCAAGTAGAGAGCCCAGAAATAGTCTCATACAAATACAGCCAACTGAATTTTTACAAAGGTGCAAAGGCGATTCAATGGAGAAAGAATCATTTTTTCCAATAAATGATCCTAGAACAGCTGGATGTCTATTTGCAAAAAAAAAAAAAAAAAAAAAGACACTCTACCTCCCTCATATTTTACACAAAATTAACTCAAAAAATTAAATCACAAACCTAAATGCAAAATACAAAAGAATAAAACTTCTAGAAAGAAAACATACAAAAAAATCCATGTGACCATGATTTGGGCAATGAAAAAATTGATGAATTGTACTTTATCAAAATTAAAAACATTTGCTCTTCAAAATACACTGTTGAAAGCATGAGGGAAAAAAACAAGCCACAGACCAGGAGAAAAATATTTTTAAACCATGTATCTCATAAAGGACTTGTATCTAGAAGGCATCAGGAATTCTTAAAGCTCAGCAATAGGAAAACACACAATCCAATTTAAAAATGGGCCGAAGATCTGAACAGACATTTCACCAAAGATATACAGATAACAAAAGCATATAAAAAGATGCTCAACACCATTTGTCCTTGGGGAAATGCAAGTTAAGATAACAAAGAGACACTACTACACACCTATTAGAATGGCTACAATCCAAGCAAGAGACAATACCAATTGCTGGTTAGGATATGGAGCAAGAGGAACTCTCTCTTACTGCTGATGGGGATGCAAAATGGTGCAGCCACTTTGGAAGACAGTTTTGACCCTTTTGTACAAAGTTAAACACAGACTTAACATACAACTCAGCAATCATACTGCCAGGCATCACCCAGCAGATCTGAACATTTATGTCGACATAAAAACGTGCATGCAAATGTTTATTGCAGCAAAGCAAGGATACAGTGCCAATATGTGTGGGTTTAGTTAACACAATATTGTGCAAATCAAGACCAGCCTGTTTTGGATTTATTACTTCCTGTCTTGGAGCTTCATTTTCCCCCAACAAAGGGAGTGACCTGAGGATTTCTAAGTATATCCTACCCTGCTGTTGAGGGACTCAGGTATCTATAGATGTCCCCAGGTGAAGCCCGAATATCACCTTGACCTGGCTTCACACTTAGGGTTGCCAGATTTCACAAATAAAAATATAGAACACTCGGTAAAATTTGAATTTCAGGTAACAATACATAATTTTCTATTATCTCCTTGTACTATCTGGAACCTATGTGTCCTAAAAAGAAATTTGTCGTTTATCTGAAATTCAGCTTCAACTGGGCCTCCTGTATTCGATCTGGCAATCTTCTTCACACTCCTACCCCTGGGAGCCTCCCTGCTCTCCCTCCACATCCATTTACCTACATTGCTTTCAAAATAAACACCTCGGGCAGCGGGGACTAAAGCACTGATTTCAAATCCCTGCCGCATAACAGCATCACATTCACTTTCGTGGGCCAGGAACCCAAGTTGGAAACCAGGGCCCAAGGACCAAAGGAAGCTGGAGGCAAGGAAGTGGGAGAAATGGGAGGGCATCTTAGGTTTTGGTCTTAGGTTAGATTCTCAACTTCAGCTGAACACTGGGAGCTTGAAAGAATATCAATGCTTGGATCTGGCCTGGGTGTTGGGAATTTTTTAAGCTCCCCTTCGGTCACTTCCAGTTCATCACAAGTCCCTGAGGCCAGCCCACATGCAAGAGGTGGGCTATTAGACTCACTCTCTTGATGGGACAAATGTCAAAGAACTTGTCATTGTATGTTAAAACCCCCAAACGTACCATTTGAAAAAAAAGGTCTCTGGGATTCGTTCCCTATTCTACACTCCACCAGCCCCAGCTACCATCACTGCTCACCCAGAAGAGTCTGGTGGCCTTTTCGGCAGCGTCTCCCTGCCTTCCGTTGCCCACCCCATCTATCCCACCCCTGAACTGGAGTCTCAAGTTCAGAACTATTCATGGTAACCTGACCATCCTAGGGCTCCAGAAGGCCTGGGAGGCCCACACAGGCTGGCCTTTGTGCCTCTTGCCCTGTCCAGCTCCCCAAGCTCAGAGGCAAAGCCAATCTCACCTACAAACCCTGCTCCCCTGTGCTGTGCATTGCTTAGCTCTCAAATTACAGGCATATCTCCCCTTGACAAGGAACTCTTGCTCCCTCCTTCAGGACTTTCTTCAGACCGTCCTCTGGGAAACCTTCTCTGAGCACACAAAGGTGGGTCAAACACAGCACCCCATATGTCCCTTGACTACACACAGGCCCTTTCACAAATTCTCTCTTCACTTGGTATTGAAGTGTAACATTCATGCAGAAAAATGCACACATCCTGTGCATAGTCTGATGAATGTTCATGAAGTCAGCATACCTATATAACCAGCTTTCAGATCAAGAAAATAGAACATTTGGGGGGGGGGGTGGAGCAAGATGGCGGAGGAGTAGGAGACCTGGATTTCGTCTGGTCTCAGGAATTCAGCTGAATAGGGATCAAACCATTCTCAACACCTACGAACTCAACAGGAGACCGAAGAAGAGAGTAGCAACAACTCTCTGAACAGAGAAGCGACCACTTACTGGAAGGTAGGACGTGCGGAGAAGTGAATCCAAGGCGATATTCGGGAGGATAGACGGCGGGGGAGGGGGCCTCCGTCAGCCGCTTCTGGCAAGTGACAGAGCCGCAGAGCCCAAAATCGGACCTTCTAGAAGTCGGCTCCACTGAGGGACGTCGCTCCAGTGGCTAAGCGGGGGGTGGAATCCTCGCGGGACAGTGTGGTCTCAGGACCCTCGGGGTCACAGAAAGACTGGGGGAGCCTGAGTGCGGCAGAGCTCCCAGGTATCGGAGCGGGGAAGCCGGCTGCAGAGACGGAGCCGAGGCGCGGGCTCTCAGCTCGGGGTTGCCATACACTGTGATCCGCAGCACAGTTGGGCCACTACTCCTCCAGCAGGGACCCAACAAGCAGCAGATCCGGGGAGATTCCCCTTCCACCCCTGGGAGGAAAGGCGCGGGAACGCACTGCAGGGATCTGCTGGGTTTGGAGACTCCACACGGGGTCGGGTGCCAGAGATAGAAACGCTCGGTCACAGGCCGGGTGAGCACGGAGTGCGGCCAGAGACCGGGGAGACGGGAGTGACTGCTTTTCTCTGGGGGCGCACTGAGGAGCGGGGCCCCGAATTCTCGGCTCCTCCCGGCGGAGATTGGGAGGCCACCATTTTCACTCTGTTCCTCCAAAGCTGTACTGAGTGCTTGCAGGGAACAAAAGCTCCCGAGAGCAAACCCGAGCAGCTTCCTTAGCCCGGACCGACAATGGCGGGGCAATTCCGCCTCCGACAAAGACATTTGGGAACCACAGCAACAGGCCCCTCCCCCAGAAGATCAGCTCGAACAGCCAGCAAGCCAAGACCAAGTTTACCGATCAAGGAGAACGGGAGAACTCCAGCGCTAGGGGAATACTGCACATAGAATTCATGACTTTTTTACCATGATTCATTAGTTTTTCAAAGTTAATTTTTTTAACTTTTTTTTTTGAATTTTTCTTTTTCCCTTTTTCAACCAACATATCAATCCCTTTTTAAAAAAAAAAAACATTTTTTATTTTTCTTTTTTAGAGTCATATTTTATCCCTTCATAGTAGTTACCCTTATTTTTGGCATATATATATAAGTTGTTCTCTCTTTAAAATTTTGAGATACAGTTTCTTCTAACAGATCAAAATATACCCTAAATCACTGGTGTATGGCTTTGTTCTAGTCTCCTGCCTGATCACATTCTCTCCCATTTTTTTTAAATCTTCTTTCTTTTTTCAAACAACTTCTTCTCTTATCAATTCCTTTTATAAAATCTTTTATAATTTTCATCTTTACAGTTATCTTCCATCCCTTCATTGTATCAACCCTTAATTTGTACATATATAAGTCTTTCTTCCTTTAAAATTTTAGGAGGCACTTTCTTCTAACAGACCAAAATACACCCAAAATCCAGTGTGTGGCACTGATCTATGCACTGGCCTGGTCATATGTGATCATATTCTGTTTGTTTTGTTTTGTTTTGTTCTGTTTTTGTTTCTTTTTATCTTTTTCTTTTTCTTTTTTTTTTCTCCTCTTTCTTTTTTCTATCTTTCCCTTCCTTTTCCCCTGGTTTCAGGTCCTTTCTGATTTGTATACAGTATATTTGCTGGGGACGTTGTAAACCTGTTAGCATTTTGTTCTCTCATTCATCTATTCTCCTCTGGACAAAATGACAAGACGAAAAAAATCACCTCAGCAAAAAGAAGAAGAGGTAGTACTGTCTGCCAGGGACCTACTCATTAGGGATATTAGTACAATGTCAGATCTAGAGTTCAGAATCATGACTTTAAAGATACTAGCTGGGCTTGAAAAAAGCGTGGAAGTTATTAGAGAAACCCTTTCTGGAGAAATAAAAGAACTAAAATCTAACCAAGTTGAAATCAAAAAAGCTATTAATGAGGTGCAATCAAAAATGGGGGCACTAACTGCTAGGATAAATGAGGCAGAAGAGAGAATCAGCGATATAGAAGACCAAATGATGGAAAATAAAGAGGCTGAGAAAAAGAGAGAGAAACAACTACAGGATCATGAGGGCAGAATTCGAGAGATAAGCGGTATGATAAGATGAAACAATATTAGAATAATTGGGAACCCAGAAGAAGAAGAAAGAGAGAGAAGGGCAGAAGGTATATTGGAGCAAATAATAGCAGAGAACTTCCCTAATGTGGGGAAGGAAACAGGCATCAAAATCCAGGAGGCACAGAGAAACTCTCTCAAAATCAATAATAATAGGTCAACACCCCGACATCTAATAGTAAAACTTACGAGTCTCAGAGACAGAGAGAAAATCCTGAAAGCAGCTCGGGAGAAGAGATATGTAACCTACAATGGTAGAAACATTAGATTGGCAACAGACCTATCCACAGAGACCTGGCAGGCCAGAAAGGACTGCCATCATAACTTCAGAGCACTAAACGAGAAAAATATGCAGCCAAGAACACTATATCCAGCTAGGCTGTCATTGAAAATAGAAGGAGAGATAAAAAGCTTCCAGAACAAACAAAAACTAAAGGAATTTGCAAACACAAAACCAGCCCTACAAGAAATATTGAAAGGGGTCCTCTAAGCAAAGAGAGAGCCTAAAAGCAGCATAGATCAGAAAGGAACACAGACAATATACAGTCACAGTCACCTTACAGGCAATAAAATGGCACTAAATTCATCTCTTTCAATAGTTACTCTGAATGTAAATGGGCTAAATGCCCCAATCAAAAGACACAGGCTATCAGATTGGATTAAAAAACAAGACCCATCCATATGCTGTCTGCATGAGTATCTTGCAGACTCATTTTAGACCCAAAGACACCCCCAGATTGAAAGTGAGGGGGTGGAAAACCATTTACCATGCTAATGGACACCAAAAGAAAGCTGGGGTGGCAATCCTTCTATCAGACAAACTAGATTTTAAAACAAAGACTGTAATAAGAGATGAAGAAGGACACTATATCTTACTTAAAGGGTCTATCCAACAAGAAGATCTAACAATTGTAAATATCTATGCCCCTAACATGGGAGCTGCCAATTTTATAAGGAAATTAATAACACAAAGAAACACATTGACAACAATAAAATAATAGTGGGGGACTTTAACAGCTCCCTGGCTGAAATGGACAGATCATCAAAGCAAAAGATCAACAAGGAAATAAAGACTTTAAATGACACACTGGACCAAATGGACTTCACAAACATATTCAGAACATTCCATGCTAAAGCAACGGAATACACACTCTTCTCTAGTGCCCATGGAACATTCTCCAGAATTGATCACATCCTAGGTCACAAATCAGGTCTCAACCGGTACCAAAAGACTGGGATTATTCCCTGCATCTTTTCAGACCACAGTGCTTTGAAACTAGAATTCAATCACAAGAGGAAAGTCAGAAAGAACTCAAATACATGGAGGCTAAAGAGCATCCTACTAAAGAATGAATGGGTCAACCAGGAAATTAAAGAAGAATTAAAAAAATTCATGGAAACCAATGAAAATGAAAACACAACTGTTCAAAATCTTTGGGATACAGCAAAGGCAGTCCTAAGAGGAAAGTATATAGCAATACAAGCCTTTCTCAAGAAACAAGAAAGGTCTCAAATACACAACCTAACCATACACCTAAAGGAGCTGGAGAAAAAAACAGCAAATAAAGCCTAAACCCAGCAGGAGAAGAGAAATCATAAAGATCAGAGCAGAAATCAACAAACTAGAAACCAAAAGAACAGTAGAACAGATCAATGAAACTAGGAGCTGGTTCTTTGAAAGAATTAATAAGATTGATAAACCCCTGGCCAGACTTATCAAAAAGAAAAGAGAAAGGACCCAAATCAACAAAATCATGAATCACAGATCACAACCAACACCAAAGAAATACAAACAATTATAAGAACATATTATGAGCAACTCTATGCCAGCAAATTAGATAACCTGCAAGAAATGGGTGCATTCCTCGAGATGTATCAACGACCAAACCTGAACCAGGAAGAAATAGAAAACCTGAACAGACCTATAACCACTAAGGAAATTGAAGCAGTCATCAAAAATCTCCCAACAAACAAAAGCCTGGGGCCAGATGGCTTCCCAGGGGAATTCTACTAAACATTTAAGGAGAATTAATACCTATTCTCCTGAAACTGTTCCAAAACATAGAAATGGAAGGAAAACTTCCAAACTCATTTTAGGAGGCCACCATGACCTTGAACCCAAAACCAGAAAAAGATCCCATCAAAAAGGAGAATTACAGACCAATATCCTTGATGAACATGGATGCAAAAATTCTCACCAAAATACTAGCCAATGGGATCCAACAGTACATTAAAAGGATTATTCACCATGACCAAGTGGGATTTATCCCTGGGCTGCGAGGTTGGTTCAACATCCGCAAATCAATCAATGTGATACAATACATTAACAAAAGAAAGAACAAGAATCATATGATCCTCTCAATAGATGCAGAAAAAGCATTTGACAAAGTACAGCATCCTTTCTTGATCAAAACTCTTCAGAGTATAGGGATAGAGGGTACATACCTCAATATCATAAAAGCCACCTATGAAAAACCTACAGTGAATATCATTCTCAATGGGGAATAGCTGAGAGCTTTTCCCCTAAGGTCAGGAACGCGGCAGGGATGTCCACTATCACCACTGCTATTCAACATAGTATTAGAAGTCCTAGCCACAGCAATCAGACAACAAAAAGAAATCAAAGGCATCCAAATCGGCAAAGAGGAAGTCAAACTCTCACTCTTTGCAGATGATATGACACTGTATGTGGAAAACCCAAAAGACTCCACCCCAAAACTGCTAGAACCCATACAGGAATTCAGTAAAGTAGCAGGCTATGCAGGAATTCAGTAAAGTAGCAGGCTATAAAATCAATGTACAGAAATCAGTGGCATTCCTATACACCAACAACAAGACAGAAGAGAGACAAATCAAGGAGTCGATCCCATTCACAATTGCACCCAAAACCATAAGATACCTAGGAATAAATTTAACCAAAGAGACAAAGGATCTGTACTCAGAAAACTATAAAATACTCATGAAAGAAATTGAAGAAGGCACAAGGAAATGGAAAAACGTTCCATGCTCATGGATTGGAAGAACCAACATTGTGAAGATGTCAATGCTACCTAGAGCAATCTACACATTCAATGCAATCCCCATCAAAATACCATCCACTTTTTCGAAGAAATGGAACAAATCATCCTAAAATTTGTATGGAACCAGAAGAGACCCCGAATAGCCAGAGGAATCTTGAAAAAGAAAAGCAAAGCCGGTGGCATCACAATTACAGACTTCCAGCTCTATTACAAAGCTGTCATCATCAAGACAGTATGGTACTGGCACAAAAACAGACACATAGATCAATGGAACAGAATCGAGAGCCCAGAAATGGACCCTCAACTCTATGGTCAACTCATCTTTGACAAAGCAGGAAAGAATGTCCAATGGCAAAAAGACAGTCTCTTCAACAAATGGTGTTGGGAAAATTGGACAGCCACATGCAGAAGAATGAAACTGGACCATTTCCTTACACCACACACAAAAATAGACTCCAAATGGTTGAAAGACCTAAATGTGAGACAGGAGTCCATCAAAATCCTAAAGGAGAACACAGGCAGCAACCTCTTCGACCTCAGCCGCAGCAACTTCTTCCTAGAAACTTCGCCAAAGGCAAGGGAAGCAAGGGCAAAAATGAACTATTGGGATTTCATCAAGATAAAAAGCTTTTGCACAGCAAAAGAAACAGTCCACAAAACCAAAAGACTACCGACAGAATGGGAGAAAATATTTGCAAAGGACATAGCAGATAAAGGGCTAGTATCCAAAATCTATAAAGAACTTATCAAACTTAACGCCCAAAGAACAAATAATCCAATCAAGAAATGGGCAGAAGACATGAACAGACATTCTTCCAAAGAAGACATCCAAATGGCCAACAGGCACATGAAAAAGTGCTCAGCATCACTCGGCATCAGGGAAATCCAAATCAAAACATCAATGAGATACCACCTCACACCCGTCAGAATGGCTAAAATTAACAAGTCAGGAAACGACAGATGTTGGGGGGATGTGGAGAAAGGGGAACCCTCCTACACTGCTGGTGGGAATGCAAGCTGGTGCAGCCACTCTGGAAAACAGTATGGAGGTTCCTCAAACAGTTGAAAATAGAACTACCATACGATCTAGCAATTGCACTACTGGGTAAATACGCCAAAGATACAAATGTAGGGATCTGAAGGGGTACGTGCATCCCAATGTTTATAGCAGCAATGTCTACAATAGCCAAACTGTGGAAAGAGCCAAGATGTCCATCGACAGATGAATGGATAAAGAAGAAGTGGTATATATACACAATGGAATATTATGCAGCCATCAAAAGGAATGAGATCTTGCCATTTGGAACGACGTGGATGGAACTGGAGGGTGTTATGCTGAGTGAAATAAGTCAATCAGAGAAAGACATGTATCACATGACCTCACTGATATGAGGAATTCTTAATCTCAGGAAACAAACTGAGGGTTGCTGGAGTGGTGGGGGGTGGGAGGGATGGGGTGGCTGGGTGATAGACATTGGGTAGGGTATGTGCTATGGTGAGCGCTGTGAATTGTGCAAGACTGTTGAATCACAGATCTGTACCTCTGAAACAAATAATGCAATATATGTTAAGAAAAAAAAAAGAAGAAGATAGCAGGAGGGGAAGAATGAAGGGGAGTAAGTTGGAGGGGGAGACGAACCATGAGAGACAATGGACTCTGAAAAACACACTGATGGTTCTAGCGGGGAGGGGGGTGGGGGGATTGGTTAGCCTGATGATGGGTATTAAGGAGGGCACGTTCTGCGTGGAGCACTGGGTGTTATGCACAAACAATGAATCATGGAACACTACATCAAAAGCTAATGATGTAATGTATGGTGATTAACATAACAATAAAAAAGAAAAAAAAAGAAAATAGAACATTTCTAGAAACACTGAGGGTGACTTTCCTCCCTCCCACTGTGGCAACCGGGGGGGGCCTCCTTCTCCCAGCCCTGGGACAGCCAGGGATTGGGCCCTTGACCGCTCCTCTACGCAGACTCTGATCTGGGCCTGTGAGCTAGCAACCCTGGCCCTGTGCTTGTGTGAGCCAGGCTGGGGTCCCATTCTTCAGCCTTCAGCGTTCTGGGGACATCTGCCTGCCCGTAATCTCCTGTCCTCCCACAGACCTCGCCAACTGTCTCCTCTTGCCTGGAGAGACAGAGAGCACCTGTAGTTCTTGCAGCTACAAGGCCCCCTTGAAGGAAGAAATGTTTTGGTTAATAATAATTCTCCATGCATATAAGTCCTTTGTTTTCCATTAGGATTGTAAGTTCCTGTGGGCAAGAAGTCTTTTTTCCCTTTACCCTGAGTCTAGCACTTGGCGCATAGCAGGGTCTCAAGCTGAGCTGGGCATGGCTTAATGGCAAGAGGGGCTCTAGAGCCAGAGGGCCTGGGGGCGAGCCTCAGCCCCTGCACTCACTGTGGGACTGGGGTGGTCCCGAGGCATCTTTAGTCTGGGCTCTTCATCTATGAAGTGGCCTGATGCTTATAATGTTCGCCAGCCCTGCAGGCATCTCCTGAAGAAACACCCACTTTTCCATGCTCCATTCACAGCAGCCACACCATCCCCGTCAGACCAGCCTCTGCTCCCAAGGAGGGGACACACAAGCAAAGAGATGAGTGATGTCAAGGCCAGCTTCAGGTGCATGTGGCTAAGAGGCTCCCACGGGCACTCAGAAGGGCCCCAGGCTTGACTTATGCTCCACTGTCACCATTTCCAAATTCTTAATTTTTGAACAAGGGGTCCTGCATTTCATTTTGTGCTGGGTCCCACCAATTCTGTAGCCAGCTCTGAGGAAAATACCATCTGAGGTAACTTGACACTGGATGGAAGAAGCCGGGGTGGGGGGGCACATCCTGTGTGGGTCCATCTGTATGAAGTTTAGAAAGAGGTGACACTTATCTAAAGAGTTAGTAGTCGGGATGTGTTACCAGGGCTGAGTGGGATGGGGGAGTGAACAGAAGGAGTGAGCCCCCAGCCTGGTTCATACAGGCGCCGTCTGCCCCTTCAGCGTCCCCATACCTAGCTCCCAGTTCCAGGACAATGTCGGATTAGTGGAAGTGCTCAGGGGCCCAAGCCCTGGCTGTCCCAGGGCTGGGAGAGGGAGGCCCTGGCTCCTCTGGTTCCCACAGTGGGACAGAGGAGATTCGCCAGAATGAAATCAATGTCATTAGGACCGGGGAGTGAATGCTGGGTGGCTAAAACGTGGCAAAATGTCCTACCACGCACCTCGTTTCCTTACAGAGCCAGTACTCAGAACAAGAGCGAGGAGCTCGCGACCTTGCGGGTAACTTTGCCCCTGCTTGTGGAGAAACAAGCAGAGCCATGACAGAAGATGATTGCAAACACCCCAATGTTTGGAGAAGGGCTCATATGGTCCTCCAGCCAAGAAGCCGTCAGGCAGGTAAGCTTCAGCTCACCAACGCACAGGCTGAAAGCAGCTCAGGGGCATGGCATCCCGGGGAGAAAGACCATGTTAACATTCGGGGCTGATCTTCAAGGAGCCCAGAAAGAATACTCACCTGTGACCCAGAGAGGGCTCTAGAATCTGGCAGACATGAGGATTCCAGTTCTCTTCCTGGGTAGGGGCATGTCACCAGGCCTCACCTGGCATCCCCAGGACACCACATGGCCCCAGCCTCTCCTGCCTCAGCTCCAGTCCCCACCAGCAGGACTGTCTGCTGAGAAGCAGATGGTCAGGGACCATGCAGGTTGTAGAAGAGAGAGGCCTCTTGTTCCTGGGACTGAGTGAAAAGGGCTCCTTTTGCCCTCCTTGCCACTAGACAGGCTAATGCTGGCCCAGCCACGGGGCACATTTGTGAAAGTGTGGACATGCTCGAGTCCCTTATGGAAGCATTTCCTGCTCTAGGTCCAGGTGGAGCATGGTCACTGAACGGGGGCTGGAGCCAGACGCTCCTTAGCCACATACCAGTTAGCTGTTGCCGGGTACCAAGCCACCCCGAAGCTCAGTGGCTTGAAAGAATGATAATTTCTCATTTGTCATGAGTTTGTGGGTGAGCTGGGGCCCTGCTATGGTCGTGCCCGGCTGGAGCACCTTAGCTGGGTCAGCTTGGCTCAGGTGGCCCATGTCTCTCATCTTCCACCTAGGACCAGCGATGGCAGAAGTTCACAAGAGAGCAAGCAGACTGGCAGGACCCCTTTAGGCGTAGGCTCAGAATGGGCACACTGTGACTTCAGCCTCATTCTGTTAGCCAACACAGATCTTGTGACCCACCCAGAGGCAGCAGGAGAGGGCACTGCAAAGTTACGTGGCAGAAAGCGTGGTAAAGAACGGGGCAGTGAATGCAGTCTCACACCTGAGTGAGTGGAGCCCGAGAAGAGACTCGGAAGAAAGCTTGATGTAAGGTAGGCTGAGCAGTTGGCCCGGGCCATGCATGGAGGAGCTGGGAGCAGGGCCACACTGTGGGGCAGTCCCAGGCAGGGAGCAGAGACCAGGGAGGAAAGAGGCTGCCGAAGTGGCTGGCCGAAAGTGGCCTGAAGCAAGCAAGGAGTAAGCATGGACCCAACCACCTTCTCCTCATGCCCAGGTAGGGCTTGTGACAGGGGGCCCTGGCTTATAGAGGAGACTACCGGGGTCAGGCCTGTTCCAAAAATCCAGAGCAATCTTAGATGTATCTGTCTTTACTTAAAACCATGTTTCCTGAACTTTTTTCACATTCCAATGGGATCATTTTTTCCTGCCATATCCATTTGCCACCTGTACTAATATTTACTTGATATTTTTTTAATCTAACTCAGCTCATATTTTTTAATGTAAAGATTTAATTTAGCAATAATGTCCATGAAATCATGAGCTTATGTGCTAGTTATGTATATTTTTATCTAATGCCACGGGAAAATAAGCATATAACCTCTAGGATACAAAATGTATTACATTGTTGAAGAAAGAGAAGTCATGGTAGAGTACGGAGAGTGGGAATCCATTTCTAGAAATCAAAACCAGCCCAAACTGAACAAGACGCCTATCTATGTGAGGTGAAGCTCAGAAGAGTCATCCTCCTGGGAGGCACACGATTCGGGAGAGCAGACACCGAGGGTGGGGTTGAGGGAATGGGAGTGGGGCGGCCACACAGCGTCGTATTCTCTCTCTCTTAAGCAGGATGGCAGGTAGACAGTTCTTCATACCCTTCACGTCTATGAGAAGTGGCAGTTTTAGATATTCAATATTTAGAAAGAAGGAGCAAAAGGAAGGAAACATTGCTGCAATAGTAGCTATTAAGCAAAAAGCAAAACAAAATGAGGGCAAAACTTGCCTTCCTGTAGCACACACAAAATCCTCTCTCTCACTGTGCTTGGAAAGGCTCAGTCTGAAGGGTAAGACCCACCTGTGCAGACCCTCATCCAGGTGCAGAGTATCTCCCGGGGAACTGCTGAGTTTTCTGCCTGGAGGCTTCCCGGGCTGGGCTGGGTGAAGCTTGGGAAGGAGGCACATGCAGAGCTGTCCCGGGACAGCAGGGAATAGGCAGTCATATCTCCCGTACAGCATCGAGGTATCAGGGGAAAAGCTGTGAGCAGCCCGGGGAAGCACATGGGTTTCCAGAGGAGGCCATTTGTTTCCCAGATCTGGGTCTCCCGTCTCTAGCGGCAGTTGAGGTCCCTGGGCTTCAAGCAGGTGTCGCAATTCCATGGGAACACGCCTGTGGTTGCTAGCACGCTGATTCCTCGGGTTGGGCATATTTCTTTCCAGGGCCCTGCTCCCCCTACGAGGGTCTCTCCTGGGCAGTGCTGCACTTAATAGAGCTGTCGTTGGGGGCTTGTCACGCGAACCCCAGGCCCTTTGTGAATGGGGATTTCAGCATCTTCTGCCAGGTCTGGTTAGCTCCTCTTAGAAACCCATTCCTCAGGGGACAGTGAGCCCAAGAACAAGCCAGGACCACAGATGCTAGTGTTTTGATGGCCTTTAGTTCTGATGGGGGCCTGACTTCATAATGGGGGCCCTTGTAACTCCCAGGGTGGTGGAGAAGGGAGCTGGTCCCAAAGGGTCCTTTCTTTTCCAGAGAAATGAAGTTATCTGAGTATGCCAGGGTTTGGTGTATGTACGTGAATGCTTGCATCTATGTTTCATCTCAACTGTTGTGTCCAAAACAGTTTAGGCTTTTTTAAGGCACAGAAGGCATACGCTGATACTGATATTTACCAAAGAAGGAATAAATGAATGGGAAGCCCATGTTACCTTCAACTCCACAGGTGCCAATCTCCTACTCTAAGACCAGAGCATAAGTGATGCCCTGGAATCAGACAGACCTGGCATCTACCCCTTCCTGCTATGGGACCCCGCGAAAGTTACCAGACCTTTCTGAGCCTTTCCTCATCTGGAAAATGGGGAGATGGCAATCACACTCATCTCACAGAGTGATTGTGAGGAGTCAATGAGATGATGCATGGGAAGAGCTTTGGGTAGTGCTTGGCACAGCAGAATCATGTGATGATTCAGTGGCGCATGATGAAGATGAAGATGTTGATGACAATGTATGTTGTTTCCAGTCCTTTGCCTCCTTCATCTCTGTTTTTTTAGAGCAGCATTCGCAAATATATCAGTCTCAGCCCCTTTACATGCTTAAAAATGATCGAGGATACCAAAGACTGGTTGTTTATCTGTTTATGTTGGTTTATCAATTGATCTTTACTATAAATCAAAACAGAGAATTTACATATATGTTTATTAATTCCCTTAAAAGTAACAATAGTAAACCCACAATATGTTAGCACATATAAAATATTTTTACAAAAAAATTACTTTTTATAAATTTATGGTTTCACAGTTTTGCACCAACTTCTCTGACACCAACTGGGTGAACAACAACTGAATTCAATTCTGACACTAACTCCTTAAATCAGCAAAGACCCCACAGGTTAAGGCTCAGTTTCCACTTCAGATGCCAACTGCAAAAGGGGTACCCAGCCTACCCACAATCTGCCCAGTTAACTACAAATTTTGGGGTTCCCATGACCCCCCCAGTCAATAATTTCCTAGAACAACTCATGTAACTCAGGAAAATATGTACATTTGCCAATTTATTATAAAGGATACAACTCAGGAAGAGCCAAAGGAAGAGCTGCATAGGGTGGGAGATGATGGGGGGAGGGTATGTAGATTTCATGCCCTTTTTGGTGCTGTCCCAGCACCTTGATGTGTTCACCACCCAGGAAGATCCCTAAGTCTCATTGTGCAAGAGTTCTGTAGAGCTCAACCTCCATCCCCCTTCCCTCCTTGGAGGTCTGTGGATGGGGCAGGAAATTCCAGCCCTTTAACCACTCTGTCTTTTTGGTGACCAGCCCCATCCTGAGAATTCCCACAATGAAGACACCTCATTAACATAAACTCAGGTGTCATCAAAAGAGGTTCAATGTGAATAACAAAAGGCACTTCCATTGCTGAGGAAATCTCAAGGGTTTGGGGAGCTCTGTGCCAGGTACTGAGGACAAAGACCAAATTATTATTTATTACACCACGATGCTATATTCCTTTTGCCTAGAGAACTTTCACAAGTCTTCTGATGAAGGTCTGTTGGTAATAAATTCCCTCAGCTTTTGTTTGTCTGAAGTAGTTTTTATATTGGAACAAAATAAAAATATCGAAAGATTTTTATTTGGTATCAAAAAGCTGATTCTGTTGATAGTTTTGTACCTCCATGGTTGGTCATTTTTTTGAAGATTTTATTTATTTATTTGAGATAGAGCGAGAGTGAGCAAGAGAGAGAGTGTGAGCACTAGAGCTCGAGAGAGCTCGAGAGAGAGAGAGAGCATGAGCGGGTAGAGGGGCAGAGGGAGAGGGAGAAGCAGATTCCCTGCTGAGCAGGGAGCCCAACGTGGGGCTCCATCCCAGGACCCTGGGATCATGACCTGAGCCAAAGGCAGACGCCTAACCAACTAAGCCACTCAGGTGCCCCTTTCCTGGCATTTTTATATGTCTCATAATTTTTTAAATGGATGCTGAACATCTTGTACAGGATAATGGAGGCTAAAGAAAGAGCAAGTATGCCTGGAGATGGGTACCCCTCTTCTGCTTGGCCATTATGTGGACCGTTGAGGCAGTCAGGTCAGAAGTCAGTCTGGGTTTGGGTTTCCTTGTTGCCATGGTTTATGTAACACGAGGTTTGGATTCCTAAGCATGGACTTGTGCTTGGCGGGGGTATGGGGTTCTCAGTATTCTGGCTTCACCCCCAGTTTTTGGCCTTCCCTGTGTCCCCCACACATCAGAAGGGCTCCCTATACTCTGATCCTTGACTGCTATTACTCGTGATTTGATACTTCCCATGTCCTCGAGTCTCCGAAGGAGAGCTTTCTCAGTGATCCTTGCCCTCTTCCCTGTGGCAGCTTAGGGTTTTTGTTCCGGAGGGAAGGAGGGAAGAAGGGTTTGGAAGGTGTTTTATGCCTTTTCTGCAAGAGTGGCCAATCCTATCCTCCAGTGGCCTGTGCCACCAACGGCAGCTTTCTCGGGTGTGTTCTGCCCTAGACCTCATAATAACCTACTGGAGGTCTGGGGAAACTCCCCTTGAGTCTACCTTCCCCGGGGTTCTATATTCTTACACGAGTCCACACTCAGGCTCTAGCAATTTGCTAACAATGATAGCTGAATAATTTTTCCCTCTTGCATGATACATGAAGCTACAGGTAAGTTAGTGTTAATGTCCCATTTCTGTAGGGGATTTTCTTTCTTTAGATTTCAGGCTACTTTGTAGTCCTGCAACCTCAGCTCTCTGATTGATCAAGAATGTTCTTGATTCTGTAGTTTACCTGGCTTTTTCTTGTGTTAGGGTGGGAGCAATGCTATTTCCCACTTCCTATATTCCAGGTAGAAGCAGAACTCTGTGTAATATCCATCCTGCACTTTGAATGGATTTGGTGACACCATGCACTGGTCATTGGGAAAATATTGGTTCATTAAGTTACTCAGAGCTTCCAAATGTTGATGTGATTATGTGATATCAAAAATCAAATATTTTTAAAGATTGTATTTATTTATTTGACAGAGAGAGAGAGCACAAGCAGGGGGTGGGGGGGAGCGGCAGGCAGAGGGTAAGGGAGAAGCAAGCTCCCCGCCAAGCAAGGAGCCCACTGGGGGACATGATCCCAGGATCGCGGGATCATGACCTGAGCCGAAGGCAGATGCTTAACCAACTAAGCCACCCAGGTGCCCCAAAAATCAAATTTTTTAATATCACCACTAATCTCATCAGAAAAGCTTTTAAATATTGAGAAGCTGTCAAGCTCATGGTGGTAGAGTTTTCCCAAAACTCTAATATTTAACTTGAAATCTTGAATTTTATCATCGGCCACACATACTGCCAGTTTTTTTCTTTGACCTGACAGGCTCATTTTGTTCATTTTTGAGAAAATGTCTGCCAAACGCCCAAGTCTGAATAACCATAGTTTTACATGTCAGGCTTTCTTTGAAGTGAAAATAGCATTCCATGAGAAAGAAGCAGCCAATCCAGCTCCCAACGTAAACACTTGCAGAGTGCCTTAGCGAGAGACCATCATCCTGGCGTGTGGCAGGATGGCTCTGTGTTTGTCACATAAAATCTTCAAAAGATGAGTCTTCGATGACTGAAATTTACTGACAATTTTTACCGCTTCACTGGAGACTTTCTTAAGTAAAAGTGTGTTGTTGCTGCTGTTGTTGTTTTGAGCTAGTGGCATGAAGAACACAATGATCACTAGTACTTTGGGGGTCCCGGCTTGGTGAGTGCCCAGGCATTGACAGCTTTACACACTTTGCTTTTGTCCTCATCAGCACAAAGATCAAAAGAGTGTAAAAGGCAAAAAAATCTTAGTATTGCCATAAATCATTGTAAATTGTAAAACAGTTTTTACCTTGCAAATATCTCAGGGACGCTCAGGGATCTACGGATCACACTTTGAGAAGCATTTCAGTAGAACTTGGCACAGTGTCTGGCACAGAGTAGGAATTCAATAGATAATTGTTGAATAAGTAGATGAACTAAGAAGTATTTTTTAAATTTATTTCATTTTTTCAAAATAAAACAGGTCTCTTCCTATCTTTTTATGGGAAAAGAGGCCATTTATTTAAGGAACAATGAAACCTTGACCCAGTATGCTAGCCCCAGTCGAATGCAGTTCAGGTGATAGCATGGACCGTATCTGTCTGTCTGGGAATTTTTCCCCAGACCCTTTTCTTGTGAACGTATCTCATGACTCCTCCTCCCTGTTCCTCCAACTGGGGTGGGAACATGGCCCAGGCCTGGCTAATTGTCCTAACTCGTGCCCTGGACAGGATCGGAGAACAGTTAACTGGGAAACAGACTGCAGATCAGCCAGCCCAGGGTTCCCATCTCAGACGGATCATCAGAATCACCTGGGGAGATTTTTTTTCTTACAGAACATTCCAGACCAATAAAGCAGAACAGCACAATGAACGGCACATCTCCCTCACCTAGCTTCAACCATCAACCCGTGGCCAATTTTGTTTCACCTGTACCCTCATCTACTGCCTCCCCACCTAGTTCTTTTGAAACAAACCCCCTACATTATAACATTCCACCTGTAAATAGTTCATCATGTATCTCTAAAAGATAAAGACTTTGTAAATATATAACCTGAATATCACCACATCTAAGGAAAAATAGTTATAATTCCTTTTTTTAAAGATTTTATTTATTTATTTATTTGAGAGAGTGAGAATGAGAGAGAGAGAGCGAGCACACGAGAGAGGGGAGGGTCAGAGGGAGAAGCAGACTCCCCGCTGAGCAGGGAGCCCGATGTGGGACTCAATCCCGGGACTTCAGGATCACGACCTGAGCCGAAGACAGCCGCCCAACCAACTGAGCCACCCAGGCGCCCCTATAATTCCTTTTCTTAATTGTGGTAAGAACATTGAATATGAGCTCTACCCCCCAACAGATTTTTAAGTGCACAATACAGTATTGTTAACTAGAGGTACAGTGTTACAAAGTGGCTTTCTAGAACATAATCAGCTTGCATAATTGAAACTTTATACCTCTTGAAGAGCAACTTCCCATTTCCTCCTCTCTCAGCCCCTGCAACCTCCCTTCTACTCCTTGCTTCTACATGGTTTGGTTTTCTTTTTAAGATCTTATTTATTTCTCAGAAAGAGAGAGACAGAGTGAGAGAGAAAGTGCGCGTGCATGCATAAGCGCGGCAGGGGTGAGGGGGAGAGGGAGAAGCGGAATTCCCCGCTGAGCAAGGAGCCTGACACAGGGCTGATTCATGACCTGAGCTGAAGGCAGATGCTTAACCTACTGAACTACCCAAGTGTCCCTCCCTGCTGCTACGTGTTTGACTATTTAGATTCCTCATATACGTGGGATCATGCAGTATTTGTCCTTCTGTGCCTGAACTTACTTCACTTAGTATGATGTCCTCCAGGTCCATCGAGTTGTTTCAAATGGCAGGATTTCCTTCTTCTTTGAAAGCTGAATATTTCACTGTATGTATATACCACATTTCCTTTATTCCTTTATCCATAGATGGACACCTAGGGTATTTACACATCTTGGCTATCGGGAATGATGCTGCAATAAACATGGGAATGCAGATATCTCTGAGATCTCAATTTCAAATCTTTTATAATTTTTTTAAAATTTTTATTATGTTAATCACCATATATTACATCATTAGTTTTTGATGTAGTGTTCCATGATTCATTGTTTGTGCATAATACCCACTGCTCCATGCAGAACGTGCCCTCTTTAATACCCATCACCAGGCTAACCCATCCCCCTACCCTCCTCCCCTCTAGAACCCTCAGTTTGTTTTTCAGAGTCCATCGTCTCTCATGGTTCGTCTCCCCCTCTGACTTACTCCCCTTCATTCTTTCCCTCCGGCTATCTTCTCCTTTTTCTTTTTTCTTAACATATGTTGCATTATTAGTTTCAGAAGTATAGATCTGTGATTCAACAGTCTTGCACAATTCACAGCGCTCACCATAGCACATACCCTACCCAATGTCTATCATCCAGCCACCCCATCCCTCCCACCCCCCACCACTCCAGCAACCCTCAGTTTGTTTCCTGAGATTAAGAATTCCTCATATCAGTGAGGTCATATGATACATGTCTTTCTCTGATTGACTTATTTCACTCAGCATAACACCCTCCAGTTCCATCCATGTCCTCAAAATGGCAAGATCTCATTCCTTTTGATGGCTGCATAATATTCCATTGTGTATATATACCACTTCTTCTTTATCCATTCATCTGTCGATGGACATCTTGGGTCTTTCCACAGTTTGGCTATTGTGGACATTGCTGCTATAAACATTGGGGTGCACGTACCCTTCAGATCCCTACATTTGTATCTTTGGGGTAAATACCCAGTAGTGCAATTGCTGGATCATATGGTAGCTCTATTTTGAACTGTTTGAGGAACCGTCATACTGTTTTCCAGAGGGGTTGCACCAGCTTGCATTCCCACCAACAGTGTAGGAGGGTTCCCCTTTCTCCACATTCCCGCCAACATGTGTCGTTTCCTGATTTGTTAATTTTAGCCATTCTGACTGGTGTGAGGTGGTATCTCATTGACGTTTTGATTTGGATTTCCCTGATGCCAAGTGATGCTGAGCACTTTTTCATGTGCCTGTTGGCCATTTGGATGTCTTCTTTGGAAGAATGTCTGTTCATGTCTTCTGCCCATTTCTTGATTGGATTATTTGTTCTTTGGGCGTTAAGTTTGATAAGTTCTTTATAGATTTTGGATACTAGCCCTTTATCTGCTATGTCCTTTGCAAATATTTTCTCCCATTCTGTCGGTAGTCTTTTGGTTTTGTGGACTGTTTCTTTTGCTGTGCAAAAGCTTTTTATCTTGATGAAATCCCAATAGTTCATTTTTGCCCTTGCTTCCCTTGCCTTTGGCGAAGTTTCTAGGAAGAAGTTGCTGCGGCTGAGGTCGAAGAGGTTGCTGTCTGTGTTCTCCTTTAGGATTTTGATGGACTCCTGTCTCACATTTAGGTCTTTCAACCATTTGGAGTCTATTTTTGTGTGTGGTGTAAGGAAATGGTCCAGTTTCATTCTTCTGCATGTGGCTGTCCAATTTTCCCAACACCATTTGTTGAAGAGACTGTCTTTTTGCCATTGGACATTCTTTCCTGCTTTGTCAAAGATGAGTTGACCATAGAGTTGAGGGTCCATTTCTGGGCTCTCGATTCTGTTCCATTGATCTCTGTGTCTGTTTTTGTGCCAGTACCATACTGTCTTGATGATGACAGCTTTGTAATAGAGCTGGAAGTCTGGAATTGTGATGCCGCCAGCTTTTCTTTTCTTTTTCAAGATTCCTCTGGCTATTCGGGGTCTCTTCTGGTTCCATACAAATTTTAGGATGATTTGTTCCATTTCTTTGAAAAAAGTGGATGGTATTTTGATGGGGATTGCATTGAATGTGTAGATTGCTCTAGGTAGCATTGACATCTTCACAATGTTGGTTCTTCCAATCCATGAGCATGGAACGTTTTTCCATTTCCTTGTGTCTTCTTCAATTTCTTTCATGAGTATTTTATAGTTTTCTGAGCACAGATCCTTTGTCTCTTTGGTTAAATTTATTCCTAGGTATCTTATGGTTTTGGGTGCAATTGTAAATGGGATCGACTCCTTGATTTGTCTCTCTTCTGTCTTGTTGGTGTATAGGAATGCCACTGATTTCTGTGCATTGATTTTATAGCCTGCTACTTTACTGAATTCCTGTATGAATTCTAGCAGTTTTGGGGTGGAGTCTTTTGGGTTTTCCACATACAGTATCATATCATCTGCAAAGAGTGAGAGTTTGACTTCCTCCTTGCCGATTTGGATGCCTTTGATTTCTTTTTGTTGTCTGATTGCTGTGGCTAGGACTTCTAATACTATGTTGAATAGCAGTGGTGATAGTGGACATCCCTGCCGTGTTCCTGACCTTAGGGGAAAAGCTCTCAGCTTTTCCCCATTGAGAATGATATTGGCTGTAGGTTTTTCATAGATGGCTTTTATGATTTTGAGGTATGTACCCTCTATCCCTATACTCTGAAGAGTTTTGATCAAGAAAGGATGCTGTACTTTGTCAAATGCTTTTTCTGCATCTATTGAGAGGATCATATGATTCTTGTTCTTTCTTTTGTTAATGTATTGTATCACGTTGATTGATTTGTGGATGTTGACACTTGTTATCTTTCGTTTTTTGTTTTTGGGTTGTTTTTTTTTTGAGAGAGAGTGGGCGTGCAAATTGGGGCGGAGGGGCAGAGGGAGATGGAGAGAGAGAATCTTAAGCAGGCTCTACACCCAACATGGAGCCCCACGTAGGACTCTATCTCATGACTCTGAGATCATGATCTGAGCCGAAATCAAGAGTCAGATGCATAACCAACTGAGCCACCCAGGCGCCCCTGTTTTTTGATAATAGCCATCCTAACAGTTGTGAGGTGATACTTCACTGTAATTTTGATTTGCATTTCCATGATGATTAGTGATGTTGAGCATTTTTTCACACATCTGTTGGACATTAATAATGTCCTAATGTCATCCAATATCCAGTCAAGATTTATGTATTATGAAATTTTTTTAAAAGCTGTTGTGTCCTCCTCCAGACCTGGTAGTCCATGATCTCTGTATTTCAATGAGCTCCTGAGTGGTTCTTCCACTCTTCAGATTGGGTAATTGTGCTGTGTCCAGCAACTTCAACTGGACGCATCTCTGGAGGCGCTCATCATTGTGAGAAATGCCTTTCTCTAATTTTTTTTTTTTTTTTTTGGCTCTTAGTAGAGGCAAATTTGAAAGTATTTCCCTTTGAAATAGGTAATTAAATCATTGCATATAAGGCTAAATTGTCCTTGGACCCCAACCCCCTGGTGCTGGCCCTAGCCCCGACCTCCTAGAGGTTCAGCATTTGGTGAACACCTTTCTGTACTATTTTCTGTACTTTGAAGATCTTTCCTTCAGTTATTCCCCAAATTTGTCTCCCTGGAGTTCCCGAGCTTTTTGTTTCCTCCTTTCCTTAATTGTCTTGCCAAAAGAAGGTGGCTCTTGTGGCTTCTCAGGTTTTTCTTCTCTAGCCTGGTTTTTTCTCTTTCCCTGGCTTTGACAAGGTCATGGTCTTGTCACGATTCAAGCCTGGCTCTCTGTGTCCTGGAATCTTGCACAAGGTGGGATTTCTCCCCAAGACACTCAATTCTCCAGTCTGTGACCATGTAAAGAGGAGGAGGTACAAGTAGAAATGAAGCAAAATGGCCATGAATTGATAATGGTCAAAGTTGGGGACATGGAGAAGGGGGTATCATACTTTCCCACCTACTCATATGTATGTTTATAGTTTCCATAATAAAAAAAAGTGGAAGGTGAAACAAGATACCACTACATACCACCATTGGGATGGCCAGAATCTGAGAGGCTAAAAATACCAAATGCTGGCAAGGATATGGAGCAACAGGAGTTCACCTTCATCGTTCATGGGAATGCAAACGGGAGAGTCATTCCAGAAGACAATTTGGCAATTTCTTGCAAAACTAAACATATCCTTACCATTCAATCCAGCAACCATGCACCTTGGTATTTGCCCAACGGAGTTGGAAAACTTATGTTTCCACAAAACCCATGCACAGATGTTTATAACAGCTCTATTCATAATGGACAAAATTTGGAAGTAACCGAGATGTCCTTCCATAGGTAAACAGATGAATAAACTGTGGTACATGCAGACAGTGGAACTAAGAAAAATTAGCTATCAAGCCATGCAAAAACATGGAAGTAACTTAAGGGCATATTACTGAGTAAAAGAAGCCAATCTGAAAAAGCCACATACTGTGTGATTCCAACTATATGACATTCTGGAAGAGGCAAAACTATGGAGATGGTAAAAAGATCAGTGATTTCCAGGGGTTTTGGGAGTGGGGGAGGGATGAACAGGGGAACACAGAGAATTTCAAGGGAGCTGTTCTGTATGATACTGTAATGATGGATACATGTCATTATACATTTGTCCAAACCCACAGAATGTGCGACACCAAGAGTGAACCCTAAAAAAACAATAGACTTTGGTTGTTATATGTCAATGTATGTTCATCAATTGTAACAAATGTACCACTCGGCGGGGAACATTAATGATGGGGGGCGCTATGCATGTGTTTGGGCTGGGAGCATGTGAGAAATCTCTGTACCTTCCCAATTTAGCTGTGAACCTAAAACTGCTCTAAAAACTGTCAGTTACAAAAAAGTGTTTAAGTGTGAGGGGAAGCATCCGTGGAGGCCAGGATGGTGCCCTGGCCCTGTGCTCTGGTCTAGCATGGGAAATACAGGACCCATAAAGGACTCTCTGTCCTTAAAATGTTTGAAAAAGCAAACCAGGAGACTTCAGGTTAAGCAGGCCCTTGGCTGTAACCAGGCTTACAGAGAGAGCCCAACTTCGCCTGGCCACACACCCTCAGCCGCCTGTGCAGGGTGCTCACAATGGAGTGACATCATCCTGGGGTGACAGCTTGGTGCCGGGCAAGGTTGTAAAGGGCTCCATTGCCAAATGCTGTAATTGATGCCTCAGTCCTCTTCCTGAGAAGCTTATTATTAATTTTTCATTACTTGATAATCATCATCCCAAGAAATTTTTTTCCTACCCCAGGTATATAGAAACATACGAACACTGTGCTGTGTTTCTAGAGAAAGCGAAACTAAGCTGATGAATTATACTTCCTTGCATAGATCTGTAAGTGGTACCCTCATATTTTTCTAGTTTGTCTTTCTCGTTCTTGTCTCACTCTGTCCTCAAGGCAGCCAAGTGGTACCCTGGCTCATTATTGACATGCAAACCAGGACTCCAGGGTTAGAGTCATCTATTCTGGGGGGGTGGGGGAGGAGTGGGGTTGGCGTTCTCCTCCGCCAGTGGCAAATATTACTGACCTGGTGGCCCGCCTGGCCCTCAGGGCTTCCTGGTCCGCCCTCCCTGTGAGTGCGTCCAGGCTTTGTAGCCACATACACCATGTATCATCATAATGTAAAACAACCTCAGGGACTGGAGAATTACTTTCCCTGGCTCCCCTCTAATGCCTCCTGACTGCGCTGGCCCGTGCTGAGCTCAGGCCTGGAGCCCGGCACGAGCGCAGGCAAACCCGTCCTCATACAACCCGGGGGATCAGACACAGGCAAAGGCAAGGCAAAAAGAATCCCATTTTTCAGATGGCAAAACCAAGCCTCTAAAACCGGAATGACCAGTCATCTGGAGGGGTGAGCCACCTGCGTCCCTAGCCATGCTTACAGTCTACACATTTGTTTCTCTTTTTTAAATTTACAGGTAGTATGAACTCCTTAGAGCAGATGTCATTTGTAAATATCTTCTCCCGTTCAGTAGGTTGTCTGCATTTTGCTGGTTGTTTCCTTCACAGTGCAAAAAGCTTTTTATTCTGATGTAGTCCCAATAGTTTATTTTTGCTTTTATTCCCCTTGCCTCAGAAGACATAACCAGGAAAATGTTGCTACGGCCAATGTCAGAGACATTACGGCCTATGCTCTCCCCTAGGATTTTTATGGTTTCAGGTCTCACGTTTATGTCTTTAATCCATTTTGAGTTTATTTTTGTGTATGGTGTAAGAAAGTGGTCCAGTTTCATTCTTTCGCACGTAGCTGTCCAGTTTTCCCAGCACCATCTGTTGAAGAGACTGCCTTTTTCCCATTGCATATTCTTGCCCTCTTTGTCAAAGATTAATTGACCATACAATCATGGATTTATTTCTGGGCTCTCTGTTCTGTTCCATTGATCTATGTGTCTTTCTGTGCCAGTACCATATTGTTTTGATTGCTACAGCTTTAAGGTATATCTTGAAATCTGGGATGGTGATATCTCCAGGTTTGTTCTTCTTTCTCAAGATTACTTTGGCTATTCAGGGTATTTGGGGTTCCATACACATTTTAGGATTATTTGTTCTAGTTCTGTGACAAATGCTGTTGATACTTTGATAGAGATTGCATTAAATGTGTAGATTGCTTTGGGTAATATGGACATTTTAGCTCAACATCATTCATCATCAGGGAAATGCAAATCAAAGCCACAATGAGATGTCACTTCACACCTCTCAGAATGGCTAAAATCAAAAACACAACAAACAAGTGTTGACGAGGATGTGGAGAAAAAAGGAACCCTCTTGCACTGTTGGTGGGAATGCAAACTTATGCAGCCCCTCTGGGCTGGAAAACAGTAGGCAGTTTGTTCAAAAAATTAAAAATAGGCGCCTGGGTGACTCAGATGGTTAAGCGTCTGCCTTCGGCTCAGGTCATGATCCCAGGGTCCTGGGATCGAGTCCTGCGTTGGGCTCCCTGCTCCTTGGGAGTCTGCTTCTCCCTCTGCCTCTCTCTCTTTCTGTCTTTCATGAATAAATAAATAAAATCTTTTAAAAAAAGAAAAGAAATTAAAAATAGGGGCACCTGGGTGGCTCACTCAGTTAAACGTCTGCCTTCAGCTCAGGTTGTGATCCCAGGGTCCTGGGATCGAGTCCCACATCGGGCTCCCTGCTCAGCGGGAAGTCTGCTCCTCCCTCTCCCACTCTCCCTGCTTGTGTTCCCTCTCTCACTGTCTCTCTCTCTGTTAAAAAATAAATAAAATCTTAAAAAAAATTAAAGATAGAATTATTATGTGGTCCAGTAATTCCCCTACAGGGTACTTACACAAAGAAAATGAAAACATTAATTCAAAAAGATATCTGCACCCCTATGTTTATTACAGCATTATTCACAATAGCCAAGATATAGAAGCAGCCCAAGTGTCCATCCAGATAAAGTGTCCATGGATAAAGAAGATGTGGTGTATATATACAGTGGAATATTACTCAGCCATAAAAAATGAAATCTTGCCATTTGCAACAACATGGATGGAGCTAGAAAATATTATTTTAAGTGAAAGAAGTCAGTCTGAGAAAGACAGATACCATATGATTTCATTCATATGTGGGATTTAAGAAATGAAACACACAAAGGAAAAAAGAGACAAAAAAAATCCAGACTGTTAACTACAGAGAACAAATGGATGGTTAGCAGAGGGGAGGTGGGTGGGGGGCTGGGTGAAATAGGTGATGGGGATTAAGAGTACACTTACTGTGATGAGCACTGAGTAATGTATAGAATTGTTGATTCACTATATTGTACACCTGAAACTAATATAACATTGTATGTTAATTATACTGGAATTTTAAAATAAATTATTTAAAATTCCAAGTATTATAGGAGATACATTCTATGGTGCTCTTTCATTATGGTTTTCTTCTTTTTCCAAGTGAAAATCATCTCCTAATTTTTTTTAAAGTACAAGATAATACATGATCACAAGAGAAAAATCAGAAAATACAGAAAAAAGTTAAGGAAATCCATAATTCCACATACTCAGGGAAAAGATACTTATCCTTTCTATGTAGGTCATTCAATATCTCTTTATTTCATTCATTCATTCATTTCACAACGGTGCTTTGAGCTACTGATATGTTCCCAGTTCTATGTAGGTGTTACATATAAGTCATCAAAATAGGGCTTCCATCCCAGAAGAGGTCAACCTAGTAGAGAGAGAATGAAATAAGCAATGATACTCAAAGATTTTTTCTGTATATACAGATGTCCATATGCACAGATATATTCTTTACAAAAATGGAATCACATCATAAATGCTATTAACCTTAGTTTTGGCCTCATACATCAGAAAAAAGATTTTCATGTAATAAGTTCACTTCAGAACAACAAGAACAAACTCTAAGACTAAAGCTAACAAGAATTGTGTAAAACCTACATAAAGAAAACCAAATAATTTTTGCAAAATATCATTAAAATAAGGATTTCTAAAAGTCAAGATTTAAATCATGTGCAATGACCCAAATCTGTCAGACTACAATTCTCTACAAATTAACCTATATATTTGATGCAATCCCAAACAAAATCCATATAGATTTTGTTATGAATATGTTACTATTCTTAAGTTCACCTGGAAGTTTAAATGCCAAGACAAAAAAGTTATCTGAACAGCAATTGGAAGTATTTTGCCTGAAAATACCAAAATATGGCTTAAGACATCAGCAATCAAACAACATTGTATTAACAGAAGACTATGAGAAATTGGTGGAATAGGATGAAAATTCTAGAAACAACTCAAAAATTTAGTTTTAATTTGACATTCCAAATTAAAGAGGAAGTAGTAATGGAGTATTTGATAAAAACTGTTGGAACAATTACCTATTGTTCAGAAAAGGAACTTTATGCTTAACTCAAAATAATAACTCAAAAGTAATGTCTTTAAGGTGACTTAAAGATGTAAAACAATAAAAAGTACTATAAAAATAACAGAAGTAAATATGATGGAATTTTTTAAGTACTTTTTGGATGGGAAAATCATTCTTAGGGAAATCTAGTAGATATAAAGAAAACAATGAACAGATTTAACTGCTTTAAACTTCTCTCCAGCAAAAGGTACTATAAAATTTTTTTAAAAACCTCAGATTAATGTATTTGTAATATTTTTAACAGATAAAAGGGTAATATGAAGAATATATAAGAATATCTTAGGGGAACCTGGGTGGCTCAGTTGGATAAGTGTCTGCCTTTGGCTCAGGTCATGATCCTAAGGTCTTGGGATCGAGCCCAGCATCAGGCTCCCTGCTCAGCAGGGGAGTCTGCTTCTCCCTCTCCCTCAGCCCCTCCCCCAGCTCATGCTCTCTCTCCCTCTCTCCCAAATAAATTAATAAAATCTTTTTTTTTTAAAGTATATCTTGGGACACTTGGGTGGCTCAGTTGATTAAGCGTCTGCCTTCGGCTTGGGTCATGATCCTAGGGTCCTGGGATTGAGCCCAGCATAGGGCTCCTTGCTTTGCAGGGAGCCTGCTTCTCCCTCTCCTCCCCACTTGTACTCTCTCACTGTCTCTCCTTCTCTCACTCTCAAATAAATAAATAAAATCTTTATAAAAATAAAGGTATCTTACAAATCAGGAGAAGACAAAATATTTATTATAGAGGTGAACAAAGAACATGAAGGGGCAATTCAGAGAAGAAAGATAAGCAGCCAGCACATACATGGAAACTATTAAGACTTTGCAATGCCCAGGGAAATGCATACTTAAATAGATATTATATTCCATTTATTATATCTATGAAAATTAAATATTTTAACCTTTAGTGTTGGAAACTATGAGGAAACACAGATGCTTATAAACTGCTGGTGGGAATGTGAATCAGCATAGCTTGATGAGCATAATTCAAGAATATTATTTAAAATGTTTAAATGTGGGGCACCTGAGTGGCTTAGTTGGTTAAGCGTCTGACTCTTGACTTTGGCTCAGGTCATAATCTCACGGTCATGAGCTCGAGCCCCATGTCAGGCTCTGCGCTGAGCATGGAGCCTGCTTAAGATTTTCTCTCCCTCTCCTTCTGCCCCCTCCCACCCCCAACTTGAGTGCATGCTCTCTCTCTCTCTCATAAAATAAAATAAAATAAAATAAAATAAAATAAAATAAAATGTTTAAATGTGCAAAACCATTGATGCTACAGTTCTTCTAGAGATAAGTCTTATAGAAGTGCTTTCTAAAGATGAGCCAAGCTTTGTTTGGAATAGTTCACTTTGCTGAATGCCCATCAGTAGGGAACTGGTTAAATGAAGTGCAGTACCTATAAACTGTATCAGTCAGCCATAGCCGCTTGACAAACCACCTCCAAAATTCAGTTACTGGAACAATCATCACCTATTCTCACTCCTGTATCTGCAGACTGGCTGGCAATTGGCTGACCTGGGCTGGGCTCTGTTGGGTGGCTCTGCATGAAGCTCCATGGCCAGCGAGCCTGGAAGAGCCTGGGCTGTTCTCTGTGGATTGGGCTCATATCTGCTCCACAAGTGCTTCTTTTGGTTCTTTGGAAAGATCAGCAAAACTGATAAACATTTAGCTAGACTGATCAAGATAAAAAGAGAAAGAGACGAATTGTTTTGAAAAGAACAACTTGCGGGCACCTGGGTGGCTCAGTTGGTTAAGCGACTGCCTTTGGCTCAGGTCATGATCCTGGAGTCCCGGGATCGAGTCCCGCATCAGGCTCCCTGCTCAGTGGGGAGTCTGCTTCTCCCTCTGACCCTCTTCCCTCTCGTGCTCTCTATCTCTCATTCTCTCTCTCTCTCAAATAAATAAAATCTTTAAAAAAAAAAGAAAACAACAACTTGCCAAAATTAACACAAGGTGTAACAAAATCTGAATAGTCCTACACATCTATTAATGAAATGGAATTGGTAGTTAAAAACCTTCCAACAGAGAAAACTCCAGGCCCAGATGGCTCACTGGTAACTGCTACTACGCTTGAAAGGAAGAAATAGCACCAATCTTATACAAACCCTTTTGTAAAATAGAGGAGGTTAACACTTCCCAACTAATCTTATAAAATAAGCAAAATCTAATAAAGATATTTAACATTTAAAAATCAATGTAATTTTCCATAGTAACAGAATAAAGCAGAAAAAACATGATAACCTCAATAAATGTAAAAAGAGCATCTGGCAAAATTTAATATCTATACATGATTTTTTTTTACAAAATTCTTTAGCATTCTTGCCTTTCTGCAGTCCAGATACCTAGATGCTTGCAGGAGCCAGTTCTAACATTCTCCATCCACCTTGCTGGCAACTGGGTGCCCCATCCTTCGTTCCCCTGCAGAGCCACTCCACCCCTCCACCCACCCTGGCATGTGCCTCTCCAAAGTGCCTACTACCATCCCACATCTGGCAGCAACCCCCATCCAGTGCCTCTCCAAAGCAACTCCTGCCCTGGGGAGAAGACCCACAGTGCACCCATAGTTCCTGCAGCCATGACTCCTAGCCAGCTGCCCGTGGAGCAAGCCCTGCCCTTTGGTGTCTTCACAGCTGTGGCACTGACTCACTGCAGACAGCCAGAAGGAGTGCCGGCTCCACCCACTAGCATGCCCACAGTGGCTGCAGTTCTCTCAAAACTCTGAAGACTCTAAGACTTTGATGAAAGAAATTGAAGATGACATAAACAAATGGAAAGATATACCATGCTCATGGATTGGAAGAACTAATATTGTTCAAAGGTCCATACTAATCAAAACAATCTACAGATTTCTTTTTTTAGATTTTATTTATTTATTTGAGAGAGAGAGACAGCACAAGCAGGGGAGAGGGAAAGGAAGAGGGAGAGGGAGAAACAGATCAGGGCTTGATTCCAGGACCTTGAGATCACAACCTGAGCCAAAGTCAGATGCCCAACCGACTGAGGTGCCCCAAAACAATCTACAGATTTAATACAATCCATATCAAAATACCAACAGCATTTTTCACAGAACTAAAACAAATAATTCTAAAATGTGTATTGTACCACAAAGGATCCTGAATAGCCAAAGCAATCTTGAGAAAGAAGAACAAAGCTGGAGGTATCACAATCTCAGATTTCAAACTATGCTACAATGCTGTAGTAATCAAAACAGTATGGTACTGGGCACAAAAATAGACACATAGATCAATAGAACAGAATAGAGGGCCCAGAAATAAACCTATGCTTAGATGGTGAATTAATCTATGACAAGGAGGCAAGAATATACAATGGGGAAAAGACAGTCTCTTCAACAAATGGTTTTGGGAAAACTGGACATCTATGTGCAAGAAAATGAAACTGGGCCACTTTCTTACACCACACACACACACACACACACACACACACACACACACACACACAACTTAAAATGGATTAAAGACAAATGTGAGACCTGAACCCATAAAAATCCTAGAAGAGAGCACAAGAAATAATGTCTCTGACATCAGCCATAGAAACTTCTTTCTAGATATGTCTCCTGAGACAAGGGAAACAAAAGCAAAAATAAACTATTGGGACTGCACCAAAATAAAAAGCTTTTGCACAGCAAAGGAAACCATCAACAAAGTGAAAAGACAACCTACTGAATGGCAGAAGATATTTGCAAATGATATATCTGATAAAGGGTTAATATCCAAAATATATAAGGAACTCACATAACTCAATATATTTTTTAAAAAATAAAAATAAACAATAAAAACAAAAAACTGATTCAATTGAAAAATGGGCAGAGGACCTGAATAGACATTTCTCCAAAGAAGAGATATAGCTGGCCACGGGTATATGAAAATATGCTCAACATCATGCATCATCAGGGAAATGCAAATCAAAACCACAATGAGATATCACCTCACACCCATGAGAATGGCTAGTATTGAAAAGACAAGAAATAATAAATGTTGGTGAGGATGTGAGGAAAAGGGAACCCTTGTGCTCTGTTGGTGGGAATGTAGAAAACAATATGGAGATTCCTCAAAAAGTTAAACATAGAAATACCATATGATCCAATAATTCCACCACTGGGCATTTACCCAAAGTAAAGGAAAACATTAATCCAGAAAGTTATGTGCACTCTATCTTTCTATGTTTATTGCAGCATTTTTTACAAGATATGGAAACAGCCCAAATGTCCATCGACAGATGAATGGATAAAGAAGATGTGGTATATATATACAATGGAATATTACTCAGCTATAAAAAATGAGATTTTGCGATTTGTGACAATATGGATGGACCTAGAGGGTATCATGTTAGGCGAAATAAATCAGACAAAGAAAGACAAGTATCATATGATTTCACTTATATATGGAATCTAAAAAACAAAACAAATGAACCAACAAAAAAACTCTCCAGAAATAGACACTTAAATACAGAGAACAAATTGGTGGTTGTCAGAGGGGAAGTGGATGGGCAGATGGACAAAACAGGTGAAGGGGATTAAGAGGTACAAACTTCCACTTACAAAATAAATAAGCCACAGAAATGAAAAGTACAGCAGAGGGAATATAGTCACTAATATTGTAATAACATTGTATGGTGGCAGGCTTCTCCTGGTGAGCACTGAATGATGTATAGCATTGTCATACCACTGTGTTGTACACCTGAAACTAATATAACATTGTATGTCAACTATACTTCAATAATAAAAAAATTTTTAATTAAAAAAACTTTCAGCAAAACTAGGAACACAGGGGAACTTTTTTAAAGTTCCCTGAAAGTTACCTGCAAAGAAGCTACATTTAAAATCATCCTTGGGGAAAAAAGATCATCCTTGGGACACCTGGGTGGCTCGGTTGGTTAAACATCTGCCTTTGGCTCAGGTCATGATCCCAGGGTCCTGGGATTGAGCCCCGTGTTGGGCTCCCTGCTCAGCGGGGAGTCTGCTTCTCCCTCTCCCCCTGACTTGTGCTCTCTCTCTGTGTCTCTCTTTCTCTCAAATAAATAAATAAATAAAATCTTTTAAAAAAATAAAACAAAATAAAATCATCCTTGATGGTGAAATAAACAGTGAACGTTTTCCCCCAAGATTGGGCAAGAATGCTTTCTCCTGCCACTTTTATTTGACTATACTATCATTGCAATAAGATAATAAATAAATATAAATAAAGTAAAATGAAATACAAATAAAATTAAAATAAAAATGAAAGAAAATACATAAATATTGGAAAGGAGGAATAAAACAATCTGCATGTGAATTTATATGATTGTTTACATTAAAAAATTCTAAATAATCTACAAAACATCTGCTCAGACCAAGAAGAGAATTTAGCAAAGTCAAAGGGTAGGGGAATAATATGTAAATATCAATTATATTTTGTGATACTAGGAATGAACAATCAGAAAATGAAAAATTTTAAATATCACATAAAATGGCATTGATAAACATAAAATACTTAGGAGTAAATACAACAAAAGACATGGAAGTCTTCTACAATTAAGACTACAGAACATCAATTAAATAGAGCCATACACCATTTCTGAATTGGAAGTTTGAATACAGTTGGAATGTCGATTGTCCCCAAACTTATCTATAGATTCAAAGCTATGCCAGTAAAAATTCCAACAGGATTTTTTTATAGAAATTGACAGGCTAATTGTAAAACACATATGGAAATTTAAATGACCTGTAATAGCCAAAGCAATTTTTTTTAAGGTAAACAAAATTGGAGGATTTGCACAACCTGATTTCACATCATACTCTGAGCTGCAGTAGTCACTCAAGGAGGTGTTGGCAAAAGAATAAATAATAAAACAGAATATAGAGTCTAGAAATAGATCCACACGTATATTTTCAACTGCTTTTTGACAAAGATGGCAAACCGAGTCAGTAAGGAAAAAGGAAGCTTTCGGCAAATGTAACTATTGGGCATCCATTAGAAAAAAAAGAACATCAACCTTATATCATACATAAAATTAACTTGAAATGGATCACACACCTAAATGTAGAGTTATAAATGCTAAAAATTCTAGACAAAAACATAGGAGAAAAGCTTTGTAACTTTAGGACGGGCAAAGATTTCTTAGACTACAAAAAGCATGAATGATAAAAAAAAATGATTACCTACACTTTAACATAATTAAAAAGTTTAGCTCTTGGAAAGTCACTCTAACACTATAGAAAGGTTGAGTCACAGACTGTAATAAAATGTTCTTGATACATATATCTCACAAAGCACTTAATGCCAGAACACAGAGGAATACTTATAATCAGACATAAGGAGATAAATAACCCAATCAAAAAAATCGACAAAATTTTTGAATCGACAATTTATAAAAAAAATATACAAATAACCAATAATCACATGAAAAGGTGCTTAACACCACTTGTCATCAGGGACAGGCAAATTAAAACTACATATTTAGAAAGGCTAAAATAAAAAAGACTGACAATACCAATTGTTGACAAGGATATGGAACAAATAGAACTTTCACATACAAGCTGACTGATTTCTTTTTCGCAAAGTTAAATACACACCTACCTTGCAATGTAGCCATTCAACGATGGTACTTAACTCAAGATAAATTAAAACACATATCTTGTGGTAGACAGAATGGCCTACAAAGATGTTCCTACGTTGATCCCTTGGAATCTGTGAATATGGCAAGAGGAGTTTTGCAAATGTAATTAAGGGAGATCATTTTGTATCTTACAGGCCAAGTATAATCAAATGAGATCTTAAAAGCAGAGAATTTTCTCCAGCTGGAGAAGTCAGAGATTCCAACCGTAAGAAAGATTCGATGTACCTTTGATGCTTTGAGAGTTGTTGGCCATGAGTAAGAACCAGAGGGCAGTCTCTAAGCCCAAAGGCTGGCCTGGGCTGGGAGCTTGCCTCAGTCCTACAGCTGCAAGGAAACAGATGAACTCGGACTCTCCCCAAAGGGCTTCCAGATGAGAGTCAAAGATGCCCAATACCTTGATTTCAACCTTATAAAACCCTAAGTACAGGATTCTGGTGAGCAATGCTATATCCAGACTTCCAGCCTACAGAATTGTGGGGTAATAAATGGCTATTGTTTTAAGCACTAAATTGTGGTAATTTAATCCAGCAGCAATAGAAAACTGATGTACGCCCACAAAGACTCGTACACAAATGTTCATCGTTTATTTGCAATAGTCAAACACTGGAAGCAACATAAATGACACACCAGGTGACTGGTGAACAAAATGTGGGATATCTGTACAATGGAAAACTACTTGGTCATAAACATGAACAAACCACGTGGATAAATGCCAAAATAATTGTGCCGAGTGAAAGATGACAGACACATAATGCATACTGCATAATTCCACCTATGTCAAAATCTAGAAAATGCAAGTTAATCTCCGGTAACAGAAAAGAGACGAGTGGTTGCTGGGACTGGGGCAGAGAGAGAGGGGGACCGCAGAGTGCCATGAGGAAATTTTGGGGGTGGTGGAAATACAATTGTGGTGCTGTTTTCAGAGGTGCATACATCCACCAACCTCATCAAAGTGTATGCTCTAAGTGGATGCAGCATATTTTTTTTTGTGAGGAAACTGTACCTCAATTAAGTGGATTAAAAATGAAATTCAAAACCATTAAGGGGTGCCTTTTAGAGTTTTCAAAAGAAAGGCATAACAATTTTGACAAAACAACTTTCCCCTCGTTTGATTGGAATTACATTAAATTTGAAGACTAATCCAAAGGGAATGACCATAATTTCAATAGCAAGTTTTTCTGTTTAGGAACATAGTAGGTCTTTTTTTGTGCTCTGGGATAGTAAGCAGCATGGTTATTGTTCCTTAATGATTTAACTGAGTTCACCCATAAAATCATCTGGGCTGGATGCCCAGGGGAAGGGGTGGAGGGAGGCTAGGAGGGGCAGGGGTGTTTTCACTGTTGTTGTTTTTTCTTTTTTGCAGATTTTATTAAAGATATTTACAAAGCAATATCCAGACTCCAGATCCAGCTGCCAAGGAGCCCCTATTACACTGTGGGTACTGGTTGCAGCATGGCAGGTGGCTTTGACTTCCTACCCTTCTGTTCCAACGTGGGGGTGGTGGGAAGTATCTCATCTTTGGGTTCCACCATGCTCACTTGGTCAGGCAGGGGCTTCTCAGGGCCAGTCTTAGCCCTTGGGTCCCAGGGAAGCATGATCTTCACCATGATGCCCAGCACACCCTGTCTGAGCTGCACACGGCCCACAGCAGTGTCAACTGTGAATCATCAGGCCATCCAAACACTTCATGGATTTAGCCCTCTGGCCTTGGAGTTTCCCAGACACCAGGACCTCACAGCCTTTGGCCCTGCTCTCCATGATGCAGGCAGCACACCAGAGCAGGCCCTCTGCTCAGCAAGGCCTCCTAGGAAGGAAACTGTGAGGCAGAGACTAGGCCTGGGCAATAGCCCACAGACCTCTCGTGGCCACCTTTTTAGCATAAAGCTCTCCATGCCCTCAGGGAAACCAAACCCCTTCTGAACCACAGCAGTCACTTCCCGGATCCGCTGGTCCTTCTCACCAAGAGCATTCTGTGTCCTGGTGGCCAAGATAATGACTTCTGTCCTGGTTGGTGTAACTTGGGCCTCATCTCTGGAGTAGCTATCTTCAGCCAGCTCCTGTGTGAGAAACCCGTTCAGTTCAGCTTTGAAGATGCCATTGGCCACAAACGTCCTCTTCTTGGAAATGTGCACTGCCATCTTGCCATTGTGCACAGCCACAAGGAGAGGGGTGCTTTCACGGCTAATAACAAGGGTGGAGTTGGGACTTATTCCTGGTCACTGGGTGATCACACCCCTCTGAACAGTCTCCAGGTTAGTGATCTCCAGTCAGTGTTAGATGCACGTTTTCAGTCAGACATTTACAAGCACAGACCTTCTAGCGAACATTGTGGATGGCCACCCCGTATCTCCTCAGCCCACGGCTGAGTTCAGTGACAGTTACGGTGATTCCTTCCCACACAGGTGACAGCTTCCCACCACTGGCATTGGCTCCTTGCTGCTTGCCAGACTAAAGGCTTTTCCAGCATCACCGAAGCTGCTTAGCCAACGTTCAGGACAGCCCGGAAGTGGCAGGAAGTTGACATCCTAAGGGCAACTCCCAACCAAAGAAGGTAAGTGACCCAGTGGAAAATTTCCCAGCTTCCCCATCCCTCAATGGGACGATCGGAACGCATTCCACAGGATGCCTCATGTGGCCTCTGTGGGAGTGAGCCACACCAACCCCAGTGCGCCCCTGTCTCCCTCCCCCAGGGCCTCCCTCCCGCTTCCCGAAACCACCTCCTAAACGAACAACCTGCACCCAAGTCCTTGCCTATGAGTCTGCTGTATCCTATGGTATTATTCCACTGTGTTTATAATAAGACATACACAAAATCCACATTTTACAAGGATAAGATAGAGATAAACAATATTTAAAATAACTTATTTATTAACAACATAATCTTTTTGCTCTCATCCAAATATTAATTATGATATCTTCGTGAGTGGCAATGTGATTAAATGCACTTCATTATTTTTGAAAATTTTGATTAACACTTTGTGAGGCAGCAGTTCGGAAGCCTGGTTCTTGATACTTGGTTTAATGGTTTCGATAACTAAAAAGGCACTTCAGACAGATATGTGGATCCAAATGGAGAACAGGCATCACTAAATCACCTGCTCACTTTCCACTCTATCTACCAACTCTGCAAAGGTCTCTCTTAAAATCCAGCCAGCAGATGCCAGTCTTCCCTGATGTGGGTCAGTGTTCTTGCTCACTGATGGGAAAGAGTTGCAATTTTGTGTTTTCAACGAATAGGATCAAAACCCACAGAAATGATGCATTTTGGAAGACGTAAGTCTGCTTAGACAAGTGTGGATATTTGCCGTGAAATGGATGCCTTTGAAGGTGATTTGGTACTGCTTTTTGGGTAACTGAAAAGTTCAGGTAACCTGATGGCTGACAAATTGCTTCAGGATATTCCCAGGGAAATTTTCCCAGGAAATTCAGGTAGTCACCTAGATGGTTCTCTCCTGTCTTGAGTGAAGCAGAGTTTTTCTGCTTTTTGGGCCTGGGAGGCCTTGCAAAGCAGAGATAAGGCCAGGCCATTGGGGAACCAAAGACAGAAATAAATCATCTGTCAGGTGCATCTCCCACAGCAGATGCTTCCTTTTGGTGATGTCAGCTGACCTGACCCTGGGCTCTGCCTCCCCTTCCTAGACCTGCCAAAGTCCCCAAGTAGGAGAGGCCAGTCACCTGGGCTGCATGGAGAACAGATGGAGGTCTGCCAAGAGGGAGCAGGAGACCCTGCAGCTCAAGTTCTCGCCAGCCCCACAAAATGGAGCTCTGAATGTGTCTTCTATGCTCTTCCACCACCCCTGCCTTCTCCCAGCTCCTCCGGGGAGAGGGCTCACTTTTTCCTGCTACACCAGCTGCCGCAGAAGCTCTGCTTGAATTGAAATGGCACTCTGGACTCACTTTCTTTGGACAAAAATGGAGGCGTCACCCCAGGCCTGATTGCTTGCAGGAGGAAGACAGACTGTGGTCCACTCATCAGCTTTGGGCCCTACGAAGCTGAAAGAGCGGGTCAGCGTGGTCTGAAACTCATGAATTAGCCATCACTTTGCCCATTTCTCAGATAAGGAAATGGAGGCTAAGTTGCTTAGCCGAAGCCCACAACAGCTGTGCCTCCTGCGGGAGCCCAATCTTGGGAGGGAGGAGACCAACGTGATGATAGGGTGGATGAAAAATCGCCTGAAAATGCACATGGGGCTTCTAGCAATTGGAGAGATATACCTTAAATCAACCATAAGCTACTATTTCACACGAGATAAGAAAAAAAAATTAAGTCATAATACCAAGTGTCAGAGAAGATCTGGGTAAACTCTACACATGATGGTGGGAATGTAAATTTGGCAACAAAGTGCAAAGCTGAAGATGCTACTGCTCTTCGAGATGCTTACACGTGTGTCCAAGGGGACGTGTAGAAGGACACTCGCCAACTAGGACTCATGCAGCGCCTGTCATTAGGCAATGAATACACCACATCATGTCATCTGTTACTTTTTGCATTTCAAAAAAAAAAAGTCTGAGGCAGGAATGGCCAAAAATGTTAACTGGTGTTTATGATTTTTCATTATCTGATTTTTTAAAAATATTCAAAAGTATATGTGGTGCTTTCCAAAAGTTCAGCTTAGCCTGGTGCAAAATGGTACCAATGGCCCACAAATGTGGGCCACATGCTAACCCAAAACTAAATGTAAATTAGAGCCTGGTGTGGGAATCCCCGGACGGGGTCTCAGAGCCTCCAGGAAGTTCTCAGTCTGGAGTTGTCCGCCAACCAGCTCTTCCTGATGGCACCAGGAGGCTGAAAGAACAGCCAGCTCCCTGCCTATCCTCGGGGGCTCATGGTCACAGCCCTGTACCCAGGTCAATGGCATCACCTCCTCCCTAGAGATTAGACGTGCATGATGTGAGCACCACTCCCATGTCCTTGTGAAGAACCCCATGGCCCTGCTGCAAATCCTCCTGCTCATCTCTGGCAGAGATGTTCAGCTTCTGCAAAGCTCTTGTTTTCTTAACTCTGCACCTATAAGTCTAGCCCTTAGTTTCTGCTGCTGACCCCACCCAAACGTGGCTTTAACTTCTGCACCAAGATTTCCCCTCCCACTCCAATGCATGGAAAGCCAAGGTCATGAGAGATCCTGGGGCGCCTGGGTGGCTCAGTGGGTCAGGCGTCCAACCCTTGATCTCAGCTCAGGTCTTGATCTCAGAGTTCAAGCCCTGTGTTGGGCTTCATGCTGGCTGTGGAGCCTACTTTAAGTAAGTAAGTTAAGTAAGTAAGTAAATAAATAAATAAATAAATAAATAAATAAATAACAGGGAGAGAGCCAGCAGAGCTAAGAAGAACCAGGGCAGGCTTCATAGAGGAAGGGGCAGTGAAGGTAGGACTTGCGGAAGGAAATGACAAAGAACTGGAGGTTTCCAGAGGCTGGGGAACGTGCTTGAGGATGAGCAAATTGAGGAACGCAGCTGGAGCATTGGAACTCAAGCCACAGGAGTAGAGTGGAACTATGCCCTGGAAGGCCATGGATGCCAGGCAAGAGGGCCGTTCTTGCCAGAAGGATCTTGCATTTTCAGGACTAGTCTGGCACGTAAACTTGCTGGAATCTATTCACCCTTGCACATCTGCAACCACTCACTGAGCCACAGGCTGGGCCATGTACCCCACAATGATGCTCAGTGTGTCCACATCATGGCCACCTCTGCAGGGTGACCATTTACTCCACTTGCCATCTCTCACGGGTGACAAAGGGGCACCTGGGGGTGCAGACACAGCCCTGCCAGTCCCTCGAGAGCCAGATGCAGATTTCTGCCCAGCTCCCCGTTGCACGAGCTGCAGAAGCAGCAGGGTCACACCCGCCCTCGTCTTCACATTGTCTCTCAGAGTCTAGATTGTGTCGCTTCTGCTTCTCTCCTGCCTATTAGCCATGTCCCTTTGGGTTGCGAGTGACAGGAAACACAACTCAAACTGGCTAAGGGGAAAAAAAAAGAGAGAGAGAAAGAGGGGAGATGTACTGGCCCAGGTAACTAGAAGTTCAGGGCACAGCTGGATTCAGGAGCTCAAGCAATGTGGTAGGGACTTGTTCTCTGCTCTGTAAACAGGTCTTTGTGCATGCTGTGGCCCCAACCTCTGCTCCCAAGACACCCCAGCAGAAGAAAAGGGGTTCTCTTTCCTCATAGCTCCAGCAAAACACCCAAGATCACACTCTGCTCACATTCCCACCTACGAGCCAGTCACAGGGACGAAGGCATGGAGTATTGTTGGCCACTGCGAATTCAGGGAATAGAGTAGCCCCCAAGCCTCAGAGGCTGAAAGTGGGGGCAAGGGGGCTCTTTGAAGGAAAACAGAGGTGCCACTATCTGAAACAGGAGCATACATGATGTACAGGAAAAAGCAACATGATTTACACAATTTCTGCCTCATTTCTATGCTCCCCAAGTTTAGGGAGGGCCTGGCCTGGGACATACTCATTCTTGGTAAGTGTTTGTAGGATAGATGGATGGGTGGGTGGGACAGTGGCTGATACTGCTCTGGGACTTCACTTGGGGCATTTGGCCAGAGCTGGGCCCTGTGCCTCAGGACCATGCTCTCCCCAGAGCCAAGACCCCAGCATACGAGGCAGGAGGGCTGCGTTCTAGAAGGAGGACAAGAGAGGGGAAAGCAGTGGTCTGGATGGGATATTGGATAGGACAAAGGCCAGTAAAGTGAATTGTGAGGCTCGACAGCCTCCTTTATGAAGGGAAGTCCTGGGAGCTGCTAGCCCATGGTGAAATGGCCATGCAGGCATGTGTGGGTGCTGGTCTGGGACCGTGCAGCCATGCTTGAAATGAAACACGGTCAGGGGAGGTCTCTGCAGGGGGAATTCCCACATCTGGTGCTGCCCACCTGCTTTGGCCCAGCTCCCAGGCCTGGAATCTTCCACCAAGATCCCTCAGAGGCCAAGGCCAGAACTCCCCTGGGCCGCTAGGCATCCTCTCCTGAAACCTCACCTATGGGAGGAAGGAAGACACCCACCAGCAGTGGCTTCCCTACCTCGTCCTGCCTGGCTATGCCCTGGGGACGAAGGTGGGGAGGGAAATGCCCCGGGCCCCAGACCGCTCTATCCACCCTTCCATCAGCTTCTCCAAGGCCCCAAGACTCCAGACCTACCCTTCCAGCAGGCCCTGAAAAAGTCAGAAAACAAAAGACTGAAAAAAGTCTCTGGATGTAAGAGTGAAATACTGGGTCATGAATATGGTAAGTCATCTTATTAGAATTTGCTGATTGATTGATTATAGACTCGCTAATCCTCTGGATTCGAATGTACCTGAAGAACAGGTGAAAACTTGTGAATTCTAGTCAAATATTGTAGGACACTGCCTAACTTGTTTTCTTTAAAGTGACTTATCTGATAATTTTTGGCTTTAAATTCTATATGAATATTTCATAAATATCCCATACATTTAGTATTTTAACAATTTTACATCATATCTACAGTACTTTAGTACCTGACTTGTATATTTATGTGACTATTGTTAGAAGTGACTAATTGGGTTTGATTAGCTCCATCATTAATATTCTGTCCATAATTTAACATGCTTCAATAAAATACCCTAAAGCAGTGTAATGATTAGATTTCAGGAATATGTGTTTTGCAATTAAGTTCCTCTTGATTTTGATATGCAGATGAAGAAATAGTGGTCTCATTTAAAAAAAAAAACTGCCCTTATTAACTCAGCAGTATACTCTGAAGATTAGGTAAGAAATCCAAGATTTTCTCTTTGTATATGCTAGTTAAAATGTATTTCAATCAAGCCTATGTGGGCAAATCAGATTTGATTAGTTTAAGTTCACAGTCATTCTATCTAAATGAATAATGTGTCACCTAACATTGCAAAAATTTGATTAATAGTTTATCAGTTAATTAAAAACGGGTTTAATTTTTCTTTTTTAGGAAAATGCAAGGTAGATATTCCTTGTGTTCATCATAAATGCAAATTATTTCAGCTTGAATCTATTGTTCCTTTTTTGCTCCTTAGCCAACTGGCAAGAAAAATAAAGCTCTTGGAACTATGTCTGGGAGAGAGGAGCCGCGGAACTTTCTTCACTTCCACCCATTGCTGTTGTTGCTTGTGTCCCAGCTGCGAAGTTTGTTCTGGATGGAGCTGGTTCCCTGGCCTTAGCTTCCCCGAATCATTTCAGCTCCGTCTCTCCCAGACCCCAAACCCCTGCAGCCTTTGGCCACAAGACTTTTCCAGGTGACCACTCTTTTCACCTTGTTCTGGTTTAATTTGTGTGTGGGGTAGGGGGCAGGAAACCAAAGGAAACATTTTCCCCAGGAACCCGAGATCCGACCCCAGGGCTAAGGAAACCACCTGTTCTCTACGGTCCTCCTTGGGGCAGGATATCCACATCCAGTGATCAGAGCCTTAGGGTACCTCCTTTGCCCTAGGCTGATTCATCATTGAAAGGCTGCTGGGCAGATTGAGCAAAGTGGGGGGGGCTTTTCCAGGCCCCACCACTGGGAACTGGGACACAGCGTAGAGCAGGCCTCAGACCTCCCGGAGGGCAAGGGAGCTGGGCTATTGGTTCACAACTTCTCTTGTCATCTACAGAAGGCGAGTCCCTGAGACGTGAGCAGGCTTCCTCGGCCACAGCCCGTCCCCAAGCAGAGCGCTGGGCCCTGGCTCAGTGGCATTGTGGGAACGGTGAATGCTGCAGGGGCTGGGCATCCCTGGAGCCTCCCACAGGGCTCCCGTGCGGACCTGTCTGTCCTATCCATTCTCCCAAGTCCGCTGTTAGCTCAGTGACACCTGCCATCCTCAGCATTTGTCAAGAACGGCAAACGCTTGGCAGGAACCTACCTTGCCCCGGGCACCATGGTGGGGGGGCTGTGGCTACAGCCCTGAACAAATCAGGCCAGGCGAGGGACGAGAGGAAAGTCTCAATGGCCCGAGCGTAGGGACAGAAGGGAGTGAGGTGGAAGCGCCTGGGGGGAGGAGGGGCGGGTCACCGGGACGGTTCTGTAGGACGGGACTGAGTCACGGCAGGGTTCTGCACACGCACTGAGCAGCATTACCCTAAGGCCCCAGGATCACCCACCAGACAGCCCATGCGGTTCCAGGCTCCCAGCTCTGCGCAGTAAAACTCTCGTGTGCTGGAGTCTGGGAAACTCCACGCCAGACCGAAGGACATCTGGGCATTCAGTTCCCTGGGAGTGAGCGGAGATGGAGAGACTCTGGAACCACAGGCTGGTCCTGCTGGCGTGGTGCTCCCTGCTCTCACGTGTGGAGCCCTCTGGCCCCACATACATGAAAAGACAGGTACGCTGTGGCAAGAAGGGAAGGGACAGACAGCGCCTGAGCCGGCGCTTGGCCCACGGCGGTACTTGGTGAAAGCAGGCCAGCTTTGGAGCTAAATCTTGCTCTATTGGACCCACGGCCTTCACCGTGCACAGCAGCTCCGTCACCTGCTGCCTGTCTTCCCAAGCTGGCATTTCTGGTGGGGCCGCACTGGAGTCACCGTGCACAGCAGCTCCGTCACCTGCTGCCTGTCTTCCCAAGCTGGCATTTCTGGTGGGGCTGCACTGGAGTCACCGTGCACAGCAGCTCCGTCACCTGCTGCCTGTCTTCCCAAGCTGGCATTTCTGGTGGGGCTGCACTGGAGTCACCGTGCACAGCAGCTCCGTCACCTGCTGCCTGTCTTCCCAAGCTGGCATTTCTGGTGGGGCTGCACTGGAGATCGGCCTCTCTGGACCTCAGTCTTCCACTCAGGCCCCACTCCCGCTGGGAGCAGCCCCCAGCCTGGGCTGAGGTTCTGCAGTGGGGTCATATCTGCAACTGAGCCATGCCTGGGCCTGGCTGGTTTGACATGTGCCTCTGTTCTGGAGTGGGGGAGGGAGCAGGTGCCAGCATTTTAAAGATACTCCCCCAAGTGATAGTCACCCACAGCCAGGGTTGAGGAACCCAGGAGCTAGGTGGGGTGAGAACCAGATTCTGACCCTGCCAGCCAGGTACTTCCTGGCGGAGCCCCGAGACATCTGTAAGGCAGGTGACACAGAGGAAGGAACACCCCAGGTCCCATGGAGTAAAGGAGAGAGCCAACCGGGGAGGGAGCAGGTTTAGAAGCTGGAGCTTCCCGCTACTGCAGGAGCTGTGTGTTGCCTCAATTTGTACAACTGAGCTCCTGCCACTCAGTCCCAGGGAACGTGGGGACACACCAAGAACTGAGACTTTCCAGGGTCATTAAAGGTGCAAGTCATTTTAAAACATCCTCCACGGGTGTTATGCTGAGTGAAATAAGTCAATCAGAGAAAGACATGTATCATATGACCTCACTGATATGAGGAATTCTTAATCTCAGGAAACAAACTGAGGGTTGCTGGAGTGGTGGGGGGTGGGAGGGAGGGGGTGGCTGGGTGATAGACATTGGGGAGGGTATGTGCTATGGCGAGTGCTGTGAATTGTGCAAGACTGTTGAATCACAGGCCTGTACCTCTGAAACAAATAATGCAATATATGTTAAGAAAAAAAAAGAAGAAGAAGATAGCAGGAGGGGAAGAATGAAGGGGGGGACGTCAGAGGGGGAGACGAACCATGAGAGACGATGGACTCTGAAAAACAAACTGAGGGTTCTAGAGGGGAGGGGGTGGGGGATGGGTTAGCCTGGTGATGGGTATTAAGGAGGGCACGTTCTGCGTGGAGCCCTGGGTGTTCTGCACAAACAATGAATCATGGAACACTACATCCAAAACTAATGATGTAATGTATGGTGATTAACATAACAATAAAAATTTATAAATAAATAAATAAATAAAACATCCTCCATGGGCTCTTGGACCACCCTGGGGTCACTGGGGAGGAGGGGTGCTTCCCAAGGAGACCAGGCCAGCACCAAGGCCCTGGCCACCCAATGTGGCTGTCCTGGCTGCCTCCCCACGGCCCCTCGGCACACTCCTGTGCTGGGCGGCCCGCCTGCTTCCTCCCTGTGGCCGCCCTACACGGTAGCATGCTCCAAAGAGCAGCAGGCTCCCGGGCTGGGCAGCGGCCATCCACCGGCCCCTCTAGCCCTTAGTCTCTGCCTCCGCCGAGGCTGGGAGTCGGGGCTATTTCTGTTCTTCTTACCTTCCCCTTAAGTGCCTCAAGGCAGGCCCTGTTACGGGCAGGCTGGGGCAAAGGGAAAGAGAGCCATTTTCCCCAGGCCACTCGTTCCTGGTGAACACTGAGGGCAGACTGTTGTCACTGTGTCCAGTGAGGGTTTCCAGGGAGTCTCTGTTGTGTCTGTTGAAAGCCATTAACTTGCTTTATGTAAATGTATTCAGTTTACCTTAACTTATGTAACCTTGCTTTGGCATTTTGTTATGACTTAATATACTGGAGGCTTCCACAAGTGGAAGTAAGCTCAGGCTTCTCCTAACCCTTGGGAGGCCTGGTCTTGAGGGCAGGGGCTGTGTCCTGAGAAGACTCTGGGTTGAAAGAGGACACTGCTATAGGAGGAGGCCATTGTGGTGGAGCACCGGGCACTGGGTGTCAGTCAGTACCTCTGCATATGAACTCATCTAGTCCTAACACAAACCTGATGACATCGCATTATCCCCATTTTATAGATGAGGACACCAAGGCCCAAAAAGTTAAGGAGCTCCACCAAGCTCACATAGCTGACAGTGGGCAGAGGCAGGATTCAAGCACAGACAGCTGGATCCAGAGTCCACGTGTTTTTTTCTTGCTGCTTCCCCATCTCCCAAGTCATAGCGGCAACCTCTGTTTATCCAAACCCCTGCAGAGATTGTCACATCTGGCAAGCAAGGGAGCAACTACTATTCCCAGTTTCCTGCTGAGCAAACCGAGGTGAGGAGACTTCCTAGGGTCCTGCCTGGGGCTCTCTGTCTAGAGCCTGTCCTGGCTCCCTGGCTCCCTGGCTCCCGCCCTCGGGCTTTCTGTCCTCTGCTCAGGGCCTGCATGAAACCTGATGCCTCATTTTCCACCATGTGGCAAAGGCCCATCCATATTCAAGGGCCAGACCCCCCTGCTGTTGGGAAGGGGAGAGGAGACAAATTGTCAGGGTTATGTGTGTCGGTGTGTGTGTGTGTGTGTGTTTAAAGAAAGCCCGCTAAAACTTACCAGGAACAAACGCTGATGACGTCATGTCCCTGACAAGTTCAGGAAGGGCTCTGAGCATTTTGAAAGTCAGGATTTCATGTGTGGGGCGTGGGGCATGTGAGTGTCTGTGTGTAGCTGTGTTTTTCAAAGCAAGTTTTCCTGTATGAAAACAATATCAAGAAACCCCATATGTCAGTGTCTAGACACTTAGAATTTGGACTATTTCTGCTTCAACAGGAACTCTCTGGAAAGATGGCAGACTGGGCCAGTTTATCTCTGGGGAACGGGACTGGACCAACATCAAAGGGGACAGATTTAAAGTCGGAACATCACCCCTCAGCCCCAGGGCCCTGGCTGTCAGGGCTGCCTAGTTCTTGCGAGTGGCAGAGACTGGCTCCCCATGGGCAGCCCCGCTAATGAAGCCCTTATCGGGCATCATGGATGCTAAGTATTGGTCCCACATGTGCAGGAGTGGGAGCTGTGCCTGTGGTTGCTAACTTCCCATCTATAGGACGGCACAGCAAGCTGAGGAGGCGGGGAGCCCCTGCAGTCTCCAGGCTCCCCCAGAGCTGGGCGGAAGGTAGCTGCTTACAGAAGGGCCCCAAGGAGCCCCTGTGTGAGCATCTGAGGGCGGGCCCTGCATCTGGGGCTCCAGGTGCAGGCCGGTGGGCCTCCCTCTCCTGGCGGGAAGTAGAGGCCCCCGCCCTGCCGAGGGAAGTGGCAGATAGTTCGGGGGAAGTTAGCAAGACAGTTCAGTATTTCTGCAACATCGATTGAATTCCTATTAGTCATTCATACGTCATTCATTCATCAAATGCCATGCGGGCACCAAGAATGCACAAGGCCCAGTGCTGAGCCCTCGGTGGTGAGGCAGGAGGAAGAAGAGCATCCAGAGGTACCAGGTCCCTGCCCTCCATAAAACCTGACCAGGAAGGGAGGCAGAGAAGGTGGCGTCTCCCTGCTGTACTCGGGGCAGGAGCTGCGGACACCGCAGAAGGCGTGGGGCGGCCACTCACGGTGGCAGACTGGGCCTCCTCAGGGGCCCAGGTGTCGATAAGCCCCCCACCCCCACCCCACCAGTAGCTTCCTCAGGTGCAGGAAGTGAACGAAGTGAAGAGACTTGTCCACACCTGTCACCACTAAGTGGTAAAGCTGGGATTCAAACCAAAGCCTAATGGGCCTACACCTCTCCTCTAGCTAGAACCAGCCTCATGTTGGGGGCCCCTGGGGCCAGCCGTGAGGTGTGAATAGCACAGGGATGGACGACTGAGGTGGCCCCTTGGGAGAAAAGCCACACTCCTTTGTTGGATGGAGTCCTGCTGGATTGGGGCCGGACCGTCCACTGGGCTGCCCTACCCACCCCCACTCACCCCAGGCCTGAAATTGGGCATTGCACATGGGCCGCTTTGACATTATGTAAACGCTGCCTAAACACTCAGAAGCCATTTCCTGTGGGTGACAAGCATGATTAGTCACCTGCCACGCAGACCAGCCCTGTGCCAAATGATGCGGAATGGACAGGGGGCATTGCAGGCCATGTCTGCCCCAGGGAGCTTTCTACTCAGGGAGACGGGACCAGGGAGCAAAGCAGCAGATGAATAAGATCAAGCAGTGAACAGAATTCCCCATTCTCTCATTTCTACATTTCTCTTAAGTCCCCTGTGTTGCAGCCACAAGAGTTTACCCAGGGAGCATGTCCACCCAGCAGGCTTCATGTCTTCTTCTCCGAGCTCTGGGCTCCGAGTCAGGTCCGCACGAGGACTCTGCGCACACTCTGCCTCCCGCCAGCATCCTCAGGAGGCCTCACCCCTCACCCTCCACCCCCAAGATGCCCGGCTTCTGCTCTGCTGCCCTCCGGCACCAGGCCCAGGGCCTGGCCCACTCATGCCCGCCCGCTCGGTCATTCCACGGATGTGTCTTGAGGGCCCACTGTGTGCCAATCCCCGACTTAGGTGCTGACACACTTAAGGAGAAAAACGAGGAAAGTTTCCATCTTCCGAGAGCTGACGATTACTGGAAAGACAGTAGTGAGTCCAGTAAACAGAAAAACCACTTGCGGATGATAACGGGCGATCGCCGCTGTGTAGGAAAGGAGCAGGGCACCCCGCCGGAACTCAAGTCACACGGAAGCGGGGTGTCAGGAGGCCTCTGCTCAGGCTGTGCCCACCCGGTGCCTAACAGATGCTCACAGTGAACATGTTGGAAGGTCATAGAGGAAAGGGGACGAGATAAGAGAGGGAAAGGGGCCCAAAGTGGGGCAGGGGGATCAGAACCAAAAGAGGAGGCCTGGCGTCCAAGATTCAAAGCGTCCTGCACAGACGCAGGACAAAAGCCCAGTGTGGAGGGGACCCGAGTGGCCCTGATGCGGGTTGACTGTGGCTCACCCTGGGTTCTGAGAGCATGGGGGTGGGGTGGCGGTGGGGGGGAGCCATGGGAGCCGGCAGGAAGTGGAGGCACGGCTCACTGAAGCTGCTAGCTGCCCTGAAATTTGTGGACCGCCTCTGGCTGCAAAACAGGAAATCAGGGTATTACCGAGGCTCCTGACCTGCGGCCCTGGGGCTGGTGCCCGGGCGCCCGTCTGCCTCCTCTGGAGACGGCCCACCCACCGGCTCCCCGAGCCACAGGCAGTGGCTGGGCCCAGCGAGGACGAGGCGAGGTGGGGGAGGGGGGCATGCCTGTCCGCAAAGTCCAGCAGCCCTGCACCCAGGGCTCACACGGGGACACCAGGTCCCGAATTCTCCTGAGAGGCTCGGCTGTCCTCCCACCGCCCCCCTCCTTCTCCTTCTTCTTTTTAAGGAAACTCTACCCCCACCATAAGGCTCGAACTCAAGACCCAAGGTCAAAGTCGCATTCTCCACTGACTTAGCCACCAGGCGCCCCTGTTTGGCCTCTTTCTGAGGACAATTTCTTCCCAGGCTGAGCTTCAGCCCAGGAGTATTTCAGGAAGCGGTTCCTGGCGAGTCCGGAGACTCCCGTCCGTTCTGACTGCCCTGGCTCAGCTACCCCCCTCCCCCGGGGCACAGACTGGCTCCTCCCAGATGGCATGGGTTTCCCATGAAGGGTCGGTCCCCCAGAGAAAAGCAGGGACCTTGGGCAAAGGAAAGAACAGACCTGTTGACCACAGCAGGGGTGAGAGAGATGCTGAAGGAAAAAAAAAAACGCACTAGAATGGAATAGTGTTAGGGTGCAAATGTGGATGGAGGCCCCAACAGGTCAGGAAGGAGGTCATAGAAGGCGTGACATTTGGATGGTCCTAGAAACTGGGGAGTTCTTGTGCAGAGTAACCTCTTGGCCGTTTTGTGCCCTGTGCTTTCGCTCTCCTGCAGGTGCCTTTTTCTTAATTACACCCGGAGAGCCCAGGAAAGAGGATGCCGGCGGTATTTATTTTCTGCTCTGAGCCCAGCACAGGTAACTCACCAGGGGCATCTTTCTTAATGAGGGAAGAAAAATGTCAGAACAGCGATCAGCTGCGATGCACCCAACGGACTTAAAAAATAAGCAAAAATAACATGAAAATTCATTTTGCATTAGCTGGCTGTATATATCATCCCCAGATTGGGACAGTAGAATATTTTTTGTGCCATGGTGAAATCTGTTAGTAGGGGTGCCCGCACAAGGGGACACACCTCGTAGAGGGGATATTCATTCTGGGAATTATTTTATTCCATTTAAAACCAGAGCCGAAGTTGGCGGTCTCGGTCCATATCTGTTCCTTTCCCTGCTGTATGAGGTCCCCAATCCTCAGCATCTCTCTGTGACATCCTCAGCGCCCGCCCCCCCCCCCCAGTCTAGGAGGCCTTGCCTTCCATCTGAGGTTTTACCTTTTATGTGTATGGTTGGGGCACAAGTTGCTGTCACTTAACAACTCCCTGTGATCTCACATCACCCCCAATAAGTCTGGTGGCAGGGAATGTCATCCTTATTTAACAGAAGAGGAAACCGAGGCTTCGATGAACTTATCCACTATGCCCACAGCCTCCCTATCTGCATCTGTCAAGAGTGGACATCAAATCCTTCACTGCTACATACACACCTGGGGTCTCACCCAGGACCCAAGCACCATGGCCCTGGGCGCATTCTGCCCACTGACTGAGTGAGTGGGTGGTGGGTCCAGCCCCCATCTGGCCTGTGCCCCTGGAGCCCAGGCACCCTGCCGCATTTGTGCAGGCCGGGCACCCAGGAGGGGCTCTCTTAGGGGCTTCGAGGCAGCTGGAGGTTCTGCAACTCGTCCTCGCTCATTCCAAGCCAGCGCGGCAAGCAGGATGAGAGGAAGTGGATGAGAAGTGCTTGAAGTAATAAAATGAAAGTAGTCCTGATTGGTGTCATTGAGAGCAGTTTAGAGAAGGAAGAGCTGAATCCTCTGAAGCCAGTGTCCAGGGCCCCGCTGCTTTCCCACCCCTAGCAGTGGCAGGTGACAGTGGGGTGAACAGCTGGACCCCACTACAACTCCACCAATCGGGAAAGGGGCACGGTGCCCACCGCCACTGTCCTTCCTCAGGGCACGGGCAGTGGGGGCGATATCGCTGGGAGGAAACAAAGAGAAGGGGAGTCAGGAAGAGATGCAGATGGTGAGGCCCCCAAGAGAGATGATGACTGGGACAAGGAGAGCCAAGAGGCCGCTAGCGAGGTGGAGAGGTCCCAAGAAAGGGACAGGGAGCTGAACATCTGGTCCTTTGCACCCTCCCTCACCTGCTCTGTGTACCTCCCCCTGCAGCCCCCCTCCTGGACACATCAACGCACTGCTCTGCCTTCTGGGTGGGTCTGAGCCTGGGGAGACCTAGCGCAAGACTGAGGAGTGCTTCGGTGGCCATTCTCCAGGCTTCTCCCCCCCAGATCACCGCTCTTGTCCCCACACGGCCATCTTGGTGTCCAGATTCAGGTAGCTTCTCCCCTCCAGGCCCTGCAACCCAGGGGGTGGGAAGAGCCCCACTGCTACTAGACGCAGAGCGCTGTCCCTCCTTCATGGGTCCCCCTTTGAAAAGAAGTCCCTTTATTACGCTCTCCCCAGGGGCCTGAGCATGCCCCCTGCTTTGGGCCAGGTCCTGGCTGCTACAGGGACATCCTGGGCTTCTAACTTTGAGGAAGAGAAGGACCCATATGTGGAGCAGAAAGGACCTTGCCTCTGATGTGAAAGTCTTGCACTTCCCTCAAAGGTCAAAGAGCCAGGCTGGGTGGGGCATCCTTCGATGCGGATCACAGGCTCCTTTGGAAGGCAGGGGCCAGAACAGACCTCCCGGGAGGGCCCCACATCCTCCACGCCCCTGGGCAGGCACACACACTGGCTGTCGCATGCGTGTGCCTCTGGGCTCTGTTGCAGCTGTCCCCAGAGGATGGCCCTCAAGAGGAACAAAACAGCCTCTGCGGACTGTGCGAGCCAGTGTCCACACTCCAGGGCCTATTTTTAGAATATAGGACAACTTCCTCCCAGAATAGACAAGACGCGCTAATCCAGGAGGGAGGCCTGGGAGAGATGAAGACATCGAGTCTCGATATGAATTAGCCGTGAGTATATTATTTGAAGAAATGTTTAACAGCTAGGCAAATATTTGATACCTTTGAATTGGCGCGGGTGCTTTCAGAGGCAAAGTGACAGTGGCCGCCGAGCCGTGCCCCTCCCTGCCCGCGTCCCTGGCTGTCACCCTGCTTCTGTAGGCCCCTTCTTGCTGCATGCTGAGGAGTAACACCAGCTTGGTGCCCAGTGGACTGTGTGTAAGACAGGGCATGAACATACACACCAAACCGAGGTCTCGGGGACAGTTCCCCGTGCACCAGGAAGCCTCCAAACAGCCTTCTCTTTTTTTAAAGGAAAGGTTATTTTCCTCAATTACTCCACCCTATTGCTAAAGGGGTGAGGCCTTTTTGGAAGGGGGTCAGAGATCATGTCCCCTGCTTTGGACCCCCTGGTCTGTGATCTGGAAGGGGGTGAAGAAAAGCCCCCCAGATCCCCTTAGCTCAGAAAATAGGCCCTGTCCTCAAGGCTCCGAACAAAGCCTGCAGGTTTGAGCAGCATCTGGGAGAGTCTTTTCTTCGTGGCAGAGAATGAACCTCTGGGAGCTTAGAGGTGGAAGGCCCAGGAGACCTCAGACGCCAGGCGCACCTGTCCGCAGAGAGGCGGAGTCATCTTTACCCTCCCGACCTTATTTGGGAGTGGGAGGTCGGCATTGGCATCCCCAGTTTACAGATGGAGAAACCGAAAATCCATGACGTGGCCAACGTTGCACCCTGGTGAGAGGTGGAGAGAGAGAGAGGAGAGAGAGAAGAGGGAGTCTGAGAAGCTGAGAAGCAGGTTGGGATTTTATCGGAGTAACAGCTAGGATTTACCGTGCTCTTTGCCACGGGCCAGGGGCTTTACAGGCGTCTGCCCAGGCAGGACTTGCAAAGGCTCCTTGCAAGGCACACACTTGTGCCAGCCCCCTTTACCGATGACAGAACGATTCAGAGACTGAAGGGCCCTGCTGCACGACAGCCCGCTGGGATGTAGCGGGTCTGGCTCAACAGCCCCGCGCTGGCACCGAAACTCCGGCGCCAACCACTGGGCCACACTGCCGCTGTCGGGACGCCGCTCCGCTTGGAGAATCCGGAGCAGCACCGAGGGCGGAGGCTTCCCGGCAGCGGGGTGCGGAGGTGAGAGGCTCTGGGAGCCCTGGAGGATCTGCGAACCCCGGCCCCCGCGCCCCGGGCCCCGCCGCCCCGCGCTGCGCGCAGCTGCGGGGGCGCGGCCACCAGATGGCAGCAGACGCTTTGTGATCGCGCCGCCGGAGGGAGCGCACGGCGGGGCCGGGGCGCAGGCCTGGGGTGCCCACCCGCGACGCGACCCCGGAGCAGGGTCCCCTCCTCTGGCCGCCCGCCGGGCCTCTGACGTCCAGGGCGGGTAACTCAGGCCGCCGAAGAGTCGGCCCCGACCCCCGCGCCCAGTCCGCGGGCCGCCCCCTCGGGCGGCTGTTCCTGGCACGGGCGGTTCCAGGCGCGGGCATCCAGATCCGCTTGGAGGAGGCCGGGGACGCTCGACAACTCCAGCAATCAAGCCTCCAGCGGGTTCCGGGCCGCCCCGGGTCTGAAGAAAGAGAGCGGGCCCTCTGGCCAGCCGGTTCACAAGCTGGCGGCTCCGCCCCGCCCGGAGATGGGAGGGGGCTGTCACCTCTCCAAACCCCGAGGAAACGGACAGCTCTGGGGTCCTGCCGAGAAGCCACCGGTGGTAGATGGCAGAGCGGTCGCCTGCGCCGGTCTCCTGACTCTAAGACCCAAGCCAGGCCCCACTCCCGAGGGCATCCATCACACCCGACGGCGCCCAGAGCCTGGCTGGAGTGCTAGACGTGACGTGATGCCTTTGGCCAAGAGTGGGTGCAAGACCTCCCAGGCACTTTCTGAACTGGGGCAAAGTGGGTGCTGTGGCGAGGAGGCTGTCGACAAAGGGAGGGAGGGCTGGGCTCCCCGCTCCGAGCCCTTGGAGAGAGCCTCAAGTTTGCCATCGGGAGCAAGGAACATTTGGCGCCTAATGGGCTGTAGGCTCCGGTAGGCCAAGGCCACGATGACCAGGGAGCCAGAATCCTCTGCACCAGGGGAGGGGGGCCGAATCGGGGGCCCCCGGGGCTATCACGTCCCGCGCACTCTTCCGGGGACTTGAGAGAGGGGCGGGGGAGGGGAGCCTACAGAAAGCCAGGAGGCTGGCTCCGGCTGAAGCCTTTAAGGAGCTAGAAATGAAGTGCATGATCGGTGTAAAAGCCGCTATTAAGAATGAGCTCCCTGGGCCACGCCATAAAAAGCCCACCGGGCCATGGCACTTTTGCCCAGCCCTCACCGCCCTCCGCCGCCGCCTGGGGCCTGCAGCCAGGATGCATTGCGGAGGGAAGGTCGTCCTGGTCAGCCGGGCCTCGGACTGTCCCAGCTCAGGCCCCGTCAGCGCGGCCGCAGGTCGGGGCAGGGGCCGAATTAACAGTTTCAAGGACCAGCTGACCAGACGCTCCTGGTCAGTCTCTGGGACAGTGATTAGGCGCCTACTGTGTGCACATTACTGATCCACACATTTATTTGGGAGTCCTTAGAAACAGAACGACTAAAAACAATGAAGTAAAACAAAAAACAATGAAGGGAAACAAGAAAAAAAAGTATTTTGAGTGATCTGGAAGGGAATCAGCCTCAAGCCCCATCCCTGGCTCTCCCACCTGCTTCTCTGCAAGGCACTCCACCTCTCCCGGCCTCTCTGGATGATCCACTAAATGGGAATATTATTTCTCACCTACAGGGTTGCTGTGGGCATTAAAAGGAAGAGTGGGAGAGGGTGTGGGATTGGGAAGGGTTTGTGGACTGTCCCAGAGCATCACTGCCTTTCTCTTCTCTTCTCCCTTTACTTGTATTTTATTTGACCTATTTCATTGTGTTTTGGTTTTGTTTTTTGAGGCGGGGGAGGGGCAGAGGGAAAGGAAGAGAGAGAATCTTAAGCAGGCTCCTACACTGGGCTCCATCTCACAACCCTGAGGTCAGGACCTGAGCTGAAATCAAAAGCCCGGCGCTGAACCGACTGAGCCACGCAGGCGCCCCCTATTTTATTATTTTTACTCTTTCTAAGGACCTTAGCTCATGATGCTGGCCCAGGCCACACCCCACTCACTCCTGCTGTCCCACCCACAGTCCTGTACATTCTGTGCACATGTAGGATGCAGGCTCCTGACCCCCTGGATCTTTCAGACAACCTGGTCTACCCCCTGGGAGAACCCTGATCAACTCCACTGCCCAAGCCTCCATGACCTATAGTAAACAAAAGTCTCCTGCAAATAGGAGAAAAAAGCAAACGATTTAATAGAAAAGTGGGCAAAGGTAGGACCAGACAGTTCACAGAAAAGGAGCTGCAGATGTTGAAAGACTCTCAACATTTCTAAGTGTCAGTACATTCGGATGAGAACAGCCCCCACTAGGGGGACAAAAATTCAAAAGAACGGTAGCATTTGGAACTGGTGAGGTTGGAGCGAAATAGACAACTACAGAGGTCGTTGCTGGTGGCAAGGTGAATTCTATATATTTTTGAACGGTGCATTATTTACTACAATTTTTAAATGTCTGTGGCAGGAGATTTTTTTTACGTTACCCCATGTTTTATTTCTTTCCACCTGTTTTTCCCTCCCTCCCCCAACTCCCTTTGTCCTTCAGCCTCCACCCCATCCAATGCAGGCACTCCACCATTTTCCCCTCATTATCTCAGGAGAGAAGCTGGGGGTTGGGAGGGGAGACAGGTATTTTTACAGCTTTGTTTTTTTAAAACCAAGCCCTTACATAAACAGGGAAGGCGCCAGGCCCAGAGAGAATATTGGAGAAACATTAGGAGGGCAAGAAGAGATTTAAGGAGAAGGAAGCTTCCCTCCAGCCCTCCACCCTCTCCTTCAGAAAAGATTTCCCTGGACTGGGGTCCAGATGGATGGCCTGCAGGGGACAAAGAAAATGGCAGAGGATGTGACAAAAGCCAAGCCACTGGCCCTGAGAGAGCAGTGAAGTACTGCCAGGTGTCTGTGCCTTTCTGTGGTAGGCAGGCCCTCTCCTGAGATGCTGGGCTCTGTCAGTTGGGTGGCAACAGGCCCCCAGAACAGCCCAGCCAGAGAACTGCCTGGGCTGCACAGCTAATCCCAACCCCCCCATCCCTTTCCACCCCCTCACCCTCCCTAATACAGAGCCAGAAGAGAGAACTAACCAGGCATTTTGGGGGACCCAAACTTAGATTCACACCCAGAAGAAGGGGAACCCTAGATTAACTAAGATTACTTGTCTATATGAAATTGAAATAAAGTTTTAGTAGAAAGATCTTCTTTCTTGTGCATCCAAGGGTCTCAGCTCCAGTGCAGATGTTTTCTTAACCCAGTAATCATACTCTCCAACCTCTGCTGAAAATATCAGCATATAAAGATACCTGGGCAAAGATATTTCCTGCATCATTATGAGTAAGGCAACAAAATTGGAAATAACTCAAATGTCCATCAATATGGGGAAATAAATTATGGTATTATAAAGAATTATTTTTGCATGCTAATGCTAATTTTTTTTAATTTAAAAGAGATTTTCATAGGTTCTTAGATTTTGGATAAATAGATCAAAAACAATGGTTTTCTCAATGCCCACAATAAGTGATTATGAGTAGAACTGGAGGGGAGGGAAAATCCAAATACAATGTTCACAAAATCCAGAAAATAATAAGGAATAAATTTAACAAGGAAAATTCAGCATTTATAGGTAGACAGTTTTTAGATCTTATTAAAAGATTAAAGGCATTATTTGCATGATATATCATATTTCTGGATAGGAAGATTTACTATAATAAAATTATATTCCAAAGTTATTGGAATTAACTCTTCTGTGTTTTGTCTCTTCTGTGTTTTATGTATACCACTTGTTTCATTTTCTTCTCTTATTGCATTAGCTAGTATCTGAAACAATGTGGAATAATAGGCCACTTCCTATGGCAGAATTTTGTTTATGCTACTTAACTTTTTTATGATTTTTGTCAACTTAGATTTTTTTTCTACCCATAATTGAGTAAACTTTGATGATCAGTCTTTTTCTAGAAATTATCCATTTTCCTCTAGATTACAAAGTTACTGCCATAAAGATGCATAGCATGAGGTCTGTACTTGGAACTACTTGCTCATTTTTAATGATATTTTTTGCTTTTACTATTTCTTTTCTTTTCTTTTTTTTCCCAAAATTTAGCTTGAAAGGGATCTATTTTTTTTAAGGGCCATATTTGGGTTCATTTATCTTTATATTATTTTCAGTTTTCTATCTCATTATTTGCAAATTTACCTTAAATATTTCCTTCTACTATGTGAATGTGTGTGGTATGGCCTTTTGTATTGTTCTTTTTCTAATTTCTTAAATACTTAAGTGGGGTTTTTTTTCCACTTTATTTTTTAATATTAAAACAGTTTCTTTACTACAAATTTTCATCTGACTTTAACTCATCCCTTAGGTATTGGTGTGAAATGTTCTTCTTAATTCCTTTTTGGTCCAGATAACGTGGAAGAGGTTGTTTAGTTTCCAAGTATTACAGGTTTGTTTTCCTTGGTGATTTTTTGAAGGGATTATTTTTAAGAAATTGTTGCTTTTTTTTTTTTCTTTTTTAAGAAAGCCATTATGGGGCTTGCACTCACAACCCTGAGATCAAGACCCTGAGCTGAGATCAAGAGTCAGATGCTCAGCTGGTTGAACCACCCAGGCATCCCTGCTTTTTGTTTTCAATGGGATATAATCAGAGAATGTGATATGTAAAAATCTTGATTTCACTGAGATTGTCTAAGGTTTTGCTGATGGGCAAGCATGTGCTTTATGTTCACAACTGTCTAGGAGAAATGAGAGAAGACTTAAGTTCTCCGTGTACAGAGTAAAACCTATAACAATGGACCGTATTATAAAATCTTCTACATCTTTGTCTACCATTTTCTGGAAGATATACAGGACATCAACAGTATCCAACAACAACTGTACTAGAGGAAAAAGAAAAAAAAAAAAACAAAGTGAATCCACTTGGGATATGGGCAGAATTTCATACAAAAAATAAAAAGAAGGTTTTATTGGCATTACATGGTGAGAAATAACACGAAATATTATGAAAAAGGCATTTATTTTATGTGGTATTTACCAAAATGTAGGTTATAATTGCAATAGTAATGTAATAATTTTAGAACAAACAAATATAAACCAAGTGTACTTTCCCATATGTATGTTGTACTTGAATGAAAAGTTTGCTTAAAAACAATAAATCTAATGTTGACTTTTTGGAAGTATAATGTTTCCAATAAAATTGTGTGATAGCATGACAAGACACCCTTCACTTCACATTTGACGTCTGCAATGCTATTATGTTTTGCAAAAGGTAATTGATGGCTTCAGCTATCGTCCTAAGGGTCTCTCTTAATCCTTTGCTATTTGTATCAGTCAGGATTGCATTTGACAGAAACCCAATTTAGCAACTTAAACGAGCTAAGAGCTTATTTTTCTCATATGACAAAAACTCCAAGGGCAAATAGATGTGCTAGGGTGCCATTACTCAAAGAAAGCATTGCAAATGTGGCTCCTCTGGCTTCCTCCTCTCCCATCCTTGGGGTACTGCTTTCTTCCTTGCGTTCTCAAGGGGGCTGCTGCACCTCCAGGCATTATATCCATGTTGCAACTCGAAGAAGGGGGGCAGGACTCCATGCAAAAATGTTCTCACTAGCTTAGGCTATCCCTTATTTTTCAGGAAGACAATAAGTTTCACAGAAATCCCACAAGTAGACTTTCATATCTCATTGGCCAAAATGTCGCACGGATACTCCTAGTTTCAAAGAAATCTGGGACATAAAATTTTTAACTGATAACATCACCACACTGAACAAAATTGGGTTGCTGCTAATAAGAAGGGAATGTATGGATATTAGTTGGCCATTAACAGCTTCTGTCACAATAATCAGAACATACGCTTTCTCTTGTTTTTATTTTTGATAAAATTTCTCGTCCATTGTTTACTATTCTTACTGGTTCTGCATGTGATTCTAGTAATTCTCCAGTATCACTTTTTAAAACACGATTTGAACGTGTTTTATTTAAAAAAACAATTAAAATCCTATATATTTATTTATCCTACTGCATAATATCCTATATTTTTTAAGATTTGTGGTTTCAGTTTGCAATTGACTTGCATTGTATTCTATTGTGGAACATTTCTAAAACCGTCAAAAATGTTGATGATTTGTTTAGGTTAGATGCTAACTGCATACTGAGAGAAATGTTTGAGTGGGGATTAATTTTATAAAACTTCAGTTCATTGGTGCCTAGATTCAAATCATGGCTTAACCTCATAATAACTGTGAAAATTTGGACAAATTACTCAACTTTTCTGTGCCTGTTGTTTCCTTACTTGCAAAATAGTTTATCAGTTACCTCTTTCTATAACATAAGCCACTCCAAAAAATTTTAACCAACTATTTTATTTTCTCATGATTCTGTGACTCAGTAATTTGTGTTAGGCGCAGCTGGGTGGTTCTTCTGCTGCTCTTGCCTGGGGTTACTCATGCAGCTACAGTCATCTGGTAATTCATCTGAGGCTGGATATTTGAAAATGGGCTCACTCAAGTGCCCGGTGATTGGTGCTTGGCTAGTTCAGGTTTCTTCACATGATGGTGAGAGTGTTCCGAAAGAGCAAGAGTGAAGCTTCAAGGCCTCTTGAGGCCTAGCTTGAATGTCACAAAAAGTACTTCAGCCACATTCTATTGTCAAAGCATGTCACAAAGCCAGATGAGATTCAATGGATTAAAAAAAATAATAATAAACTCTTTGTCTTAAAAGGGGGAATGGTAAAATCATATTGCAAGTGTTATATGTACCAGAATGGGAGGAATTATTATGGCCATCTTGGCAAACAGATAGTAATAATCATGACACATCGTTTGTGGTAAGGACCTCAAGGATTAATATATACAAAGTGCTCAGAACCTTAGCTGGCACACTGTAGGTGCTTAATGTCTGCTGCTTTTTTGGTAATCATTACTGTTGTTGTTGTTGCATTAGGACTACTTTTGTTTCCCAAAGCAACCACTTAACTACAGGGATTTGAAAAATGGATATTCAGATAATTAATCTTTTGTATTATAATCTTCCATTGTAGTTGTGTATTTATCATGTTCTCTGTGTATTCCTAAAAATTTTGCCTTATGTGTTTGACTACTACAGTGTTTGGTACATATGTGTTTATGAAAGTTATTTTTTTCTCTGTGAGTTGTACCTTCACATTTCATAATTTACCTCTTTGTCCTTCAGTATTTTTCCCCTTGGATTTCATGCTGATTAATGTTCATATCACCACCATGCTTTCTTTTTGGTCTGCATCTGTGCATTTGCTCAACAATCAATTTTCAAACTTCTTTTGTATCTTTGCACCAGAGCTGTCTCATGTAAACAGTATCTACTTGGATTTTTATTTCTTTTCCCCAAATTTGTTAGGAAAATTCATAATTTATTATGATAGATGATATATATCGGGTTTAGCTTCTTCGATCTTATTGTATGTTATCTAATTTTATTAAATGTTTTTCTAGTTTATGTTTACCTTATTGTTATTGTTATTTTCCCTTTCCCATTCTGTTGCCTCTGTGGATTTGCTCAGGTTTCTAATCACTCTTTCCTCCTACTAATTTGGAAATTCTGTGATGCTTTTCCCTTCCATCCCTAACAATCCTAGAAAGCTGTCTTTCTTAACAGATTGCACTAGTTAACTATTGATGTCTAACAAATTATCCCCAAGCTCAGCAGTTTACAGGGAAAGAGGTTCATTATTTCAGTTTCTGTAGGTCAGGAGTGGCTGCGGTGGTGGTCTGGCTCAGGGTTTCTCACAAAGCTGTAACCAGGTGTCAGCCAAGGCTGTGGTCATCTGAAGCTTGACTGTTTCTAGAGGAACTTCTTCCAAGCTCACTTGTGTAGTTGTTGGCAGGAAGCTTCCTTTCTTCATCACGTAGGCTGATGTCCGTAGGGCTGCTCCCAATACCGAGAGTCAGGGCAGGAAATCCAGTGCCTTTGATGGCCAACCCATCATTGTGTTGTCTGTTGGTTAGAAGTGGGTCACTAATCCATTCCACACTTCTTGGAAGGCGGTTAAGCTCCATCTCTTAAAGGGAAGATCACTGAAGCATTTGTGGATATATTTTTTAAACCACCACATAGCCATATCAGTTTCAAGTAACTGCCCTTCTATCTGGATGTTCCCTCTCCTACTTGGATAAAAGCCCTCCAGTCACTTTCTTACGTGCGTTCTTCTTGCTATTCTCCTTCTTCCCTACCTCCAACATCTGCATTTTGCTGATCATTCTGAATTCAATTTCCAGGCCATTATTTGCTTCCCTGATCCACCTGGTTTGGGCTGAGGCATCTCTCCGGCATTCTCCTCAGATGGGGTGCAAGATTTGGGCTGCTCCAAAATCTCTTGCTATCACCCTGATACGTGAATGACAACCTTGTGTAGATACAGGATTCTTGGGTCATTATCCTTGTCCCTCAAGACTCTGAAATCACAGTTGTGATTGTACGGCAAGGAGGCAGATGAGAAGGCCAATACCAACCGGAGTTTTCCTTCCTTTGCCAGTAACCCTCCTTTTTGTCTGGAAGTTCATAATTCAGGAATTACAGTAGGGTCTGTCTAAGCATATGTCTTTTTAATTAATCCTTCCTAGAATTCTATGAGCCCCTTTAATCAAGGCTTTCTTCGGCTCAGAAAATGTTCTTTAACTAATTGTTCAATTATTGTTTTTCTCTTTATATGTTTTTTCTTTTTTCTTTTTTTCTTTTTCTGAAACCCCTCTCCTTTGAAGATTAGATTAGATTGCCCAGATTTGTCCTCCAAATCTCTCTCTGGTTTTGCACTGCAATGAGATTTTCTTCCACTTGAACTCCCAGGACACTGACTTATTTCTCAGCAGTGATCATTCTTTTTCTGAGCCTGTTGGTTGGATTTTTAAATTGAGAAATATTTTTTCTCTTTAGTTGCTGATAGTCCTCCCACACCCCAGGCCACCCCCAGTTCATCTCCTTAAGAATTATTACTATTTTGTTAGGCTCTTTTCCTTCCTCAGTAGAGCCCACAGCTCTTTTCAGTTTGGACTGCCTCCCTCAGGGTCCTGAATTCCCTTGGACAGAGAAGTCAGCCGTCCTGGTTCTTCTTCGCTGGGTGTTCTCTGGACGCTAAGAAGGATCTTCTCCTCGACCAAACTTGACTCGGGCGCCCCTGAGCGTTTTTATAACAAGGCTTCAACTTTTGGACTTCTGTGTTTGTCTCTGCATTGTCCGATTTTAGCAAGAATCCTGCTGAGTCAGTTTAACCAGAACCACCCCCCTCAATATCTGATCCCCCTTGAAATCTCGTTTCTCGTCCTCTACCATCCTCCAGGTGATGTCTGATCAGCCTGGCCTGCCTTCAGCAAGAATCCTGTTAGGTCGGTTTAGCCAGAATCCTTGCTAATCCCCGATGGTCGGTAATTTTCCATCCACTGACCCCTCTACCTGCTCCTTGGCTATAAATCATCTGTTTTGTTGTTGTCTTTGGAGTTGAGTCTAATCTCTCTCCTCCAGGTCAAGACCCCGTTGCAGTGGTCCCTACATCTATTTCCATGCCCCCACCTTGAATAAAATCTGCCTTGCCATTTTTAGCTAGTGTCATGAATAATTTCTTCTTCAACAACACATACACGGGGCCAGGCTGCAGGCATCCTCTGGGCAGTGGCAACCCAGCCCTGCAGCTTCAGCCCTTGAGGGAGGCAGTGAGAGACTGGTATGTTGTCACCGTTCCACTGAGTGCTGGCAGTGTCCTCCCAGGCCATGAAGGAACACAGCCTACCAGGCTTCCAGGAGGCCAAGTTCCCAATTACGGGGGTGGAAGGGACTCAGGGCAGGAGAGGGCAGAGAGGCCCCCACAGTGGCAGGAAGCTGTGGGATGCCAGGCTCCTCATTCCCCGGTGCTCCGCTGCAGACTGGCTTCTCTCAAGTGCTTCTAGGGAGGGGAGGGGTATTTTGGAAGGGAAATCAAGGTGAAAGGGCTGGACCTGCCTTCAGGTGTGAGCTGGGAAGCCGGGAGGAGACTGGGAACCCAGGCTGGAACTCTGAACCAGACGGCTTGGGGCATATTAGAATAGCCTGGGGGTGCTTCTAACATAGATGAAACCCCAGGCTGCCCTTCAGGCCAATTAAATCAAATCTCTAGGAGCGGCAGGGGGGTGGGGGGGGTGGGAGGTGCTTCAGCATCAGTTTTTTAAAAACTGCGCAGGTGGATTCTGCTGAGCAGCCAGGAACGGAAGAACTGGCCTCAGAATGTTATCTGAAACAATCTGAACTAGATCTTGAGGGTGGTGTGTCCACCCCTCCTAATATACTGGTCACATATCCCTGTCTATGGACATGTCTGTCAAGTCCCTGACTGTGTCTTATCTTTCTTGTGTCCCCAGCAGCTAGCACAGTGCCGGGCGCTCTGCATCAATAGTGAATGAATGAGTAAATCCATATTTGAACGGGATCATAGAACTACAGAACGAAAAGACCCCTCAGTCCCATTTAGCCAAGGGCCCCATGCACACACTTGACAGAAACCAAGGGGAGGAGCAGGGGCTCCCGGACACTTCAGCAGCTAGAGCCCAGGCCAGAAGGCTGCCACGGCTGCCAATCTCCCTGCTCTCCTCCCAATCTCCCTCCACTAGCCTTATTTTTGGCTTCTTGCATGTTCTTCATACACCTGTGCATACGTGAGGAGAGGCACACAGGCCGAAGGTTGGGAAGCAGGGTCATCACACCATAGGCCTCTCCTAATAAGCAAACTCTGCTTTCTGCTGGGCCTGTGTTCCAAGAATGGATCTGGGCAGAAACTCTGTGTTGGCAAATTGAGTTCAATTCATTCAACAAATATCTGTTGAGCATCTCCTATGTGCCAGGAACTTTGAGTGGCCACTTTTGGGATACATCAGTGAACAAAAGAGAAAAATCTCTGCCCTCGTGGGGTTACATTGTAGCGGGGTGTGGTAGATGGTCTCCAAAGATGGCAGCCAATGATTCTACCAAACCTGCATGCACATGTTCCTCCTTCTATCAGGAGGGGCCTAATTCCCCTCCCCTTGAAACTGGGCCTGCCTTTTGACTTGCTTTGGCCAATAGAATGTAGAAATGAGCTTGTGCCAGCTCTGGGCCGAGCCATTTTGGTCTCTTGGAAGCCCAGAGTCCAGTCTAAGAAGTCATGCAGATGACTTCTACTACTCTGCCCAGAAAGGAGTTCAGCCTGCCCTGAGCCACTCCAGCCACTAGACCCATAAGCCATGCCATCTTGCTCTTCCAGCTCCAGCCGAGCTCCAAGCTAAATGCAGCCATCTGCGTGACCCCAGCCAACATCACACGGGACAGAAGATCTGCCCACTGAGCCCAGCCACCCACTTAGTCAATAGAAATAATAAACTGTTGTTGCTTTAAGCCACTAATTTATGGGGTGGCCATCCCGATAGATAACTGAGGGGAGACAGATAATAATAAACAGTAAGTATAATGAAGAAGCATTATTTATTATTAATCCTATTATTTATTGTCAGTTTTCAGTGGCTTTGGCTTTATATCCATGAATACCCTCCATCCTTTCTCTTGGGCTTAAACAGCCCCCATACTCAGAAGCTTCCCCACCCAGGACTTTCTCTTTTCGGCGCAATCAGATGAACAGACCCCAGCCGTGTGGCCCCAAGACATGCCCCAGAGCTCTCTGAGGGTCTGGCACATAGCAGGTGCTGGGGAGACTCCCTCAATAGCACAGCCAGCCTGATGTCAGCTCAAACAAGTGTCCAGGGCATGGGGTGCCCTGGGTCTCAGAATTGGGGTCCTGAGTGGGTTCATTTCCCACCTGCCAGCAGTGTTAGGAGCCCGGAGAGAAGGCCGGCTTGCCTTTGAATTATGCAGAGTGGAGTGTCATGGTGGCTTTGATGGTGTTTAATTAAATATTTGCCACATTTAATTAATTAAATATTTAAATGTTAAATACGAAGTCAGATATGCCTTGGTGGACACTATATCTCAACAGCCGTTGGCCATTCAACAAACCTCTGAATGAAGCCTCTGCAGCCTTGGCCTCCCCTCCCCCATGCGAGGAAGGACTCCAGGAGACACTCAGGGAGCATCATTAATTAATTAGTGACTGAGGCTGCACTGGGCTTCGTTGTTTCAGAATGTCAGCTGTCACCCAGGCGGGGGTCTCTCCTGTTGGGTGCCAGGGAGGTGGAAGAGGCAGGAGCCCGTACCTAGGTGGCAAAATGTACCCCCAATCTGCATGCACACCTACACATGCCTGCCACCTCCTCTCTCCAGAAATAATCCTGATGCCCCAAATCCACCATTAGAGACTGGTGCCCTCCTTTCAGGACCCTTCCCTTGGCCTGCCATTACCCCCAGGCATTGGGAACTTTTGGACAGCTTCAGAGGGGCAAAGTGCTCCTTCCAAATGGCCCAGCATGAAGTGTAGTGACCTTCTGCTTGCTTCCCTTTGTTCAGGGCCCCCCTGACACTCCCAGCCCCCACCAGCTAGAGGGGAGGGGTTCCTGGAGACAGCTTCTTCTGGCCCAGCCCATGGGGACTGCAAGGCCGGTCAGCTCCCAGTTGTCCTTGGGGTTGGGGGTGTGCAGCTCTTCCCCGCCCAGGCAGAGGGGCAGGCACAGAGGTGGGAGTGCCCTGGGGCAGTGGGGGGGGGTGGGGCGGCTCTAAGGACAGGTCAGGTAGCTGCAGCCACAGTGATCTTTCCACGGGACAAATCTGATGGTCTGGGTGGGCTGGGGATTCCCTGCGGTTCTCAAGATAAAGTCCGGACTATTCACTCAGGCTGCCCCAGCCCTGCAGCTCCCACCAGGGGCAAGCATCATCTTTACCCTCCAGCCCCCATCCCAAATAGTTCACATCCCAGCCTCACCAGCCTCCTCTTGGGTTTCGAAGGCTCCAGGCTCTGTGTTCTCTGGATCTTGGCATATTCCATTCTCTTTGCCTGAAATCCTGTATTGTTCTTCAGGTCTCATCTAAGGTGAAAACTCCACATTCAAGGAAGCCCACTTGCCTTGAATGTGGGCTCAGGATGGGAGAGGTAGGTAGGCAGATCCAGGCAGGGGTTACTGGACAGCCACTCAGCTGCCCCGTCTAGCTTCCCAGTACATCCCAGGCTGGGCCTGGATGCCAGGACCTCCCTCAGGGCACCAAGAAGCCTGTGGTAGGTGCACTGAAAGGCCTGGAGCCGGGCTGGAAGGAGGTAGCCAGGAGGAAGGCTCCCAAGTGCCACCTGCTGGCCCTAACGAGAGAAGGCCTGGGTGTGTTGCCAGGAAACCGTGGACTTGCAGGGTCCCTGAACCCTCCCCTCAATCCTGCTGGGGTTCCCCTGAAAGGCACAGGAAGGGGGAGTCCGGCCCACTCAGTGGCTGCTGGGACATTCTTTGAAAAGAATGAGAAAGAAAAGCCACAAAGAAGTTACAAGATCCATAGCCTATATACAATGTCCACAACCAACAATCTAACAATTTTTAACACCAAGACACACACAATGCAATGCAATTATGCTTTTCACAAGATAACTGAGGCATTTATCTAAAAAATATTTGCTCGTGGATCACTACAGGTGTTCTCCCTCCTCTCTAAGTGCAACCTCATTTGGAGATGGCAGTCCTTTTGGGACCCTGAGGCCTGGGCAAGCGGCCCCCAGGCACCTTGTATGGATGGCAAACTGAGGCCCAGAGCAGGGACGAGGCTGGCCCAAATCAGCCTGGCAAACTGGGTTCCCCCTGCCCCACGCACACCCCCAGCAGTTCTTTCTCTCCCAGCCCCACAAAGCTCAGCACCCTGTTCCAAGCTGCCGGCCCTGGCATAAGCCGGGCCTCCCAGGCTTCCGGGTCCAGCCAGCCCTCCCAGCTCCCAGGGATGCTGTGCCATCCAGACTCTTCTGCCTTATTTCCCTGCCCTTTATAAATATGCATTGGGCCAGAGAGATGGGGGTCCTCTTTTTGAGGGAAAATTAACCACAACGACAAACTTAGTTATTCATGCAAACCATCAGCCTGTTATCCCTGATTATGCAGGACGCAAACTGTGAGTATCTGAGTGACTGAGCGCTCATCAAAGGCGCCATCGGGCAGTGGCCCAGCCCACCTTGCAGCCGCCTTTGTACTCCCTTCTCAGCCCCGGTGCAGGCCAACGGGCCGCCTCCCTCTCACAGCGCCTGTTCCTGACGCATGGACCCCTCCACACTGTATTTTAAAGGATTAATTAACCTTGTGAGACTGGCGGGGAAAGCTCCACCTGGCTATCTACTGCATGAAAGCATCCGCTCACCAGAGTATTTTAAGCTCACAGTGCAGACCATATGGTATTTCAAAGAACAGAAGTTGAAAGTACAGTACATATTTATTCCTTCCACAGAGAGCATTAAAGGGGTTTAAGTATTTTATTAAAGCCTATATGTGCGGGCACGTGTGTGCACGTCTGTGTGTGTGTGTGTGTGTGTGTGTGTGTGTGTGTGTGTGTGAAGCAAGCGGAAATATACTCGCTGCACAGAAAAAATAAATTACACAGATTTATTTTCATCTCTCTGCCAACCCACCCCATAGCAACAGTGAAAACTTGGTCTATGTAAACTTGAGAAAACAAGAAATATTTTATCAAATCGTCTCAACTCATGGCTATTGCCAAGTTCTCCTCTCCGTTTGGAAGCAAGAATGGTCTCCTTGGTGGGGCAGGAGTCGGGGCAGCAGGTCTGAGACAATCCAGGGGGCCGGGTCACCTGGGCAGCCCCAGGTTCTGCCTTCAGTAAACAGGAAGTTCAAACCCAGGGCCACCCCACTGGCGGGGAGGTACTTAGCCTCTCTGAACCTCACATTCCTTATCTCGGGCAACACTGATCTCCCAGGGCGGGTGTGACAATCAAATGAGAAATAGCTACACAGGGCAAGCAGGGCTGACGGCCCTCCCTTGAGGAGCCCTCAATCTGGAATTTTGAGAAAAACTTATTGTAGAAGTCTTTGGACTATTTCCCACCTAGCATCCCATCTCCCTTCTCTTGGGAACAGCCCCCCACCTTTTTTCTTGAGGAAACCCTCTTTTTATCTCTCAGTCCAGCCGTTTGGGTTGGAGTTAATCCCCCTCCACCCCTGTGACTATAGGGGTGACCAGTGCTCAAGGCTGGGCAATCAGAGCCCTGCATCTCCCTGGCTTCAGTGACTGGTTCAGGGATGGTCACATGACCCCAGACGGACCAATGGGGCGCAGCCCTGAGACATCTGGGGAATTACTAGGAAAATGGCTCTCTTTTCCAGACAGACTTGCTAGGCTCAGGGCTTGGAGCTCACTGTTGACCTACCTAAGGACAATCCATCTTTCCTGGGAAGAGGCAGAAATTGAAATTCTAAAAATAAATTAAAAGTTTAAAGGGGAAAATAAGGTAGAGTAGGCAAGCTGGTCAGGTTCAGTTGCCCAAAGATCTGCCCAAGACTGTCTCTTGACAAAGCCACAGGTTTGATCCCATCTGAAAAGGAAAGAGCTCTCCAGTATGACAGGCTGCTCCACGCTTGGACACCGCCTGCTCTACTTGTAGTCCCAAATCTCCCCTGATGGGGGCAGCAGTGAGTCAATGGAACCTGGGACCTGAGGGGGGAACTTCAAGAGCAGTGAGGACAGCTACATGCAAAAGAATGACAGCTTGGGCCCCTCCACTCCCGGACACATCCCTTTTTCACAAGAAGAGACTGTCAAGAAAACAGTTTGTGGACTCAGAAATTCACAAAAAGCACACTAGGCCTCCCCTCTCCCACCATTCTACTGATGAAAAACCTGAATACCGGGAAGATAATAACCACTTTAAACCCAGTTTCTCCCTCACCCCATACTGAACATCTTCAAACCTTTCCCTTCATATCTCCCTAGAAGATATTTTCCAGCTATAAGATGTAAAACGGGAAAATGCAATTTTCTCGAATATTCTATAACTTAAAGTTGAACATCCATTTTACATGATGGCAGAAAAGTTAGTTTAGTCAGCTCCAGGGTTTCTCAGACACCTGGTGTTCTGTTCAGCCACTTCAGATTTACACTCAGTCAATTTAGATTTTCCTCTCCATCCTCTTCTCCATCTGAGTCTCAGTGACGAACAGAGCCATGGCATTGGTGACACTGGCAGGGAGAGAGTTCTTCTTGGTTAGCTGGTGTCATTCCTCAGAGGTTCTGCTCTGCTCAGGGCAAAAGAACTCCTATCTGACCAAGTCTTCTATAGGTGACAACCACAAGTTCTACACTAACTGAAGGCACTGGAGAGGGACAAAATGGCAGACACTGAGAGAGAGTCAACACTTAAGGAAGTGAACAGCACTGGGCAAATTTCCCATTAGGGGTTTAGCCTGATGGCAAGCTCCAGTCTGCCCCATGCAGGGCACCTGGAACTTGGATAGAAAAGTACTACTGGCTTGAAGAACCAGGGGTCAGGGCAATTACAACAACTAAAAAGTAACTGGGAAAGTACAAAAAAAAGAGAGCCATAGAAGGGGAGTCCCAAAATTTGTGTATAAAATGCCCAAATCTCTGGCCAATGTCAGAAGCACAGATGAGCAAGGCAGTCACAAGCAGCCCAGTGGAAGCTGAAATAACTTAACTGACATTTCAGCTTCTATCACCTGCAGGGAAAGAGTTTCTAGTTTCTGTTCCACAAAGTTAATTTCCTGTTTAAATAAAAATGAACAGTCTTCAGAGGACTGTAATGAAGCCACAGTCTCTGTTAACATGTCATCACAATGTCCAGGATAAGATCCAAAATTATATGACATATGAAGACACAGGAAAACATGACCCACACTCTGGAGAAAGGGATCAACAGATACCGATCATAAAGTGACCTTAGATGTTGAAATCAGCAATCATTTTAAGGCAGTTATTATAAGTATGCATATGAACATAAAGGAAAATATGATAATAACCAAAAAAATAAATATTCTCAGGAAAGAAATAGAAACTATAAGAAACCAAAAAACTGATGTCACACCTTCCTATGTGTGGAGGAAAACCTACTGGTTAGAGTCAAGACATCTATGCTCGCTGGCATCAGCTAAGAAGGCCATTTCTCCAACTGATCCACAGTTATCAGATAATACTATCCCCTCTTCATCCTCCTCTTCCAGAATTAGAGGCCCAACTAAGTCTCCAAGTACTCTTTTTGAGAAACATCTCCCACCTCATTTGGGTACAGGAACATGTGACCGAAGCCCACAAAATCTGGGGCCAAAGGACACACACACACAACAAACCAATATCCCTCATGAACACAGATCCAAAACCTGTAACAACATTTTAGCAAATCAAATCAAGAAATACACAAAAGTAGGCTTTATCTTGTTTAAAAGTCAAAAATCGGGGCACCTGGGTGGCTCATTTGTTAAGCATCTGTCTTCGGCTTGGGTCATGATCCCAGTGTCCTGGAATGGAGCCCTGCATTGGGCTCCCTGCTCAGCAGGGAGTCTGCTTCTCCCTCTCCCTCTGCCTCTCCCCCTGTTTGTGCTCTCTCTGTCAAATAAATAAATATTTTTTTAAAAAGCCAAAAATCAATGGAGTCTCTATACACTAATAAAGAAGCAGCAGAAAGAGAAATTAAGAAAATAATCCCATTTACAAATGCACCAAAAATAATAAAATACATTGGAATAAACTTAACCAAGGAGGTAAAAGACCTCTACTCTGAAAACAATAAAATACTGATGAAAGAAATTGAAGACAACATAAGCAAATGAAAAGACATGCCATGCTCATGGATTGAAAGAAAAAAATATTGTCAAAATGTCCATACTACCCAAAATAATCTACACATTCAATGCAATCCCTATCAAAATACCAATCATGTTTTTCATAGAACTAGAACAAACAATCCTAAAATTTGTATGGAACCACAAAAGATGCCAAAGAGCCAAAGCAATCTTGAGAAAGAAAAACAACTGGAGGTATCACAACTCCAGGCTTCAAGTTATGTAGATTACTACAAAGCTGTAGTCATCAAAACAGTATGGTACTGGCACAAAAACAGACACACAGCTGAATGAAACAGAATAGAAAGCCCAGCAATAAACCCATGATTATATGGTTAATTAATCTTTGACAAAGGAGGCAAGACTATGCAATGGGAAAAAGACAGCCTTCAACAAATGGTGTTGGGAAACGGGACAGCTACATGCAAAAGAATGAAACTGGACCACTTTCTTACACTATACACAAAAATAGGCTCAAAATGGGTTAAAGACCTAAATATGAGACTTGCAACAGCCAATATATGGAAGCAGCCCAAGTGTCTATCAACAGATGAATAGATAAAGAAGATGTGTGATATGCACACACACAAAGAATGGAATACTAATAATTAGTAATAACATAATATCAATTAATTGGTAATGATATAATATTAATAATAATATAATAGATCAAGAAGATGTGGTATACACACACACAATGGAATATTATTCTGTCATAAAAAAGAATGAAATCTTGCCATTTACAACAACATGAATGGATCTAGAGAGTACAAAGCTAAGCGAAATAAGCCAGTCAGAGAAAAACAAATACCATACGATTTCATTCACATGTAGAATTTAAGAAACAAAACACACAAAGGGGAAAAAAAGAGACAAACCAAAAAGCAGACTCTTTTTTTCTTTTAAGATTTTATTTATTTATTTGACAGAGAGAGAGCACAAGCAGGGGGAGTGGCAGGCAGAGGGAGAGGGAGAAGCAGGCGGCCTGTTGAGCAGGGAGCCCAACGTGGGACTCGATCCCAGGACCCTGGGATCATTGCCTGAGCAGAAGGCAGACACTTAACCAACTGAGCCACCCAGGTGCCCCTAAAAAGCAGACTCTTAACTATAGAGAATAAACCGATGGTTACCAGAGGGGAGGTAGGTGGGGGGATGAGTGAAATAGGTGAAGGGAATTAAGAGTGCACTTACCTGGATGAGCACTCAGTAATCATTGGAATTGTTGAATTTACTATATTACACACCTGAAACTCATATAACACTGTATGTTAACTACACTGGAATTAAATTAAAATTTTAAAAATCAATGGATTCATCATTATAACCAAATAAAAGAGAAATACCACATGATCATGTCAATAGATACAGAAAACATATTTGCAAAATTCAATTCCTATGCATAATTTTAAAAGAAAACTGACAATCTCAACAAACAAGAAGTAGAAGGGAATTTCCTCAATCTGATAAAAGCATCAAAGACTTTGGGAAAAGACACTTTGAAAAGACATTAACATCATCCTTAATGGGAAAAGAGTGAATGCTTTTCTCCTAAGATCAGGAAAAAGAAGTTCCTATATTCATCATTATACTGGAAGTCCTGGCCAATGAAATAAAACAGGGAAAGAAATAAAAGGCATGCAAATTGAAAAGGAAGACCTAAATTAACTTTATCCATGGCAGACACGATCATTTATGTAAAAAGTTCCTTAAAAAATACCCCCAAAAATTAGATTAGAAACTGTATTTTATAACCAATGCCACTTAAAATGGCATTAAAAAAGCTAAATATTTAGGGATGAATCTATCAAAATATGTTTAAGGTTTGTATGCTTATTAAATATTAAAACCATATTGAAAGAAATTAAAGAAGACCTAAGTAAATTAAGATATACACCATGTTCATGGATTGGAAGATTCGATCCTGTCAAGATATCAGTCCTTCCCAGATTGATCTATAGATTCAGTGCAATCCCAGCTTATATCCCAGCAGGCTTTTCTGTAGCAAATGACAACCTGATTTCAAATTTTATATTGAAACTCAAGAGATTTAAAATAGCTAAAGCACTTAGAAAAGACAAGCAAATTTGAAGGAGTTTCACTACCTGACTCCAAGACTTATGAAAAAGATGTATTCTACAGTAGTCAAGACAGTATGGTGTTGGTGTATGGATAAACATATAAAATTAATGGAACAGAATAGAGTCCAGAAATAAACCCACAAATATATGGTGAACTGATTTTTGATAAAGATGCCAAGGTAATTCAATGGGGAAAGGACAATCTCTACAACAAAAGATGTTGGGAAACACAGGAGATCCATATGGAAAAAAACCTGAGCTTTGATTCCTACTTCATACCATACAAAAACTTAACTCAAAGTAGTTCATAGACTGAAACATAAAAAATAAAACCATAGAACCATAGAAGAATATGTAGGAGAAAATATCTGTGACCTTGGGGTAGGCAAAGATTTTTTAAAATAGGATACCAAAAAAAAAAAAAAAAGCATGAACCATTAAAGAAAAAAATGATAAACTCAGACTTCATCAAAATTAAAACCTACTTTTCAAAATCTCTTGCTAAGGAAATGAAGGGGCAAGCCACAGATTGAGAGAAAATATTGTCAGTACATATACCTGATGAAGGACTTTATAAAAAAACTTTTACAACTCAATACTAAGAAGGCAAATCACCCAGTTTAAAACTAGAGAAAGATCTGAAGAGCCAGTTCACAAAAGAAGACATAGAAATGGCTGCAAAGCCCTTGGAAAGGTGCGCTACTCATCCAGGAAATGCAAATGAAATCTCTAAGGTGATACTACTGCACACTCACAAGAATGGCTAGAATGAAAAAGACTACCGATGCCAAAGGTTGATGGGGATATGTAGTAACTAACACTCTTACTCACTGCTGGTGATACACCTGCTCTGGTAAACAGGGTGTCAATTAAACATAAGATTACATATAGGCTCAGCATACAACCCAGCAGTCGCATTCAAGAAATTTCTAAGAGAAATGAAAACCCATGTCCACACAAAGCCTTCTACATGAATGTACATAGCAGCTTTAGTCACAATAGCCCCAAACTGGAAACAACCCAAATGTCCATCAACAGGTGACGAGATAAACAAATTGTAACATAACCATACAATGGCATAAAGCAAGAAAAGGCAGAGAACCACTGCTACCTGCAACAGTGTGGATGAATCTCACAGACTTCCTGCTGAGTGGAAGAAGTCAGATGCAAAGTGGTAGTGTAGGTGGTTCAGGAAAGACAAAGCTAATTTATGACAAGGCAAAAAGAATCAGTGGTTGCCTGGGGCTGACGGTGGGGGGTGGGGACCCTGAATGCAAAGCGGCCTGAGAAAAATTGTTGGGACAATGGAGAGGTTCTGTACCCTGATCGTGGTAGTGGTTACACTGATACGACCTTTTAAAAAACGTACTTGAAATGGGTACATCTTATTGTAAATTATACCTTGATTTTATTTTTAAATATACCTGTGTTACTTTAATCTTTAAAATAAATAGACCTGAAAATTAAAGAGAAAAATTAAACAACGCAAGAGCCCATTTTTGGGTAAATTGATACATTTTCTGCACATACGTACCAGAGAGCTCTTTGCAGAGATGCTTAAAGGCTAACTGAAAGTGTGGCTGGCCAGTAAGGAAGATCCTTGTACAAAGGGTTCTTCTTCAGGGCTGGCTGCGAAGGGGGCAGAATGGGGCCACTGAAGCTTGAGGGGGATGTGGGGTTGGCTTGCAAGCTTAAGCTCCAGGAACATTTAAATGCTTCAGGGCTCAGATACTGTGCAGAGAGATACTGGGAACTTGCAATCCCATCCGAAATCAGGATTGTAATTTATCTGGTGGCATGAAGGCTCACAGGTGTTTGCCCAAGGCTGCCGTAAATGAGCATCCAAATACTGAAGACAGGGTTCCAGGCCCCCACTCCGCACTAACTTGCTGACTTCCCTTCTCCGGGCCTCTGGGTTTCCCCATTTGTGACATGAGGGGTTTGTACTAGATGGAAGTGTCCTACGGCACTGACACTGAATATTCCTGGGGATGTCTGCCCCTTTACTCGCAGCTCCAGGGCCGTACTCACACATCATCACCCCCCTGCTGGAGCCCCACCAGGAGTTTGTGGCCAACCTAGGTAAATGGCAGGTTTGTCCCTGTCCTCCACCCCGGACTGTGGGGAAAGCCCCGTGTCCTAATGAAACCTCATAATTAGGTAGGCTCCAAATGAAAAGGGCACATCATTTCAAATCAAAAACCTTCTCCCAAACCATACACTTTGTACTGTTTATCACAGAAGTATTTTTAAAAGCACCAACTTGTAAATAATCTAATGACCATCAATTGGGGATGGAATATACAGCCTATGAAGACTATAATAACATCAGGAAACTCATGGTATAATGTTACTTTATAAAAGCAGGACAACAATAGCCAAATTATGGAAAGAGCCCAAGTGTCCATCGACCGATGAAGGGATAAGAAGATGTGGTATATACACCATGGAATATTACTGGGTCATCAAAAAGAATGACATCTTGCCATCTGCAATGATGTGGATGGAACTAGAGGGTATCATGCTAAGTGAAATAAGTCAGTGAGAGAGACAAATACCATATGATTTCACTCATATGTGGAATTTAAGAAACAAAACAGATGAACACGGTGGTGGGAGGGGAAAGAGATAAGACAAGAAACAGACTCTTAACTCTAAAGAACAAACTGATGATTAGCAGAAGGGAGGTGGGTGGGGATGGGTGAAACAGGTGATGGGGATGAAGGAGGGCACTTGTGATGAGCACTGGGTATTGTATGGAAGTGTTGAGTCACTAATCTCTACACCTGAACTAATATTGCACTGTATGTTAACTAACTGGAATTTAAATAAAAACGGGGAGAAAAGAGAACATTTCTTTAACAGCAAAAAGAAAAAAAGCAGGATTTAATATTATGTGCCTTTTGATTACAACTTAGTGAATATGCATAGAAAGACAGAAAAATTGCTCCAGGTGTCCTGATTCTTGGCTGTACCCAGAACTTTTGAAGCTTAGGAAGGAATAAAATGGCTTGCTCCTTCTGAGAGTGGTAGCTCAAGGGTCTCACATTATCTTACCAGAGGCCCACCTCCTTCTGGACTAGGTTTTCCCAACAAGGGGTCTCCTCCCGGGGAGACAAGATGGCGGTCAGCAGCTCCAGGTTTATATTTTCACAATCTAGCAATCTCAGCAAAAAGGGAGAGCCTCTACTTGGCAAAAGTTTTGACTCTCATTGGTGAGGTCTGGGTCACGCACCCTGAGTTAGGTTTAATGCTCTGCTGTCCCCCCACCTTGCAATTCCTAGTAATTTTTGGACTTGGGTCCTTGCATTTCCATTTTGCACGGGGCCCCGCAAATTACATAGCTGGTCCTGGGCTCATCCCAGTTCAAACCCACAGTCCGAGAATAGGAAGGTTGGTCCCCAGTGAAAAATAGGAAATTTTTACCAGACAGGAGGGATGGAGGAGTGGCAGACACCCACCCCAGAAGCTAATGGCAGTGGGGTGAGGGTGCTGTTGCATTTACTGCGAGGACTACTGTTATTGCCAACATTATTATTGTTACAGGGTATTTTCTCTGTCGGTGCCCATGGTTCTTGGTCACGGCACTTCGAAGAATGAAGAGGTAGACCAGACAGAGCGGTGGGCAGCAAAGCAAGATTCACTGAGTAATAACAAAGTGATCGTACAATGCTCCCAAGGAGGGAGGGGACCCGAAGGGGTTGCCACCTGAGTTTCTGAAGTCTAGGGGTTTTTATGGGCTTATTGGCAAACTGTTTTAATCTGATTAACCCTCCCTGCGCCTGTCGTCCGATCAGATTTTTGAAACCTATATGGGAAAGGGTGAAGGGCTCCTTTCAGGGTGGTGTAAAATCCTTTTAAGGGTGGTTTCCTTAGGGCGGGGGCCCCTTATCCATGCCTGCCTGCCTTCCAACTATCCTTCATCATTATTATTTTGCAATGTGGTTCTATTTCTCATTTAAATACAAAATAACCCTAAATAAAGGCAATGTAGTTCTCTCCCTTGGAACTGAAGTGAGAGCTGTCAGAACTGTGGGCTGGAGTCCCGGGTCACCATCCCTGCTCACCTCCACAAAACGCTACTCCACCGCTTCCAGAGCTGGGCAACATCCAACAGTACTGGTTCAAAGCACCCCCTCGTGTCTGAAGCTAAGAGGGGTCCGGACCTGAATTATCTGGATCTGATGGATGACTTCATTTGCAACTCATGAGGTACATTCCCTGGAGGTTCGCGGGGGAGTGGGGATGATGGTTTCAGATATCATCTCTCCTTTGACTCCTGATGCCAAGTCTCTGAGTTAGGCCTTATTTTTATTTCCATCTCACTGGGAAGAATACCAGGGTTAACTGTGGCTGGGTTTCCGGTCCAAGTGCACATCTCTAGAAGGTAGGAAGGGGATTGGAACCTATGTGTGTAAACTCCGAAGTCCAAGATTTGCCAAATCCTTTCTGCCTTGATGGCTGGAACAAGACCTTGAACCCTCTGATCACTGCTTCCTTAATATGAAAATGAAAATACGCCCAACCCTTCACGAGAGATCTTAGGCCATCTTCCAACTTTCTCCCCTGCCAAATCCAAATGCACTTCCCGGTGGGAGGGGTGGGAGGATCCATCACAAAGGTTCAGAAACCTCCAAAGCCCTCCCAGACACAGATGTCACGCCGGGTCTCCACACACTCCCTGGAAGGGGGACAGAAGTCCTGGCTTGCCCGGAGCTCTCTTAACCAGGTTCCAGAGGTCCAATGCTGGGCAATCCTCATCTGTCATGAAAGTCCCTATCGTTACCTTCATTTCCCAAATACTATTTGTCTAGTTCCCTCGTGGGAGATACCTACAACTTTGCCATCATAAGCAACACCAGAATGCATTTCCTATAGGCCTCTGAGGATGTTTCCCTAGGAACACACCCAAGAGCACTACAGCTGGGTCCACAGGTACAGGGCCAGGACTAAGGGGAGGCAATGGGTGCCCAGAGTGCAAACTAAGGCAGCTTAGGGTCATTCAAGTGGAGAGTCAGCCCTGAGTGCAAGGGCCTCCCACATCTGGGCCCTAGAGCTTCTTTTGCTTCACCCTTGTCGGAGCCTTGCAAAGGTACGTACATATTTCATTTCTCTGCACCTGTCACATGCTCTGCTATCCATCCATGCCTGCACTTAATATCACCTGACCTGCTCATGATCCCAGGGTTCTGGGATCGAGCCCCTCATCGGGCTCCCTGCTCAGCCGGAAGCCTGCTTCTCCCTCTCCCACTCCCCCTGCTTGTGTTCCCTCTCTCGCTGTGTCTCTCTCTGCCAAATAAATAAATAAAATCTTTAAAAAAAATAAACAAATAAATAATAAATTAAAAAAATATATCACCTGACCTGCTGAACTGTGTTGCTTGCAGGGATAAGGTGGCTCTCAATCCTTTACTCCGCCTTCCTCTGGTCACCAGTGAGGGTGAGCCTTGTTTGTACACCTTAGCCATTCTGATTCTCCCTCTGGGAATGGCCTATACATATCCTTTGTTTTTCTTTTTTTAGGTTTCTTTTCTATTTTGCACTGATTTTCAGAAGTTCCTTGATTATTCTAGTTACAGCCTTCTGTTGGGATAAGGCATGCAGAATATCTTCTCCTAGCTTATCACCCACATGTTGATTTTTGTTTATAGTAAAGCAACATTTTCTATTTTGCTACAGTCACAGCCATCATATTTCTCCTTGTGTATTGAGCTTTAGAGGTAATGATAAATCCTTTCCTATTACAGAGATATTTCCTACATTCTAATTTATTAGCTTTATATTTTTACCTGTAATAACTAGATAATCTATTTGGAGTCTATGTATATGGTATGAGGTAAGAATCCAATTTTATTTTTTTTCTCCATTATGGAAAGTCAATCTTTCCAGTGCCATTTACAAAATAATCTAGCCTTTCTCTAATAATTTGTGATTTTCTCTATTACATGCCAAGTTATCGTATTTAAATGAATTTATTCTGGACTCTCCAAACTATTCCACTTATCTATTTGTTTCTGTACCAATATCACATTATTTCAATACTACGGTTTTGTAATCTGTTTTAATGTCTATAGAGCAAGACCTTCCCTTCATTTTTCTTTTTCAAAATTGTCTTAGCAGATCATGGGCCTTTATTCTTCCATATATATCATAGTTTTCCCAGTTTCAACACAGTCAGGCTAGAATTCTTCCTGGAATTCACTGAATACACAGATCATTTATGTTCTTTTAAAGTTAAGGTATTATCCCACTATTTATCTGTGCATTTAGGTCTTTAAAAAACATCCATATATTTGAGTTTTAGATTTAGCTCCTTAAAGGTCTTGTACATTTTTTGTTAGTTTCCTAACAAATTTCTAAATACTTCAGTATTGTGCAAGGTATCTTATTTTTATTACATCCTCAAGAAATGTATTCTTATTGCAGAGGAATCCATTACTGACTTGATATTCTGATCTTATATAAGCTACTCTTATTCAGTGTTAATTGATTTGTCTGTTGATTCTCTTGTTTTCTATGTTGATGATCATTTGACAATAAAAACAATGTTCCATAACATGGGTGGACCTTGAGAGCATTATGCTAAGTGAGATAAGTCAGACAGAGAAAGATAAATGCTATATGATATCCCTTACATGTGGAACTAAAAAATCAAATCAAAACAAACAAAAAACCCTTGGAAAACCGTGGGGGTGGGGGAATGAGAGCTTAAGAAAGAGTACATACTCACCACTAGTAGACAAAGAAGTCCTGGGGTTCTAATACACACTGTAGGAATTAGGCAACAAAACTGTATTATAAACACTAAACTTGCTAAAAGACCAAAATAAGAAGGAGAAGGCCAAGCAGCAGAAGCAGCTGCTTTTTTGCTTCCAGTCTTCTATCTCACTCAGTGTTCTCACTTTACTGCACTGGCCGGGACGGTCAGGTAACCATGTTGAATAGTGGCCAGGACAGAAAAACATCCTTGTCTTCTTTCTGACTTTTATTTTGTTTTATTTACTTATTTAAGTAATCTCTGCACCCAAGGAGGGGCTCGAACTCACCACCGGGAGATCAAGAGTCGCCTGCCCCACCCCACTAAGTCAGCCAGGCACTCCTCTTTCTGACTTCTAAAAGGCTGAGGAGATTTGGGTTTTAGCCTAGTATTTACAGGGGGTGAAATCTGCTCTTGAGGAGGAAGGCTGGATTGAGGAGAGCCAGACAGGAGGCAGAACGATGGATCCCCTAGGAATTGTTGCAGTAGCCCAGGAGAATGCTGTGGTCCCAACTGAAGCTGTGCAGATGAGTGTGGCAGAGAGAGCTGGGGGCAGAGCTGAGGGGATTCTGGAACAGATTACATTCCCGAGTGAGGATCCAAGACTGAAGCCCTATTTGGGGGTTGGCTGCCTGGTTGGGGAGATGGTGATGCTCTTCACTGAGGGCGAGTTTGGGGTTGAAGCAGATTTGGGGAAGGAAGGCGGGGTCCACTACAGATACGTTCGCCCACAGGAGGCTGTGGAATATCCAGTAGGGGTCTACCAGTCGTCTGAATAGAAGTGTATAGAACTGAGGGCAATGGTCTGGGCGAAGATAAAGATTTAGGTGTTAGGCGTAACAGCTCCAAGTGGTGTTAGTGAATGTTCACAAAGTTCACTAAAGTGCCCGGCGCATACGGGTTGGCTGCTAGTAGAACTGTCAGGATTATCCGCACAGCGGTGGGAGTTAAAACCGGCAATGGACGGATGTCCTAGGGCCAGCCCAGAAGCCAAGGGGGCTGAGGCCGGAGCCCTGGGCGACAGCGACACCGGAGGGGCAGAGGACGCCGAGGAGAGACAGCAGGAAGGGCGGACCGAGGACGTCTAGGGGAAGAGTACCAAGAAGGAGGGAGTGGCTCTGCCGAGACAGCAGAGTTATCTGGGAGTGAATGTGCCTTTCCGCGAATGGCCAAGCTTTACCCGGGCCTGTCTCTCCAGAGCCGGGGCTAGCACACCGCGACGCAAGCACTTGCCGCTCCCCGCCCGGGGGTCCGGGCCTCGGCAGTCCGGCTGCTCACGGCACCGGCCACGCCCCCGGCCCGCCCCGCCCCCCGGCCCGGCGGAGCGCCGGCGCGGGAACTGCCCGGCCCATGGCCCCGCCCATGGACGCTCCGGCCCCGCCCCTGCCGCGGGGCCCACCCCGCGGAGCCCGGGCGCCCGACCTGACCCCCGGCTCGCCCCCTCGCTTCGCCCGCGCCCGGCTGGCCTGCACAGGGAGCCGCCCGCTCAGTCTCCACGGCGGGCGTCGGGGCGGCACGAGGCCGCGCTCAGGGCCCGCAGCGTCTGGTCGCCGGGCCGCCGCCAGGTTCCAGCCGCGCTCCCGCGGCCGCGGCGGGGCGGGGCGGGGCGGGGCGGGGCCCGGGGGCGGGGGGCGGGGCTGCATCACGTGGGTAAACACGCTGCACGTGGAGCCGAGACTCAGCGCGGTGGGCGGTGCAGGCTCGCGGCTGCCGGAGGGAGGCCGGCCGGCTACCGCGCGCGGCTGGTGCGAGTGCTGGAGGCGGCGGCCGGGGGAGGGACGCGCGCGCCAGGCTGAGGTTCGGGTGCCCCATTCTGCTGCTGGGAGACAGTGGCGCTGAATTCGGGCTTAGCCGTGCCAGGCCCTGCCCTAAGGGACGTAATAAACCTGCGATAGCCCGGTGCGGTGGGCACGGTCCCATCTCCCAGATGGGGAAGGCGGAACCGGAGCGCCTAAGAAACTTGTCCAAAGCCACGAGGCCAGAAAGTGGTGGTCCTAGGTCCTAGGTGGTCAGGTGGTCAGGTCCTAGGCCTGAACTCGGGCCTCCTGACTCCGCGCGTGGGCCCGGGTCCTGTTCCTGACGCCCTGTTCCCACCCGTGGGTTTGGAGCTGGCAGGGACACTCGGGGGAGGCCTAAGGTTCCCCGTTTGTGCGGCAGGGTGGCAGTGGGGCCCGCCTCCACCGGAGGCTCAGAAGCCGCGTTCGCCAAATGGTGGCGATAGCTTCCGCCCGAGCGTGGCCGGGATAGACCTGAGGGGGGTTTCTGGCCCCGCGTCGCCGCTCAGCCGCTCATCGGACCACCTCTCTTCTGGGACCCACCTGTTTGTTCCGGGAGCTGGGGGTCGTCAGCGCCCCCTGCATCGGGCAGCGTCCAAGACACTCGTGGGCTCCTTCCCGGAGCCGCCTGCTACCCTGGCCTCCCTCTCTCGTCTCTCCTCCTCTTCCTCCTCCTGCCCTTCCTCCCCGTTCTTCCCTCCCGCGTGCGCCCCGCGCGACCCCGAGGCGGCCGCCCCAGCCCTGGGCCGCTGCACGAGGTCAGGACGGGCGGAGGCCTGGGGCTGGCGGAGGCCCGGGAGGGGCCGACAGAGTGTTCAGGATTCATCGAAGAGCGCGTCCCAGCCCCAGGGCGGATCTACCTGGCTCCATGGGCGGTACTTGGCGCTCTGGAAAGAGCACACGCGCCTCGGTCTCCCTAGGGCCCGCAGTCCCTGAGAGGATACTTGGGCCCGACCCTGGGTTGGCTTTTGGGGTTCACATAAACTGGTTAATGGGATTAACCAATTCCGGGCTTCCTATGTAGTGTAGACACCTGAAACCGCCCCCTACCTCCTTCCATTTGACCTTGGGCAAGAGGCTGAACGATCCTGCCTCAATTTCCTCTTCTCTAAAATGGGGTGGTAGGAGACTTAAGTGACTAAATAAATCCTTGGTAACAGTGCTATGCATGTTGGTGCACACCCATACTCTGGCTGGGAACTGTATTTTCCTGCTGTCGGAATCCCAGCCCAACCCCGGACCCCAGTTCTTTCCTCAAGATCTATTTTATGGTAGGTTCCTCACAGGCACCTTCCAACAGTGACTTGTCCTGATGCATTCACTGACAGGTCAAGACAGTGACACAGGCCTGTGTGGTGCCCCAGAAGCTGAACCCTCCTAGTTGCCTCCTTCCTGCTCACCTACCTAGTGACCAGCCTCAGCTTGTCTCCCTCTGATAATGCCGCTTCCTCTGCTCCACCCCCATGGGAAGACCAGCAGCCTAGCATGTTTGGCCACACCTGTTCTGAGCCTCCCTGAACTGCAGTGATGCTGGATGGGGCACCTTTATTCTACTAAAGAGGGAAAGTCTAACCCAGTGGTTTTCTGGGTAGCAAACAGGCTTTGTGCAGGAGAGGCCCAGCGTGGGGCTTTGGCTAGTGAGGACCCTCCTGATCTCTGTCTTTTTCCTCCTGGTCAGCCTGGGGGAATCACAGGTGCTGGTTTAAGGAAGAGGAAACCAAAACACAGGGAGACCTAGGAAAAGCCAGAAGGGAAAATTGGGGGGTTTGGAGGGCGGGCAGACTTCAATGGTGTGTGGCTGCCACCCCTGAGGCCAGGTGTTGGGGCAGGCTTCCTCACAGGGGTGTCCAGAACCTTCCCTGCATCCTGGGCCTGGCACAGGCAGTGGCCACACACCTGCAGCAAGAAGGATCCTGTTGTTGGAAATGGGATTTTTGCAGCAGCTTCAGATCTTTGCTGTCAACCATTGTTTCAGAGGGTTTCTGTTGTTTGTTTCTGTATTTGCTGCTTTCTCAGAACAGCATCCCTTTGCTTCTCCTATGGAGCCAGCTAGTTCAGATAGGGCTGACTCCAGCCCTGTCCCAGGGCCTGGCCCTGCTAGGCCAGTCAGGGCACTGCATCCCTCTGGCCGCAGTGATTAGAGAATGCATGGTCATGTGGCCCATACTGGACCAATGAGTGTCATCCTCAGCACTCTGGCTAGATGTTCTGGGAAGGAGGTGCTTGCTGGTAGGAATATCAGCCTGGAGATACTGGCAGGTGCCACCTGGAGGAGGAGGTCAACTGAGGACAAAACAGAGCTGAGCAAGGGAGAGAGAAAGATTCCTGGCGATAGCATACAAATACCCAGATCCAGCCATGCCTGAAGCTATGTGTGCCCCTGGGCTATCCACACAAAAGTATCCATGAATTCCTTGTTTCTCCTGTTTGAATTGTGTTTCACTTGCAGCTAAACATCTTATGTCATCTGGCCATCTCATTTCTGGATGAGAAGGCTGAGACTTGGGGGCTCCGGGCCACATGGCTTATCAGACATGGATCTGAGCTAGTAATCTGGAGAGTGTCTCTGGCAGGGGGCTCCTGCCTCCTCCGGTTTCTCTCAGTCTCCTGTGCTGTCCTTCCTGAGCAGTGAATCCATAGCCTCCAAGTCCACAGATGCCCTCGACTGAATATTCTCTGGGCCAGCGCTCCCTGAGTCTGTCTTGTCCATAACTGTACCTCAGGGTCAGCCACAGAGGCTCTTGGCAAACACTGGGGGAGAGAATTAATGAGTCATCAAAACCCCTGTGCCTAGTTGGGGTTATGGAGGGGTTCAGAAAATCAGGAACTCCCAGAGCTTCCTCTCTTCCACCCTGCCCCTGTCCTTGGCATGCACAACAGCCCCTTGTCCCCACTTTTACTGATGACTTTACCTGAGGCCTTGCTCCAACCCCTCAGTTCTTCCCTGGACCATCTCGTGGATGGCAGTATGGCCAGCGTTGGGCAGTGGAGTGAAGGATGGGCTTTCACTCTAACTCCCTTGCCCCGTACCCCTTTGTGCCACTCCAAAGGCTCAGGCACCCCAGAAATGCTTCCAGGAACACCCCCTGAGGGGCCATGGCCGCTCCCCACCCCCAGCACACCAGAAGGGGTGAGAATACACAGGAGGAGAGGGCTTGCTGCCGGGCCACAGGCTGTGCGCCTCCTGAAATGTGCGGCGGCACATCTGCCCAGAGAAAAAGGGAGGCCCGGAATCGCAAGCTTTGTTATTTTTACTTTTTGGTGTGAGGGGCCATCTGTGCAGGTTTGAGCTTGTCTGGAGGAACCCAGATTTGTAGATGAAATTCTAAAGTAGGATTACTTTGCAGGCTGTCGCGCTGAGACTTTCTCCCCAAGCTGGGGCGGCAGTGCTGAGACTCATAGCGACAGCGCGTGCCAGGGTCCAGCAGCTGTTCAAGGTGAGCGAGCATGTGGGGCCCGCCACCAGGGCATCGTCAACCCCCACAGCGATGGTCACTCTTCTCGGCACTGGTGCCACCACGGCTCCCGGAGGGGCCTGGAGCGCCAGCTGAGCACACGGGCCCCCACTGCCTGTCCGGAGGGGAGGAAGCCAGGGGGAGGAGGAGGCAGGCAATGCCAGCGTGCGACCGGGAGGAGCTCTGACCTCCTCAGCTGTTGCCTGTTCCTCCCAAACGACCTCCATGAGCCTGTGGCGGCACACGCATCCTTGGATATGCCCACGGCCCCCATCGTCAGCCACAGGACACCATGATCCCCCTGCATGGAAATTCCAGAACTTTCCTGTCCAAGCTGAAGCAGCAGGTGGAGCTGGCCACATTGGGCTCCCCTCTAGGACCTTCCCACAAACCAGGGCTATGGTGGGAAGGGGTGTCAGAGGGGTGTCAATGTGCAAAGGGGGGCAGGAGGGTCATCCAAACCCTGTTCTGGAAGCCTTTTGTGGGCTGTTGCAGCTGAGAGTCCTAGCATGGGGCTCTTATTTTAGCTCCCGGCTGCTCACAGATTGTGCACCGCCCCACACATCCTGTGCTAGTCAAGTTAGTCTCCAACAGCAGCCTAAGCATCAGGTGGGCACATTCATCTGGTTAATTTGTAATAGGAAACATTGTTTCTGGCCTGGATGCTTTCCCTGGGCCCGCCCTGGGCCAGATGTGCGGCAGCCCATGATGGGGTGGCACCAGGGAGAAGGAGAGGACCCTGAGGTTCAGCATATCTCTGTTTGGAAACTTCGGTGCCATTCCTGACCGCTCCTCCTGGGCTCCAGTGAGGGAGGGTGATGATAGACCGGGGGTGGGGGGTGGGGAGGGGAATGCTCTGTGGCCCTTTCAGTCATCGCTGTCCTCCAACACACACTCCTTTCCCCAACTTATGCCAAATCATGAAACCCAATACCAATAGACAGGGATTGTGGGGAGAAAGCAATCCATAACCTGTATTTTTTCTTTCTTCAAAAAGAACCCTTGGGTGAGGAATGTGATTTCAGGTGCACCAAGAGGGGTCCTTGGCTCTGAAACACTGCTCCAGACACATACTCCCACACACACTGCCCTGCCACCCACGTCAGAGTACCCGTGCGCCGGATTATGGCAAAGCAGAAGGAGCGCGGCAGGGCCTGGGAACATGGCAAACAGCCACTGCTGGTGCCCTTGGCATTGCCTGGGTACCAAAAGGACAGGGCGAGGGGCCCAGAGGAGGGCTCCCCAGGCCCTGCTGGGCTCCAGGCTCACTCTGGGGCTGACTCGCTGGGGAAGACAGCCCTTTTTTTTTTTTTTAACACAGAAACAAAAGGATGAAATCATTAGCATCAATTGGGCACATTCAGTGTAGATTACTGACATGCCATTGTTACGAGGATAAAAGAAATATAATTAATAAAACCCGCCCAGCCTGCCTTTTGTGCTCCCATGAATTCTTTATTGGCATCTGCATCTATCTCGTCCACAGACGAGCCCTCTCCTTCCACTGCCCTGGACGTCGCTAAAATGAACGGTGCAGAAAATCACTCCCAGGATCTGGAAACTCATCTTTTTCTGCTGCAATTTGTCTTCTGATGCCTCCGTTCTCTCCCTCCCAGGGCAGAAGTAGACAGAGCATTTTCTAGCAGTACAGCACAAGTTCCATTCAAGAAAGAACAAAGCCAGGCCCGAGCTCCCTCCCACCCGGGACCCTGTCGAGGGCCATCCTGCAAGGCCAGTTCCCTCGCAGGTGGGGGTGGGGGCATTTTTTGGAAGCAGCCCTGGAATCACACTTGCCCCACCTCCGGCCTTGACCAGTCCTAGATGGGCTGAGTGTCAAAGGTCACCCTGAGGGTCAGCAGACTGCCTGGCGGACCCCGGGGGAGGTGGAGCGGCCCTCAGCCCCTGGCCAGCTTCCAGCCCACCTGCTTGCCGGCCTGCTCTCTGCCCTGTGCACTGTCGCACTGGCCCCCCACCCACCCTTGATGTCGAGAGAAACGAAACCTCCTTTGCATGACAGGAAGCAGGGAAGTTCCCTGAAGTGTACTGCAAACCTAAAAACACCCCAACCCAGGCTTTCATCACCACCTGGAAGACCAGCATTTGAAGAGAAACAGAAAGCCACTCTTAACCCCTGAGAGCCTGGGCTTACACCGAGAGAACACACTGTGCTCTCCTGCCCACTGGGCAGATGAGGAGTCTGAATCCCCAAGTAGGTCAGTGATGAGCTGAAAGCCCCACAGCCCTCAGGGTGAGAGCCGAGACTCTCCCGAAAATCCAGGAGTCTGAATCCCCATCGCCTGTGGGAGATAGACAGGTAAAGAACATGTCTTTGGACACCGAGATGTTTGTCCTGGTCTTAAACATGCTCAAATAGCCTGCTCTCTCTGCCACTTTCCTTGGACCTTTCTGCGTTCTTCATCTGTACTGTTTTCTTGCTTTTGATAGAGTTAGGGGCCCCAGCTATTTGTCTTCCCCGGGAGGTTGGCAGTGTGTTGGTGAGGATCAACGGCAGGGATTCCCGGGCCAGGGGCAGGGGCGGTGGGGACTCTGGTGTTCTGCACGCTGTGGGCCCTGCTGGCCAGGCTGCCAGGGGCTGGGAGCCACAAGACTATATGAGCTCTCCCAAGTTTCACATGTCGGCTCAAATGTTTCAAAACCTCTTTGCAGCCCAAACACAACAGAGCCCCGCACGGCAGCACCAGCCCCACAGCCCAGATGGGCAGCCTCTGTTTCTACCCTGAGAGCCACAGGGACCCCGCGCAGAGTCAGGGAGGGATGGAGGACAGAGAAGTTTGGGGGGGGTGGCGCTTCAGACCAAGTCATCATCTCTCACGACGACAGATTGCTCGTTGTTTGTCTACAAGGTATAACTTGGGGAGGTGCTTAGCAAGAGGGGCACAGAGAACTTTCTGGAAGACTGGGGGAATGGATTTGTCTAGCTCTCTGTCTGATGATGCACTGGAGCTTTTGTATGTCATTCCACCCTTGTGACCCCTCCAGGAACTGGAATTCAATGGTGTGTGGCTCCTTTGCCCAGAAGAAACGCTAGAACAGCAGAAGTCTGATTCATTTCTGTTCAGGTCTTGCTTTTCAGTTGGAATGTGGTCTTTTGCAAGTGGAAGATAGCGTGTATTCTTCTGGGCATGGAAGAGTATGAAATTTAATGAAAGTGACTACACATGTAAGAATCAATCCATTTCCCTCTTCATTCAGGGAGTGAATATTTAATAAGCGCCTATCATGTGCCAGGCCCTGAAATGATGTGCTAAGCAACGAAATCAATTGGCAAGCAATCACTGAAAAAGAAAAATGAGAGAGGGTGAGTTTGCATGGGTATGTCCGTTTTAAATGACTTAAGAGAGATAATTGGATGAAATAGCCCTGTACAAAAACCAGCAAATGTTTTGTGTATTCGTATGTTCATGTATGCATAGAAAAGGTTCTGGAGCCACGTACACTATTTTAACACCAAAACTGGTAAGGATGGTACCTCTGCGGGATTTTCACTTTCTCTGTTGTACATGTCCGCAGAAGTCTAATTTATCATATCACACGTGTTCCGCTTCCATAATCAGAGAAAAACCAAGGAAGTTAAATAATAGCAATTTTCACGGGAAGAAAAGATGGCTGTAGCAAGTGCTGGAGCAGCCGTGGGAAGATAGGCTCGCTCACAGTCCCTGGCTGGGAGGATCGATCAGCATAATTTGGGGAATTAGCTGACCACATCTAGTAAAGTTGCAGGGGCACACGCCCTTTGACACGGCGGCTCCAGGTCTGGGAATGTGCCCCGGAGGAACCCCCACACATGTGCCACGTGTGTGCAAGATGCTCATTGCAGCGTCATCGGTGATGGTGATGGCATTGCTGACCTGCTCATGGGCCAGCCTGGGAGGGACTGTATACGTTGTGGGATAGTCACATAAGAGAAAACTCTATCACAGTTAAAAATAAATAAATCCAACCCTCCACGCGTCCATGTGGGTAAATCTTGAAAATAAGGTTGAAAGAGAATAGGAAGTGGTATTATTATAGGTAAGGTTCGATGCCACTGGTGTGGATTTTTAGGACACCCAGAGTAGTGTTTCTGTAAGTCTATTGCTTATGGAGCCAAATGTAAATGATAAAAGTCTAAAAATATGTGTGGGAATCATCCACACTGACCTCAGGGTGATTGTTAACTCTGGGCAGGAAAGAAAGACGATGGGATGGGGGGAGGGAGACCAGGGGGCCCTTCAGTGGCATCTTTAATGTTGTATTTCTTTAAAAAAATGTGAAACTGGGGATGGGTCTCCAGGTAAGTCATCATATTTCTTTCTGCACTTGAACATGTTTGCCTGTCGGATGCGTGTGAACTGATCTCGCCGATGACTTGTGAATTGAGTGGCTTTCCTATGAGTATTGTGTATCGCCAGTGCCCATTTTTCCTAAGAGTATTAACAACGGGAAGTGAAGTAAGCAGTTTCCCTAGAAGATGGCAAAGTGCGCACGTTGGGGTGAGGAGATGTGCTGGTGGAGGCTCCCTTCAGACAGGAGGTACTGGGGACATCGGTGTGGGACAGACAGGGGTGCTCTCCGGCAGGAGGTGAGGGTCTAGCTGACTGTGGATGGGCTGACAGGCAGGGGTGCAGGCGTAGAAGTCGCTGTGGCCTGAAAGGAGATGGGGGGCAGTCACTGAGGCAGGGCCATTTAGAAATCACTGATGCATGGAGCGCACAGTCCTTTTCCCGGGACCCTGAGAGGCAGAACTCAGGGCTTATTTCTTCAACTTCTGCCTCCAGGTGTAGCTCTGAGCCCATCATTGTCCCCTTCACAAACACCAGCTCCCTGCTGCCAGGGACATTGGGACATACGAGCCTGACTCGTAAAAGCCCATTGTGACGTGGCCTCTGTCACCTCCGCTGCATTATCTCCTGCTTCCTCCGCTGACTCGTGACCCTGACCGCTCTTCATCAGCTGGGGGGGCGGGCCCTCTCAAATAGGCGTGGCAGCTCTGCTCCAGGCCCTTCCCAGGCCCCCACACTCCCGGGGTTCCAGACCCGCTCACCTGAGCTCTAGGATCGCATCCCACATGCTTTGGTCTCAAGTCCTGGTGGTGCACAGCAGGGCTCAGGGGCTCACGACAGAGAGCACCCCGCGCACCACACCGGGGAAGCCAGCATCAGACCAGAAATCACTGCAGTCAGCTGCCACACAATTTTTGGAAATGACATTGGTCGGGAAAAATGATTGAAAGGATAGGTGGGGTGGGGGGTGCAGAGGGAGTCCTTATTCCATGCAGGACAGCGTTGCCCTCCCATCTGAACCTCCTGGGAAATAGTACTTGGTAAGCCTGTGACACTGAGCACATTAGAGTCTTTGGGAGCTGAATCTGGAGTTGGGATGAGGTAGGAAAAAAATCTATGCTCATTGAATACAAAATGCAATTGTCTGTCAGTGCAGGAACTGAAGTATCTGCAGCAAATTATATTTAAGACTCTATTGTCGCAGGCAGATTAGCTAATGCTTGGTTTTAAGTACAGGCTTCTAATGCTATTACTCCTGGTTAGCTCTGCCTGGCAGGTAACCTTGTGGAACAAATGGTTGCGTTGCTTGAATAACATATTTGATCAAACAGGACAATTCTTTCAAAAATTGAGTTCTCTGTGGCAATTTGAGACCTGTAATCAGCAAATTAGATGATTACAGCAGGGATAAAAATAGTCTTCTAACAATGTCCAAGGTATAAATGTGATTTGAATTTCAAAATGTTGAACATGCGGTAGGAAAATGCACGGTTGGGTAAATATGACTAGACATTATCAGATTTGATTTCTCTTGCCAACCCTGCTCTGAGCTAGAGCCTAATTTTGCCCAAATAAACTCCAATCTCATTTGTGTCTGAGTCTATCTTGCACTGTCTGTGCTCCAAATCTTCAAGGGCTCAACGGCTTTACTTATCAGCCCTTAGGAACCTAGAGTCCACGTGAACCTTAGCATCATTTATCCACTCGGTGTGAAATCCACGCAGCAATGAGTTGTCCGAGGTCCACACAGGGAAGATGGCGTTGGAAGGACTTCCACACCCACTACCTGAAGACCAGTGTTTTCTTTCTACGACACAGAGGACAGGGACAACCAGAGCAACTCTGGGGAGGTCTGGTGACTGAACTGTGAGCTGGGGCGTGACATGAGGATGTGGTTTGCTCTACCACAATCCAATCAGCCCTCATGGTTGGTCAATAAGTTACTCTTAGTTTCTCCTCTAACACAAGGAAGTCAGACTAAGAGGCCACGTCACCTCCTTCTCTGGGTCCCCCTGCTCACCACCTCTGCCTCAGAGCATTTGCTCATCCAGGTTGACCAGAGCTGCCATTTTCACCCCCATGTCTGTTTGGCATCCCCCAGCCTCAGCCGGTTTTAGCTGAATGGCAGAACAAAAATGATTTGGCAAATGGGTATGCAGAGCCAATCAGTGAGGGACCAAAGTTTGTGCTGACTACTAGCAAAAGGAGGAGCTCCTTAAAGCAGGGAAACTTGATGTTACTTACTAGTGGCTCTTAGGGTTTCTGGCAGAGCCACAGAAAATATTGATTCCTGTGGATTTCACTTATCCACTCAGGACGCAACCTTTATTAGCACAGATGATTCAGAGCTACCCATGGCAACACTGCCATTTAATAAAAACAAAACCAAAACCCTGATGTCCAGAAATGCAGCACTCAAATTTGCTTATAAGGCATTCTCATTTCAGCAGCCCCAGTAGCACTCTGTGACAATGTGTGGGCCAGATGGTCCATGAAGTAGTTAGTACCTGCCTCGAACATGTGTTCAGACCAGTGTCACCTCCCCTGTCAAGCCTTAAAACTTATCCAAAGCTTTGAATATAGAAATGTTTTCAGTGCCATGTTTTTGCATAGAAAATGCCAAATGTAAGTTAACCACTTATAGGATTTTTCCAACAAGCCACTTACGAATGGTCACCATTAAAAATTCATTGCTTTTTAAGGTGGGAGCATCTCTGCCTGAGATGAGGAAATAATTAGCTCAGAGTACCATCTGACTAAATACCAGGACATGTAGATTTATAATGCATTTATTTGGAACACCATATTAAAACTTGCCAGAACTATAGCATCACAATGTGGAGTAGGGTCTCTCTCCGATTTCATATAAATATGATACAGATTTTTAAATGGCTGTTTTTCTATTGAGACAGGGTTTTGCAAAATGAGATAAAATACCAAGTTGAAAATAAGTGGGTTTGTTTGCTCATTCACCCTCCCTTTTTCTGAACCCATAACATAAACCAAAGCGTTGTAAGGAAGTGCAACACACAAGACCACCATGATGAGAATGCTTGACAAAATGCATCGTGAAATGTACACATTAGGCCTCCAAGTGGACAGGTACTCCTTCCATGGGCAAGGCATTTGGTGATCCATCAGTGGTCAAGGTTCAGACCGTGCACCGACATCTGGCCTTGAGCTACATATCATTTTATTTTACATTTTCTTCTTCCAAGTTTGGTTTTAGGCTACTACATTATGTTAACAAGTTCTCCCAACAAAAGTTCTTTAGGTTAAGATTTGGGTAAGGACAAAAAGGGTGTTGAGTAACACTTATTACAGATGCTTTATGACCTCTGGCCTGTCGTGGAGTGGACATCATACCTAAGAATCCTCTTGGATGCAGACACGTGCTCCCCAGTACTGTCACCGCCTGCCGGCAAGCCCCACCTGCGCAGCCACTGTGTGGGCCTGGGAGAAAGGGGGAGAAATGCCAAATCGAAGCCTCATTCCCACCTCACGTAGCCCTTGGGAGGCATTGGTGGCTGTACCTAAAGCTCACTTCTTTCAAATATATTTGCCTGAAAGGTGTGAGCTTTAAGAAGTATGAAGTTAAAGAAAGAGAACTCGATACAGCCACACTCAAAGATGACTTCTAACTTAAATGATCACACGTAGCTCATAAAATGAGCTGTCTCAAAGACAGTGTTACCTTTATTAAAAAAACGGATAGACATAGCAGCACGTACAAAATAACAGTTCATAAAAGGCATTGTACATTGTCAACTGATAGTGTAAAAGGGCAGGCCCCCAGCACAGCTGGTTGTGGGCTCCACATCACAATGCTCACAACCACCTGTTCCCCTCAATACGACACAACCCAGCACACCCGAGGGGAGCCCACAGCAACGTGGCACTCCGCAACTTCAAGCCTTTGTTCTGTGTGTGAACAGTCAATCAAGTCAAGTATCACCCTCCTTAGCAGCATCTGGAGCACTCATTGGTGTTCTGGAGGTGGCTGGTGTACTTGACCCACTTATTTCAAAAAATCTAAGCATTCAATAAAAAACACTTGTCCCTGTCCAATGCCATCCACAGAAACACTTCGGTTGCAGAAGAGACATGCTCTTCCATTGAAATATCTGTAAAAGCTAATGCGCACCTCCGCCCCAGTATGCAGCAGGGAACTTGGAGCGGGCACTTCTGCACAACTGTCTTTGGTGGAGGATGCTGGTGTGGTCACGCGGTCCCCTGCTCACTGCTCTGCTTCTTACTGCTCTGTGGGGGAGTGAGGACCCCGGTGGGGAGAGGAGAAATCCTATTTTGTTCAGACAATATGGCTTTCTTTGCTTGGGCTTTGTCCTGGTAAGAATAAAAGCGAGAAATGTTAAAATGGAAGAATGCATCTTTTGGGCTTCGCGGCCTGTGTGCTCCTTTCTGTGGAGGTGAGGGCAACGAAACAGCAAAGAACAATCTGAAGCCGCTGGTCTACGTGCTATTTAGACATCGCATCTATTGAGCACAATTTTTCTTTTTCAAAGGAATTAAAAGAACTGGAGTCTTTCTAGGATATTGGGAGACTGCCTAAAGAGGAGTGAAGAGGCTACTCAGGCAGTTTTAGGAATTTATCTGGGAAATGAGGAACACGACTCACCAGCAAATCCAAGCTGTTTATGTGGGTCTGGATGTTGTGCGCATCTTCAGCAGGAACTCCCCTGAAGTGCTTAAGTTTTGAGCTCCCTGTCTCCCTTATAACCATGGCAAATGGAACCATCCACTTGACACACTTCTCTATATCACACCATTGATACCCTGCAACGAAAATAAATTTTAGGCTCCATCGGTTTGTAAGTTTAATACACCTTGTGAATGGACTAGAAAGCCAACGTACCTGAAACCTTTTGCATCAATTCAGATGAAGAGAAATGATACAAGGCAGAAGCAGCAAGTACACCATAGGGAAATTCTAAGCAGCCAACATCCAGGACACAAAGATCTAAAAGCTGTGGAGGAGAAAAGAACACTAAAGCAGGCGGCCAACATCTATCCCTTCTAGAGATCCTCGGTTTCCCGGTGGGGTAGGTAGACCCTCCCAGAGGTAACAGAGCCACTCACCTCTGCGATCTGTATGAAGATTTGCTGGGGATACTGTGGCAGGAGCACTTCATATAAGTCATTTAGATATGCAACCTGCATATATACATTCAGCCAGGACACAATGGTCAGGGGACTTAAGTGCCACTTAAGGGCCTAAGGGAAAACAGAGAGAAGGGTCAAACCAATGGCTGAGAAAAAAAACCAAAACAAAACACATTTCTGCTCCCTTTGGGCCTCTAAAGGAGTTCAAAATGCAGCCACATTCCATGCCACAATGTGTCCAGCTGGAGAACACCTAGTCAGATGCACTCACACTGAATGTGGAAAAGATATTATGTATGCATTTAAAAAAAAGGACTGAAAAATTAACTTGTAACCTACCTTCATAATGATTAATTCCATGCTAAGAATTTCCTCTCCCGAACAAGCCCCATCTGTAACATAAGCAAACTGGTGTAGCTTTGGAGGATAGATTTCCTAAAAGGAAATAAAAGGGAGAAATGACTAGCAAATTTCTCTAATAGTTTTAACTTACAATGTACATCCAAAATTACTGCTTTTAGTATGCTAGCATGGAAAGAGAGGGAACATCATAGAATAAATACAGGAGCTACTCCACTGGTCAAAATGCATTCATTGTGAAAGAAACCAAACACCCATCGTTACCAATAAATAAAGACATAAATACAGCTTTTACTCAGTGGGGACATTTTTGAAATTTTCACCTTTTTAATACCTTTAGCAACATGTTTGAAAGTTGGGCCTATCCACCCTTCTCATCACATCAAAATTCTAATCCTCTTGGGTCAAAGTTCAATTTTTTGGCGTAAAGTAACTACATTAACCTAAGCATTTTATATACTCTCTACTTCTCTCACTTCTTGATTTCTAGCCCTTTCTGCATGTATCTTTACTTTAGATGACCTCAAATTAGAAAAATGTAGACAAACAGTTGGCCTATTCCAGTAATCTCAGGGGATCTCAAGAAACAGCATGTGCTACATAAAAATATTTAAAAATAATTTACCTCAAGTTTGGCAGCAATAAATAAAGATGAAATCCCAATAAGCTGTAAAAGTGTTTTAACAATATTTTGTTGTGTTGCCATATACCGATCAAAGAAATCCTGTGCCAAGTAAAATGTCTCTCTGTGAAGTTTATAGACTTCGCACACCTGAAAAAATATTTAGTAAGTTTTAGAACAGTTACTTGAGGAAAAAAGAACAACAAAAAAACAACTTGCCATGAGTTTTGGTGAAGGACAATATAACCAAATCAAGAGAGAGAACTTTGCTTTTCTGAAAGGATGGTTACCTGGCTTATCCCTAAGCACAAACACAGAGCAAAGCTGGAACTCAGAAGGATTAAGTGTTCTGTGATCTATATAATAGTAAGGGCAAATGGGCATAGGCTGCTAAAGCAGCATTTTCATGGAAAAACTGTGAATGATAATCTCAAACTAAAATTAGGACCATGCCTCCCCTGCCCACCTCACAGGAATGCTGAGAGAGCGGGTAAAATGATGTGCATGAGGGAGCCAAAGAGGACCAAGGAAATAGTAGACTTCAACTCATCACCACCGTCTAATGTCCGATTATGCATATAAAACTGCCATTCCTACACAGGCCTTCCCATGTGTGAGTGCAATTCATGGGGCTAAAAAGTAGAAAAGGCACCGGAGAAACAACAAACAGAACATTGAGAGAAAATTCCATCAATCACTAAAGAGTATTTCTAAAGTCCAGGTTGAGGTATATTTGAAGTCAGTTTTTATAAAGTAATATAATTATGATCTGATCAGAAGTGAAACTAGAGCTTCTGTCCCCGCAGGAACAAACTCTCAGACCTATGTCACCCAGCCACAATTGGGCACACAGCCTGAGCACCACCTTTCCCACACGCACGCAGACTTCCTGGCTAGGCTCGGGGCTGAGAAACAGCATTGCTGCAGACAAGCCTGCAGTTTTGTTCCACCGAAGACAAAAAGGTTACCATTCTTTTCTATCCTTTTAATGGTATTACATGACTTTTTTGATTTACTTTCAGAGAGAAGCCTTCCTTAAAGTATATGGCATCACCTGCACTATACAAAATAGAACTTCTCTGTCACATCTTATGAGCTGAAGCCTGGGGAAGTAAAGTATACTACACGTCTAATGTTTCGAGGAATTATAAAATGTCTCAAAGGGCCCAGAAGGGCTATGGGCCACAGTGGGCCTGCAGTGGGCAACTGCAAGGCCTGTAGTTTTAAGCAGGCAGGCCTGCCAAAGAACTCAGTACAGAAAATGTTAACATGTTCAGAGACCAATAAAGAAAAGCAAATTAATAATGGTAAAAACAGCTATCTTTTCTTGCCTACTATTTCTAATCCATACCAACTCTGCAAGGAAAATACTGTTAGAAAATACTGCAGATGAGAAAAACCAAGATTCTAAGTTCAATGACTTGCCTGACGAAGACACATACATGGTGAGGCGGCAGCAGGGGATCTGATTCCAGGATGGGCATAACAGGGGGGCGCATACCCCTGGAATATAGGCTTTCCAAAGAGTACACAGCAGAGTTTGTTTTTAGGGAATATTTAGACACTTGGCTTCCCCAGGTCCTTTTTTCATAAAATGGATCTACCTGAGATTCCTTCAACACCACAAAGAAAGCCTACTTCTCATCACCCAAGGCTTCCATGTGTCCAGGAAGGGCCCCTTCATCGAGGCATCACAAAGTCACCCACACTTCCTCTCAGAGGGAGGTGCACTGCCCATACAATATCGCTTTTTGTGTTTAACAATTACCCATCACCATTTGTAATACTTGTTCTTTTGATCAATTGTTGCAGAGAAGTCTGACGGTGTGACCAATAAAAGATTTGAACAATATATTTTGTTAGAACGATATTCTGTGGGGAAGGAGAAATGGATTCCAAGGAGTTAAAAAGGAACAATGTAAGCTTTCTGACTGTTGAAGACAAGCCTGTTCATATATTTTGAAAACTTATGATAATGGCTTATCAAATAGCTGTTATCTGCATTCTACTGGATAGATTTAAAAGCAATTTAATTAACAAAGACCAAATATCAATATTTACAGTTATGTGGAAAATTTGTAATTATCTAAACTTTGAAGAAAAAAATTAGAGGCCAACTTAAAAATGGCTAAGAGGTAAAGAGACTTCAGAAATTCTTCTAAGGAAGAATGCAAGCAAAACAGCAATATATATACCACAGCTTCAGAGACACAGAATGTGTCAATGGGATCAAACACAGGAGGAAATCATAATAGCACAGATGATTCTAGAAGTGGTAAATGCTTCCAGCCAGCTGGAAGACTCAAGCTCACCTCCATTAACCAATCCAGAAGAATTGCTCGCATCTTAGGCTGCAGGAGAGGGTGCCGCTGCATAAAGTGCTTATCCCTTAAGTATGTCTTTTCCTTGTTTAGCATAATTTTCCAGACCTCATCTCTATTTGCCCAGCTACAAGAAACAAAACCAAGTGAAAGACAAAAGGTAGGTGTCAGTATGCGTCCACACTAACTTGGTGAGATTGGGCACAAGGAGTAAAAGATCTGGAAGGCACACGGCAAGCAACTTACTTCAGTATAGGCAGTGGTGAGGCTCTGGAGGGCATGAAACTCTGCGGTCCACACGCGGAACTTGGGTATGCTGGCTCATCCTCTTCTTTGTCCGGTGTGGGAATCAAGGAGCAGGGGTTTTCACACACAGAATTACCGTCCCAAGGCTGTAAAAGAAAAAACACATTTTTAAATGTTTGATATGAACCAGCTATTTTTACATTCATTAATTTGTAGAACAGCCAGTAAAACAGAAAAGGTCTTCACCCTAGACAGCAATCTCTAGGCCCAAATACATATTCCGGACTAAATTCAGATGAAGATGGAACGTGTAAATAAAAGCCACAGTAATGACTCCAAGCTTCCATTTCACATGTCACTGGTTTAGGAGTCTATGCGATAAATATCTAAGACAACTACAAAGTCAGTAGCATTTTGTCCTCCACGTTGTCACCCTCAAACACATACCTGAGCAGTAAGATGGACCCAGGAGGGGTTAAGACAAAAGGCAAAGCACTCTTATATTACAAAAGACGACAACAGCACCAACGATACAAATCCATTTGCAGCTCAGTAAGATACTGGGCATAACTTAGTCTAAGGCATGCTGTGGGATTACTTGGTCACAACTGAAAGATTTGTTTTTTTAACAAGTACAACTAATCTAAAATTTCTTAAGAGTGAAAGGACTTCAATAAAAGTATTTACATGGGCACTCCACATTCACAAGTGTAAAAGATCAAAATGTAAACTGATTACCATCTATATTTAAAGTTTCCCCATCTTAAAACAAAAACCCATCAAATGTGACATCTTTTAGTTGCAAGACGAGCCTAATACATTACATAATTGGGACCTTTTGTTTTCCTTAACTCAAAACAAAACAAAAAGAATATCTGCCTAGTTAAAACCAAATCCAGGAATGGTCACAGGATATACTAAGAAGTCTGTGGAGATAGAAGTCAGATACCCCTGAAGACCTTTGAATCCCGTCCCCAAAGTCTTGCACAGATTGACTCAAATAACTGATAAGTGATATAAAAACCCAAGCCCAAATATCATTAAATGTCATTAAATATCATTAAAAACCCAAGCCCAAATATGCTTTTCTTTTAAAGATTCCAGATACTTAATTTTATTCAATTTTCAATATTTGGAAACTACTAAGGTCATTTTGCCATTTAGAAAATTTTCTTTTTCAAGCTGCTCTGTTCATCGTTCTACTCTGAAAAGAACCCTATGATGGATTTTTTTTGAATTATAAGAGTGATTTTGTTGACAATGTGGCAGGTAACAATCCCACCAGCATGGAAGCCCTGCGAAGTCTGAGATTCTTGGCACTTTTTTTTAAGGCAGACAGCTCATTAAGGTTGACTAGAGAAGAAAAGGGACAAGGGGACGACTAGAAATGAGCGTGGGGACCTGGGCTCCAGGTGCTGCCTGGAGAATGGCTCTCAGGGCACACCGGCCACTTTCAGAGGCAGACAGAGCACTGTTAGTGTGCTGAGAAGAGCAAAGCAGGATAAAGCTCTTCTCTACCCAGGGTGCGAAGAATTGGGCATGCAAATTAACCATGACAACTCCTGCCAACAGCTGTTCCAGAAGGGCAACCTCCCCTTCCAGCTCTAGTATCATGTGCTGGTAGCATTTCCTTGACGCAAAAAGGGTCACATAACTGCTTCAAGTTGTTTCTTCATTCAGGAATGAATTCAGCTGTGAAGGCAGAAGCTGGGTGCCACCCTCCGCAGCCAGATGGCTGAAGAGAGCTGAGAGCAGCCTTTGGGGAGAAAATGGCAGCAGTTTCCAACCCGCAGTTCACAGACAAACCGGACAACCCACAAGCAGACATGTGGTTTGGAAAGTTTTAGGACCCAGTGGGTGAAGCACAATATGAAGTCTATGGCCTTTCTCTTGAGCAGATACTGGGTTTTAAAGGAGGCCAGATCCATCTGACTTTAGGAAGGAAAGGGATAAGAGCAAGAGACCAATTTTGACTATTTCTAACCACCCCTGACTCCTTATGAATTAACAATAGAACTACCTATGCAAAACCAGGTGCTGAGAAGTAACTAATAGAAGGCCCAGGATTCACTTCAATAAAAAAGGTGGGTCTCATGCAAAAAGTTAAACAACAAAACAGATTATGTTGAATGGATTTTAGATAAAAGCGTAGTCTTGTCCTTAGGAAAGGCCTAAGGTAAGAATCAAAGGTTCTCTGTGGTCCTGATGAAGCAGTTGTAAGGACTTAGGACAATGCCCACAAGTGGCTCAAGGCTAATGTACTGGGCTGAACTACAACTCCTGAGAAAAATTCTGTGTAATTAATAGGGAAAAAGATTGTGTTACCCCAAAATTCTAGGTTCAGGAATCTACACAGAGAAATAACAAGACAACGAATCCTCCATTAATAGATGGACAATTTTCAAGCTATCTGCTCTAAAAAATGTGCAGAAACCTATTGTCATTAATCTCTGAATCACTATGAAAATTCCTTCTAGTTGGAAATTATATGCTTATTCATATACCAGTGTGATCAACTGTCCACAGTTTAGGGATAGGACCACAGCCCCATTTTAGTCACCCTAGCACTGCTCCAATCCTCCTGGAGAACAGAAACTACTCTAAAACTCTAACAAGTCAATATGGATGCCTTTATTTCTTTCTCACTTGGAAATTTCAATTCAAAAACAGTTGGCAAAATAAACAATCCTGAGTTTCACAAAGTAGAGATCCATTTAATCGTGCCCCACAAAAATCACCCTACTTAAAGTTTGTTTCTTGTTTTTTAAAGAAGAGGAAAAGAAAAGAAAGAATTCTTATTTCCTTCCCTAAAGTGAAGTATTTCCTCATCTAACGAGAAGGAAATTATCAACCCCCTTGTTCAATATTCAATGGACTTCCCCAGAAATGCTAATTACTAGGGTCTTATGTACAGTGACAACTGTTACTACAAACCTACTGCTTTAAAGCCCTTCACTCTTCCAGAACCAACAGCTATGGCTGTTGCTCACCGCCCAACAAAGTGATGTGCTGCCCATTGCTAACCTAGTTGGGACCACTGCCCTCAGCTCAAATACTATTCCCACTCAGCTTTTCTCTGTGATAGGGTCAGAAGACCTGACACGCTAGTTTGGAGATAGGCTGCTTCCCCTACTGGAGCCATAACTACAGTTTCCAGCCATTTCTGGAGGTAGAGAGATAACACAAGTTTTTTCTGCTAGGAACTTCTGATGTTGTAATGATATCATGAGCATGCAGAAAATTTGGTAGTAACTATTCCAAAGAGACAGGAGAAATGGACTCGTCAATTAAAAAAACTGTGTTGAGACACACATATCATCACACAGAATATTCCCCAAATACTCCGGCTGAGGCCAGGTCAAGCCCCAGACAGCAGTAGTCACTGTAGGTAATTGCTGGATGGACTGAGAACCCCTAGAGGGGGGAAAAGTTAGAAACCTGACCCAAAGGGGGTGGGAGGTCCCTAAGCACCATGACATGATGGAAAAATAGAAGTGTGGATGGGGAGAATTCATGGTTGCTTATGAACACACACAAACTCCCATCATCACAGCTACCCAGAGTGTCAGGAGCCCTCCCCCCAGTTCACCAGCCTAGAGACAGGGCTCTAGGATGGACTCCACCCCTGGCTTGCACAGGACTCTGGGTTACTTTCTTCCTCTGAGTCTGGGTTTCCTCAAGGGCAAAAGGAGAGGACCGAGTTATTTGATGTCCATTCTGGTTCTTCCAGACATCAGCGCATATTTGTAATCTCAAAGGTGCTGGCGAGGAACCCAAGACCTTCCTGGAGTCCCAAGGCTGGCAGAGGTCAGTGCCGCTGATGAGCACAGAGCTCAGCCATATGTACTGTGGCCATAGGTAGAGAAAAAGCCTTCAGCAGGAGGCAAAGGGGATAGAGACTCAATCTAACCCACAAAGAGCAGGAGGCCCTCCACCTAGGCCCAATCAGCAAGTGCACCCACCTGACTGCTGCAATGGCTTCTCACAGTCCTGTCAAGTGTTGCAATTTCTTCATCTGGATCCTGCAAAAACTAATACAAAGCAGCCCCCACCCGCCAAGGAAACACACCAAATAGTCCAAAGACAAAAACAGAGAGAGAGAAAGAAAAAGTTGGTTAGGTTGTGGGCACCATTTCTGCCAAATGCACTCCCATTAACCCCCTATCAATAAACATGTGGCAGAGCCCAGTCTGGTTCCCAGGTAAGATTTGGGGGGGGTCTCCTCCCCCACCTGTCTCCTTTGTACTCACAACAGCCACATTTGCCTTCCTTTTCCTGGAGCGAACAGAGACATCTGTGCCACTTTCCTCCTTCATGGTGTCCCGTTCCTTTGCATCCCTGCAAAGGCAGGGTGGCACAGAGGTCAGGGTGAGTTCTCCCCAAATCTGGGTTCACCCCTCCCCCACCACTGAATACCCTTCCCGTCCCCACAGCGCCAGGGCCACTCACCTCTCCCTCCTCTCCCTCGGCATGGCTTGGGGCGTGGGATCAAGTTTCAGGCCTTAGGGACACAAACCGGGCAGTGGGGTGAAGACGACCGGCAGCGGGGGGGGGGGCATGGGCGGCCAGCCTGCCCCGGACACCCCTCCCCCTCCCGCGCGGGCGGCGGCTGCGGCGGCGGCGGCGGGAGCCTCCCGGGCCGGTCAGGAAAATGGCCGATGGGCCCGGGTGGCCTGTCACCCGCGGCGCCGCCAACAGTCTGCGATGCCGGGTCCGAACCCGGGGTTGGGGGGGGCCCGCACGGCCCCCGAAATCCCCGCCGGCCCATCTCCTCCCTTGCGGCCCGGGCTGCCTCAGTCTCCCCCTCAACACTTCCCTCCCCCCCCGTCCGTCTCTGAGCCACCCTACCGGGGCACCCCGCGCTGACGCCTCAGGGACCCGGCGACCCGGCCTCGCCCCACCCCCACCCCGGCCCGGCCCGACCCGGGCGCTGTGGGAGTCCTCGCCGCCGCGCAGTCCCGCAGCTCGCGACAGGGCCCTTACCCGAAGCCGTCTCCGCGGCAGGCAGGCGGCACGAGCCGAGGCCGGAGGCAGGAGGCAGGAGGCAGGAGGCAGAGGCGAGCGGGAAGCCGGGAGGCGGGAGGCGGGAGGCAGCGGCGGGCCGAGCGCGCGGCGGTGGCGGGATCCGCGCCTGCCCCCTACACCGCGCTGGCGGCCGAGCCGGCTGCTCCTGCGCCCGGCTAAGAGCGGGACATTTAAAAATCCCTGCGCGCGGAACCGGCCCCCGGCCCGCCCTCGCACCCTCCCGCCACCCTCCGCCCCGCCCCGGCCGGCTCCGAACCCCTCAGCGGCAGCCCTTGGGCCGGGGCCCGCCCAGCCACAGCCTTCAGGACCGCCCCGCCGCCGCGCCGGCCAGCCGAGCCGCTCGAGACCGCCGGGGGGGTGGGGCCTGCGCGGGGCGGGGCCTGCGCGGGGCGGGGCTAAGTGACAGGGCCTGCGCGCTGGAGGGGCGGGGCCGGGGCCGTGGCGGGGCCTGCGCGGCGCGAGCTGCGGCGCCGCGCGGAGCGGGACGCGGGAGGCCGGCTGGCGCGCGCGGTGGAGGGCGGGGCCGCGCCGGGCGGGCAGGACGCGGGGGAGGTCTGGCGCGAGCTCAGCGGAGGGGCGGGCCGAGGGCTCTGTGGGCGGAGCCGAGCGGCGCTGGAGCGGTAAAAGGCCGCGTGGCCCGCGCGGGTGGAATGTAAACACGGCAGGCGGCGAGGGTTCGGGCCGGGGCCGGGGTCTGGCAGGGGTCGCGCAGGAGCGAGCGGGAGGACCCGCCGTCCGTCGGTCTGCCGCGCGCGCGCCCTGTCCCTCCTTGCACGTCCTCCCCGCCCCTGAGACGCAGGGTTCCGGGCTGTGAGTCGGGGCGGGGATGTGCCCAAGGTCACAGCGCCTGGTCGCTGGCCTACAGCCAGCCGCCTGGGTCTGGAGCGCTGGTGGAACGGTGGTTGTTTCTGGACGTGCGTCCGTCCATCCAATCAAGCGTGCATTCATTCATCAAGGAACAGCCCACCCCCTTTCCTGTGTGCCCCTCCCCCACAAACTCTTCCGGGGCATCAGAAGACTGAGCCAGTTTGGACCTTGGGATTCCAGGCACCCCCCTCTAGCTGAAAGCCTTCAGAGTGACTCACGTCAGACTCAGGGTCAACTTTGCACTGCCTGTCCCGGCGTACAGGGCTCCACAGGAACTGGCCTTTATATCCTCTCAGATCTACCCTCCACCCCCTCCACTCTCAGCTCGTCACCACTGTCTCTGTCCTTTCTCACCTCAGGGCCTTGGAGCTTGTGCCCTGCGAGGACCCCCTTGGGCTGCTCTTCCTTCCCTAGAACTTCAGGGTCTTCAGTGACCACTCAATCTGGAGCACCCTACTCCCCAGGACTTTGTCTCCACCTCATTGCCCTGCTGTGTTTCCTCCACAGAACTTGCCACAAGAAGACTCTTGCTCCTTCATTTCCTTGTTTGGTGTCCGTCTCCCTACCTTGTCTGTCTTGGTCACTGCTGTATCCCCCAGCTCTTGGCATAGTGCCTGGGGGAAAGGAGGCACTTGTTCGTATTTGTGAATGAATCCTTGAAAAACATACACGGACCAAGCCCTTGTGGACCTTACAGGCTAGTGAGACAGATATGGAACAAGTGTCACTTGGAAGTGCCTTCTCTACCAAACTTGCAGAAGCAGCATGTAGTAGAGGGCTCCCAAACACTCCCAAGACTCTCCGTGATGCACAGTCTCAGTCTTGTCCCCCGCCCACCAACATAACAGTCTTCCTGAAGTGAGAGCCTGGGCCTTATTGAAGAGTATGCCTTGTGCCATCCCCAGAGGTCTCTGCTAGCAGATGCGACCTTTCAGGGGCTCTGAGGTCAAGGATGCTGAGATGACTCGCTCAGGTTGTCTTAGGGAGGCATGGAACCCAGGTTCCTGAACTCCCAGCCCTGTGGCCTTTAGTAATAACAATAAGAGGTACCATAAACAGTGTTTCCAAAATGGCAGCTTTGGGCTAAGTCCTTCAGAGTATTAGTTCAGCTTCACGATAATCCTATCATGTTGATACTACAATGGTCCTATTTCAAAGATGGCAACTATCTATTTTTAGGGTGATTGTGAGGATTAAGTGAGGTAATTTAGACTTAGTACAGTGCTTGGCACATACTAAGCGCTCAATCAATGAGATATATATGACAATGATAGAGAATATATATGTCAATATACAGATATCAATATATATCATTGTTATCAATGATAGACAAGAAGAGTTTTCCTTCGTGGTAATAGCAACTTATACTCCAAACAACAAAGAATGAGAGTTCCATATGTTCTGTATCCTAGCTGGCACGTTCATCAACAGTACAGTGGATACAGAAATTTGGTATGTTCATTCAATGGAATACTGCACAACAATACAAAGGACAAACCATTGAAACATGCAAAAAATGAATAAATTTCACAGACATAATGGGTAGCACAAGAAGCCAGACACAGAAAAGTATTACTATGTCATGCCATTTATCTGAAGTTTCAGAAAAGGCAGAACTATAGTGACCGTGGTCAGAACAGCAGTTACTTCTAGGGTGGGGTTAATACCTGGGAGGAGACCAAGGGAACTTCTGAGCACTACCTGTTTTATATCTTGATCTGAGTACATGGTTGTGTACATAAACATTCATTGAGCTCTACACTTATGATTTATGCACTCTACTGAGTATATGTTATATTTCAAAAAATATATAAGAATTGTTTTTTTAAAAAAAAACCATTTAAAGCAAAGTAAGACTTTAGTTATCCACTTGGGAACTTCTAGTTTGGAAGGGAGGCAGCGAGGTAGATTGACAATTGTGGTACAGAGTGCTAAGGGCTGGGATGGCAAACCTTTGGGGGCTAGAACTTCACAAAGAGTGGTGGCAGGAGAGGGCATCCAAACTACTCTTGGATGTCAAGAAGGCTGCGTGGTGGAAGCATCATCTAGGCCAGAAGGATGAATGGGTTTGGCAGAGGCAACAGAAAAGATATGTCTGTGGAAAAAGGCTGCAACAAGGCTTGGAGTCTCTGGAAGTTACTGATGGCCCCTTGTCTGGGGTAGCTCATCTTTGGCTGTTTGGTTTCATTTCATTATATGCCTGCCTGCATCAGGGTCAGAGTGTCCAAGCATTGGCTCAGCCTTGAGGAACACTGTAGGTTGAACTAGATAACCAGCTGCTGGGTAGGGAGGGTATCACCTTCTCTCTGCAATGAAACTTCGGGAAAGTTCCTTAACCTCTTTGTACCTCAGTTTCCTCATCTGTAAAATGGGAGTGATTCTAATTATCCTAACCTCCAGGGTTGCTGTGAGGAGTAAATGTATTAATCCCCATAATGCATTTGCAACAGTATCTAGCACATAGTAAGTGTTCAACCTGTATTAACAGTCATTATTATTTGTAAAGAAATTTGGGGGCATTTGCGTAGTTTCATGCATGGTAAGAACAGCAGCCAGAATAGAAGGACCAAGAAGAAGTAAGTCCTTCCAGGAAGTCCTTCTCAGATAAGGTTCCTTAACCTGGGGCCCCCTCATTTTACAGATGAGGAAACTGAGGTACAAAGAGGTCTTCAGTGGCCCAGGAAACTGCCTGCTGACAGTGTTGGCCCATTGTGTGCACTTGGGCCCCTGGTACAGAACGTTTAGCAATTCCTTAAAGGCACCTGTAGAAAGGTAAGGCGTGCTGGCGGGTGTTGATCAGGGAAGGTGTGGGCTGTGACCGGAAGCCGAGCTGGCCCGGGCCTTGCTATCAGGCAGAGCTGAGCACTTGTGGCTGCTTGGCTGAGCCAAAGGAGTTGGTGGAGGGGCATCTCGTGAGGCTACACACAGGAATCCCAGAAGAAAAGGGGTCAAACTGGCTGTACCAGTGTGAGCTGTGAGGTAGGGGCCAGGCAGGACCCAGCGCCAGGGAACCCGAGTGTGGGAAGGCCCTGGGGGCTTGGCTCCTGTCCTCTCTCAGCCGTGGAAATCTGTCTGCACAGGCTTGCCAGGTCAGCCCAAGTCCAGGGCCCCAGTGCATGCCCCCCAAATTGTGGTTCAGGACAAGCTCACACTGCTATGGACTCCAAGGGGGGGACTGGCAAACTAATGGGTGGTCCCATAATCCTCTCCTACTCTGGGTAGCAAGTGCAGTCATACTCCTTCAGACAGAAGGCTGTGATCAGTTTAGAAATCCCAGTGAAAATTAGAATTGACCTTTAAACAGTATAGGATAGAGCAATGGTGGCAGCCAACATTTATGGATTCTGTGCTAAGCTCAGGGATCCCAAGGACACTCATTTGAAGTGTCTGATCACGTTGGGGGTGCGGGGGTCGGTTATGCAGCAACAAGCCCCTGTTCTCCTTCAGCATGAGCTAAGACACAAGTGTTCTTTGTTCTGTGTCTGACCACTGTACTCCCAGCTTTCACTAAACCTCCCCATCTCCGTATCTCCCTTGGGGGATATTTTCCTCCAGGCACTATGCTCTGCACTTTGATGGGGAGGGAGGCTTGGCCAATCAGAGAACCACATTCCTGACCACGTGATTGGTTCAGGGGTGGGCACATGACCTAAGCTGGACCAATAAATATTTCCTGGAGTTGCTAAGCTGACCCGAACCACTTCCGGTGGTCTGGAACCGGGAGGCCATCTTGTGACTCCGGGTGACCTTCCTTAGAGAGGGCATCCTGGGAGTTGAGGGGAACAGAGCCAGAGGTAAGGGGAGGCAGTCTTCTGACTCATCGAGCTCCTGGGTCCAGTCCAGCCCAAGACCAGGCTACTAAGAACTTTCCAGATGCTGGAGCCAACTATTTTCATGTATTTAGCCTGTTGAGGTTGGGTCCCCTGTCATTGGCAACTAGGAGAGTCTTGTTGTGCGTGCGTGAAAGGGTGATGGGCTGTCCCACTCTGTCCATTTGTGCCCACCAGAGAGCCTCCCAGTGCACGCCTAGACCCACCAGGCCTTCTCTGTAAGGTCGTAAATCCACACAGGCATGGCTGGCCGACCCATGGCTCTGAGGGTGCCAGGCCTGGCTCTTTGTCTCAATTCCCCAGGAATCCTGACTTCCCTGGCAACGTCTGTCAGTCACTTGCTTACATCAACCACATAAGAATCCACTTCTTAATCAGCCTGGCAGCCTCGGGGGGCCCCTGGTGTCTGCCCCCCACCAAGCGCTGGTGGGCCTGGGGTGTGCTGCCTTGACCCCGCCCTCCAGGAGCTCCCAAGAACACCTCACACCGTCTGACGGCAAGTAGACATTACCTGAGCAGGACTCACTCCAAACATGAGTGAATAGAGATCACAAAGTGATGTGGTGCCCCATAGGATATTAGCAAAGAAATTGAATTCCTGTACACAGGAGGGTTCCCAACTCGCCGAGCAGTAGGATGACTTGGCAAACTGGGCCTACATCTGCTCAGGGCAATAGCAAGCAGCTGACCTCTGGGGGGGTGGGGAGACAGCTTCGCCCTATGTCTACACCTTTAGTATCAACCTGGCCACTGTAGTTGTCTGACCTTGGGAGCCCCCCCGCCAAGGAATTCAGAGCTGACTAGTGGGGTCTTAGATGAGGGAGGGTCTCGGGTGAGGGGGGGTCAGCATGACATAAACAAGAAGGAAAGAAGAAGGCACTAAGGAGGGGTGGACTGGGACTAAGCCAGGCCTCGAGGCCCGAGCATTCCCCAGAGCCAGTACAGAGTCTGGACAGCAAGTTTTGCTGAATAAATAAGTGGGTGAACAGATAGGGGCAAAGGTGAGAGGCACAGAAAGTGTTTCCCAGATGGTGACGGGAAGCTAAGGAGGCCGGGGACGCGGAGTGGGGCACATTCTTGTGCGGAGGCCCAGGTGCGGCTGGTATGGAGGTCACAGAGGGCTCCACACAAGGAGCCTCAGGCTTGAGGCTGGGGCTTCTCCACCTCCCAGCCTCTCTTCTCCTCTGTGCATTGCCTCTCCACATTCAACCTTTCACTACATGTTTTATTTCCTTAAATCTGTTTGTTTGAAAAGAAAACCAACTATCCCTACCCTAAGTGGAAAACCAACATCACCAGCCCCAAAGTGAAAGGAAGCAATAAAGTGTTTTATAACTACAGACAAGAGGCAGGCCATGGCCTCGAGGCCTGATCTCTTTCTATTTAAAACCAGAGATGATGGTGTGATTCCACTTCTGTGAGGAACTAGGGCAGTCGGATTCATAGAGACAGAAAGTAGAAGGGTGGTTGCCAGGGCTGGGAGGGGGGAACGGGGAGTTTTTAGTGGGTACAGAGTTTCAGTTTTGCAAGATGAAAAAGTTCTGAGGATGGATAGTAGTAAAGGGTATATAAAGTGTGACTGTGCATAATGCCACTGAATTGAACTCTTAAAAATAGTTAAGATGGTACATTTTATGTTGCATGTATTTTACCACAATGTTTAGGAAAGGAGATGAAAAAACAGTAGACAGAAGCTGAGTGTCAGCCCCTGAGCTTCAAAATGAGCCTTTCTCCTTGATTAAGCAGAACACATGATAGAGAATTGAAAAGGGAATGACTCACTCACTGTATGATGTGGATGTGCTATTATTTAAAATTAATATGTCACACGATGGTCAGAGTAAGAAGGGACGAATAAGGGGAGAAGTGTAGGCAGGCTGGAGGAGGGACAGCCCCTCTGTCGTGAGGGCCTGTGGCCCACGTCCTGCAGAAGGAGGCCTTGGAGCACTGGGAGGCATGGGTCTCAGCTGCTGGGTTCCATCTCAGTGTGATCTTTGGGAAGGCACCTCACCTTACCGTGCCTCAGCTTCTTCCTCTGGCCCAGAGGGTGATAAAGAGGGTGTGTGGTGTGCCTGGGTGGCTCAGTCAGTTAAGCATCTGCCTTGAGCTCAGATCATGTTCTCGGGGTCCTGGAATCGAGCCCCACATTGGGCTCCTGTTTAGTGCAGAGTCTGCTTCTCCCTCTTCCTCTCCCCCTGCTCATGCTCTCTCTCAAATAAATTAAAAAAATCTTTAAAAAAAAAAAAAAAGAGGGTGCGGGTGAGGCTGAACTGAGGTTTGCTGAGGCGGAGTACTTGGGTGGGCTCAGTGCACATGGACTAGGGGTTCTGGATGGCTGTCATTTCAGGGCCTGTTTCCTGGATCTCATAAAGAGTCCCCTCCTAGGTTAACTTGGATCAGTGGCGGGGGATCAGTGAACTCAGTGTCCAGTGGGACATTTGACCCAGTTCCCTGTTTTCACATCCTTCAAGATGTCAGATGAGAGGAATTGGTGATAGTGCCATTCTGCTGGGCCCACGAGGTGTGTGCATACAGTTGGTGCTCATTGTCTGGTAAATGGTTACAGGGATGAATTCTGTTCTAGGGGTATGAAGATTGAACCAAGCATCTTGTCCTCAAGATGCTCAGGTCCAGTGGAAGAGAAGAGAAGCCCGTCCTTCATCACCAAACAGCGAGAGAAATGCAGGGGGAGGAAGCACCTGGCAGCAGGGGTCCTCATCCAGCTCAGGGAGAGGAGAGGGCCAGGAAGTGGAGTCACTGACACTGCCTTTGCCAAAGGCACCAATGCCCCCCATCTCACCAACTCCCAAGGGCATTTTTCAGGGTTCACTTCCCGGCCCTGTCAGGAGTGTTGCGCAAGGTGGCCCACTTCCTGTTCCTGAGGACACCACTATACTCTCCTTGTTGCTCCCCCCTCCCCTCTAGTTAAGCGAGGGAGTGATTTTTCCACATGCCCCCTCCCTTGAGCAGTCTTTTCTTTCTACTTTCTGTCCACTTGATATCTCCACTTGCCCCGTCTCTTGAGCCTGTTGGCATAAGACGCCCAAAGGTGGACTCTGGGTTCCCCACCCTGTCCCACCGGCTTCTCCACCTGGGCCACCGTTCACTCAGTTGGTCAGGGCGCAAACCTGGTATTCATTGCTGTTTTCTCCCTCTCTCTCTCTCATCCTCTGCACTGTATGCATCAGCAAGCCCCAGTGACTCTCTGCCCCCCAAATATTTCCCATCTGTCTCTTGTCCCTTCTCTGTCCCATCCTGGAGGGAGCCCCGTCTGCTGTCTGCACAGGTGTATCCCGTCCTGAACTGCATTCCCTGTCACTCTTTCCCACCAGAATGCCTTTGTCACCAAACAGCCAGAATCCTCTCTTTTCCCTAGAAGACTTGCATGAATCCAATCGAACTTGCCCCTTCTGGAAACCATTCGACAGCTTCGCACTGATCGCAGATAGTCACATGGTGCACGTGCCAGGCCCTGCCCAACTCAGCTTCTGCTGTAGCCCTCTGGGCCTGGGATCCTGCGTGTGTACCCCCCTCTCCCTGGGCTCTGGCCTTTCTCTGACACGCCGTGGGCTCGGCTTCTGTGGTGTGTTTGCACCTGTTCGCCGGCTCCCTGCTCCCTCCCGCTTCTCAGGGGCCAACTCAGGATTCAGCAAGAGGAGGCCTTGCCAGCCACCTGCCTGCGTCAGGTTCTCTGTCTCTCAGGGCTCACTGCTTTCTCTCGGCATCCTGATTTGTTTTTGTTTTTTTAGCTATAAACATCAAGCATACAGTAGAGAAATGATGGTACACCTCATATACTTAACCTACAGATTTAATAATAAAGATTTTGTCATATTTGCTTCAGGGACCTTGTGGCTTTTTTTTTTTCTTTGCTAAAAGATTTTAAGGTGGATTCCAAACATTGTCATTTCACTTTTACATGCCTGAGTATGCATCTCTAAAAGTATGACCATATTCTTCCATAACCACAATGCCAGTAAGACACCTAAAAGAGTGTACAGTTCTTGGTAGCATTTAATAATCTGCAATCACATTTTCCAGTTGTCTTGAAAGTGTCTTTTAACCATTAGCATTAATTGACGATCTAAAGAGACTGAACACATCACCCCTGCCTACTGTGTCCTTTGCTCTTCACTCTGGAGTAGCCTCTTCTGTTCCACATTTGCTGCAGAAGGCAGCTCAGTTTCCTGCAGAATCTCTTTGCTTTCTGCATGTGTCCCTTTTGCTTCTCCATGGGGTTGTTGGACTCGTTGCTCTCTCCCCTGTTTCCCAGCTCTTGTAGCTGATGAAGTCCATGTCCGCAGGTGATTCTGTGTGCGATGCTGTGTGTTCCATGCATCGACCCTCCAGAGGCCCATGTGCCTGGCCGTCTGCTCTTGTGTGGCTGAGATTAATCCGTGGGGTCAGGTGGTGACAGCCTTCTCCTTCCATAGTACCATTTCCCCATCAGCCCTCACCTCATAGTTTCATCCATTCATAATTGTTTCCTGAATCAGTTATTTGATTAGGGTTTGCAAAATGGTGATTTTTCTATTTCCTTCATTTCTTCCAAATCAGAGGCATGCATACCCAGGGGGATGGTATGTGGGAGCACTCCACGCTGATGCGGGCAATAGGGGGGATGCACTGTCTGTAAAGAACTTAAAAAAAGGGAAATGGACTAAAAGTCGTCTGCTTATATCATTCCCATAGCCTTGCCATTCCAAACAGTGTCCCTGATGGAATACTGCTCCTCCCTGGGCCCCAGGGCCCCTGCCCTACCCCCACCGCGATGCACCGCTGTTCAGAGTCTACTCACTGGAGTCTTCTGTAACAAAATTTTTCAGATCAAATAGGGCTATTTGGTTGCCCTGAAATGCAGCTCCTATGGTGGCATAAATGCTTAATTCTGTCTTTTAATTAAGCCCTATGTTTTTATTCTTCATCGCACTTGAGACATTTTATAGTTGTACATTTGTTTACCTGTTTGGGCCCCTTCTTCCTTCACAAAGGCACCTGGGAGGCACTCAGTATCAAACATCTGAGTGAAAGATTTGTGAATGAAGCCAGGAGGGGTGAGGGGGCAGTGGTCAGAGGTGGGGGTGTGCAGAGGAGAGGGTTCAGAGGCTAGAGATAGAGCGGTACATCCTGGAAGTGATGGTTGTCAGGTGTGTTTGGGGCTGAGTGAGCGGCGGGAAAGGGGAGCACTGAGGCTGAGGAAGCCTCAGGGCCAGGAGCGGAGCGCAGGGAGCACCCTCTGTGCAATGCTTCATGAGGAGTTGGACTCTATCCTGGGGGCCATGGGGCCATAGATCTCTGTGCCCAACCCCGCCCCGCCCATGACCTCCTGGATAGAGCCCGCCCTCCGCGGGAGGCACACGTAATCCTAGAGACTTGGCCACGGTCTCAGACAGCACCCGCCTCCTCCCTCCCTCTCTAATTGCTCTGTTTTCCTTCCACTTCACAAGTGGGTTGGCTAGTAACACCGAAGTCTGTTTTATATACATATAGATAGTTAGCAAACACAAAATGTGTGGTAAGCTATGTTCCGTCTTTATGTTATTAACACACAAAAGCAAGAAAGCTCCAAGTTAGAGCATCTGCAATTCAGCCCAGTGTGCAGCAAGCCATATGGCGAAAACATGGGATGGAAGGCAACAGAAGTGCATCATCTCTGCCTTCATCTGAAGAGCTGCCTCCGCAAGCCAGGGCCACGGGCTCCTCCCAGCCTGCCTGTCCTAGCCAAGGCCAGCCGGCTTCCATCCATTCATTCATTCATTCATTCACCCATCAAATATTCATTGAATTCCTGTCATGTGCCAAGAATTGTTCCCTCACCAGGATAGAGGAACCAAGACCGGCAGAGGTCTGTCCTTGGGGCGGCAGAGGGGGTCAGGACATAAGTAAGTAAAGTACGTGAAAATGATACAATGATTGCCTCCAGTTGTGAGAACTCCTGGAAAGTAACAGGGTGATGTGATAAGAAGTGGAGAAGAGGCCTATCACTAAGGATAAGGTGGCTTCAGGAAGGCCTTTCTCAGGAGGAGACAATAGAGCTAAGCTCTGAAGCATGAGGAAAATCCAGCAAGAATTGCTGTGAAGAAAGTACCCCAGGCAGCGGCAACAGTATGCGCAAAGGCCCTGAGGCAGGAACGAATTAGTATTTTAGTGGAACTGCAAGAAGGCTGGAGTACAGTGAGTGAGGTGGAGAGTGGGACAAGCTAGCTGGGAGACAGAGGCAGCAGGGTCTTACAGGCTCATAGGGAGTTTGAGTTTTACTCTGGTGCTAGTAGAAGTCCTTGAAGGGTTTGAAGAAGGAGAGTGACTCATCTGATTTACGTGTTTATGGATCACTCTGCTTCTGAGGGGAGTGTGGATGGGGAAGCAGCCCTATCCTGGGGTCCTAGAAGCCAGTAGTCCAAGCCATGCAAGATGGCAGCTTGGCCAATGTTGGGGTGAGGTGGAGGTGGTCCCAGGGGTCAGATGTGTTTGCAAGTAGAGTGAGGGCGGGCCGCCCATTGCCTGCTGAGAATGCAGACCCATGACTTGGGCTGGTGATGGCTGACAAGGGCCAGGGCGGTGTAGCTGGGCAGAGGTGGGAAAACACAGCTGCCCCGCTCTCTGCAGGTGAGGAGCCCATCTGTGTCACTCCCCATGGAAGGCCTAGGTTTTCTTTCCTGTCCCCTCACCTCCTTGGTCATAAGCAGAGTGACACGTCACTGGCATTCTCCTGCCAGGTGGAAGTCTAGGGAGACGGAGTCGCTGCCTAGGGCCACACAATGACAAGGGGGCACCTCGGGAGGACCCTTCTCCATAGAGACTGCACGAAGCCTCGGCGTGTTAGCCAGCACTTTCCTGCATCCACCTGACTGGCCTGCATCCCAGCGGGCAGGGGAGGGGTGGCGCTGCCCGAACCAGCACGGACACACGTTCCTGCATAGCCCGCAGCGGCAGGGCTTCCTGTCTTCGTTGTGAGAGCGCCTCATTGGCTTCTCGAATAGAGGGAAACTGCACGTGGCAGTGGAATATGTGGGAGGCCTTTCTCGCTCAGCCTCTATCAGACACCGTGTGGCAGCATGTGGCCCTGGCAAGGTGGCTCTCTGTGGCTGAGGCAGTCCTAGAAGACTGGCAGCTGGAGGCTGAGTGCTGGCTGCACCCCCAGCAGCCGGGGCACTAGCACCTCCTACAGGGGCTCTGGGGGGGGGGGTGTGTCTCCTTGTCCACCACAGTCCATCCCACGAACTCTGCCATGACCCATTTACAAACGAGCTGTTGGGGTGGTGCTAAAGTGACATCTTCCTTTTCCTAAAGCAGGAATAGCCAAAGGTCCAAGACCATGAGCTGACAGCTCTGAGACTCAGTAGGGGCTCCATTTATAGGCCATCAGCCACAGGGGCAAAGACAAATGCCCTTTCTCCTCCATCCAGACAGGCCACTATTACACAGCCCTGTGTTGATCCAATTCACTTCTTTAATGTTCTTTAGGTATGTATGATGTGTCTCTCCAGTGCTCAGGCTGGGGTGAGCAGAGAATCCCTGGTTGTCCTGCCTTGTGGAGTCCATAGGTTCAGGGGACACCAATCAAACGACCACACTGAGGCCCACATCATGAATACTGGGAACAGCAAACATGTCCTGTTTCGTGCGTTAATGCATGTCTCAGCAGGGATGAGGAGGAAGCCCATGCCATCCGCAACCACCTGACGCTGGGTTAGGGTAGCCTCACTTCAGATCGTGACACAGCCATAGAGAGGTCACGGGAGCTCTCAAGGTCACCAGCAAGGACACAGTCGAGTGCACATGTATGCTCTGAGGGCAGGAACGGTTCTTTGGAAGCTGATCTGGACTGGGGAGGGGAAGAAGGGAAGAGGTCAAGAATGGCTCCCCTTAAGGAGTAGATGCTCGAGCTGAGGGGGAAGAGATGAGAAGGAGTGACAGAGAAGGAAGGCGTGCAAGTGGAAGGAAGGGCTTGGAAGAAGCCCGGGATTGCAGAGACCAAGGCTCACTTGAGGAACTAGGAGGTGGCAGGGGTGCTGGGATGCACAGGCTGGGGGCACAGCCCACAGTGAGCCCTTCCTTCTTCATCCTGAGAGCCATGGGAGGCCATCGGAGGTGCATCTTGGAAAGACTCCTCAAGCTGCCTTGTGGAGAATGGGCTCCTGGGGAGCCAGGAGCTGGAGGCGGCCTGGGTCATCCAGGAGAGGCGTACGGCAGGCCCGGCAGGAAGCGGCTGGATTCAGTGCTGTTTGGAGTAAGATCAATGTGGTTTGAGTGGATTTGCAATGGGGAACAAGGGTCCGGGCAGGGTCCAGAGACCTGGAGTTTCTGGCCCGCAGAACTGGGCTGTAATGAGACTTTTCACTAGAGTGGAGAACCTGGGACATTCAGGTCTTGGGCAGTAACACAAAGGCAAAAGTGACATTTAGAATTTTTTTTTTTTATGTCCAACATTAAAACACTGAAGGAGAAAGATGGCTCCAGAGAGGAGATGACATCTGGCCAGGCCTTGAATCTGATGTTGACAGTTGAAGATGAACAGACGTAGCATAAGGAATATCTGTTAACTTCCATCTAAATAACCAGTTGTTGGGCGCCTGGGTGGCTCAGTTGGTTAAGCGACTGCCTTCGGCTCAGGTCATGATCCTGGAGTCCCGGGATCGAATCCCGCATCGGGCTCCCTGCTCAGCAGGGAGTCTGCTTCTCCCTCTGACCCTCTTCTCTCTCGTGCTCTCTCTCTCTCATTCTCTCTCTCTCTCAAATAAATAAATAAAATCTTAAAAATAAATAAATAAATAAATAACCAGTTGTTAATACTTTGCTATATTTGTTTTTCTGGGTCTGGGAGGCTGAGTCTGCTGGGGTGAGGCTGCGGGAGTGGAGGGCCAGCCGGACTTAGAGAGCAACCTCCAACTGTGGACCACTGAAAAGAACTGCATCAGAAAGTCAGAGAGTAACAAGCACTGGTCAGGCTGTGGAGAAGTCAGCCTAATAGGCTGCCGATGGGAATAGAAAATGTTTCAGCAGCTTTGAGAAGCAGTCTGGCAGTTCCTCCAACAATTAAACATAAAGTCAGCCAGCGGGCGCTGGGTGGCTAAGCTGCCTTCCCAGGGCGGCTGCTTCTGTGTTGCTGCGGAGCTTGGGTGTTGGCTCCCCATGACCAGGTGAGGCTAGGGCAGGCAGGTGTGTGCCCAGGCCGGGATGGCCTCTCCTGAGGTCCAAGTCTCCCAGCCCACCTTGCACCAACCCTGTGCTTCTTGGGTGCCGGATTCCTCTGGGATTCGAACCTCTTCTATTCCCCTGCTGTGCTCTTTCCTGCCTCGGACGTCTGTTCAACTGTCAACATCAGATTCCAGGCCTGGCCAGATGTTACCTCCTCTCTGGAGCCATCTTTCTCTGCCCCCCTCTGAATGTCTGTACAGCCCTTTAGACACGGACCTAGCATTCTACAGTTCTGAGTTCTAGGTGAGCAAAGGTGTTACTTCTGGTCCTAACAGATACCATGGGTTCTCCTTGAGGTCCGGGCCTGAGTCCTGCTCTCCTTTGGTCAGAATGATTTTGGTTACCAGTAACAGAATCTTAGCTCATAATGGCCGAAGGAAAAGGATCCACTGGCGCATGTACTGAAAGTCTAGGGGCTTCAGGTACAGCTGGGTCCAGGGTCCCATTTGTTTCGGCTATGCCCATCTCTTGGCCCTGCTGTCAGCAGGCTCTTCTTGGGTGGCGGCAAAGGTGGACAGCTCAACTATCCTGGCAGAAGCCCCAGACTTGAGGTCCATTGGTATGGCTTGGGTCACATGCTCACCCCTGCGTCAGTGGCTGCCCAAGGAGGAGCCTGTTCTGATTGGTCAGGTTGTGTCATATTCCCACCTTACGATTAGGGATGTTGCCATGGACCAGTTGTGGGGGGAAGGGTGCTTCCCAAGGGAAATCCTGGCCAGTGGGCAAGCAAAACAGCAGGAACTCCCTGGAGACGATTCTCCTTGACTCCTTCCCCCCTGTCGGTGCCCCATTCAGGGGTCTGTAGGTCTTATTTACCTCCCTCCAGAGTATTTCTTATGCCTGTTCCTTGTTCTCATCAGGAACTTGTCCTCTGTTCCTCTCCTTCCCCTGGGCCACCATTGTTCATTCTCCATGTAACAGCCAAGAGGGGTTTTCCTAAAACGTATACAAATCACATCTTAACTAAAACCCTTAATGTGCTTCATTGCCCCTTGGATGAAGTCCATTCTTCTGAGCAAAGCACGTCCATATCCTTGGTGATCTGGTTCTCCAGCCCGGCCTCTCTCTGTTTCTTCCTCCCTCTGGGACTTATGTTCCATGTTCCTCAAACCACCTTGAGTTGCCCTGTGCTTCTGCCTGGGATGCCCTTTCCCAGCTTGTCTGACTGGCAGACTCTTCCTTTTCAATACACAGCTCAGGCATCCCCTTCTCCAGGAAGGCCTCCAGAACTTCCCCTTCACCTTCTGCTTGGTGCCCATATCTGTTTACCTCTCTGAACTAGGCTGATTCTGAGGATCACACTCTCTGGCCCCTGCTTGCCCTTCAGGTGCTTCTTCCCATCTACCTCCCCAGTGCTAGTCTGGACTCTTAGCAGTGACTATTGACAGATTGGAGGACCCAAGGGAGCGAGGATCCTGGGTGGGCCCTGTCTGCCCTGGGCAAAACAGTTGCAAACTTCCTGCTTGGACAGGTTCAGCTCTGGGCTTATGTGCCCCTCCTCCACCTGCCCTCCTGCCCCCCATGATGGGCTGTCCTCCAGCCATCTTACCATGGAACTGCTTTTATTTTCTTCCTAGCATTTAGCTTAGCTGTTGTTTTCCTGTGTGTTTACTTATTATCTCTCTCCCAAGCCCCATGCCTATGACCTGTCAGCTCCACCAGAGCAAATTTCAGTACTGGCCGTATCCTAGTACTGGACACAACAGCCCACACTAAAGGGGCCCAATAAATATTCACTAAATGAATGAACTCCAGGGTCACTGTGAGTGGGGCATTTGACCCGCCTTTGGGGAGAATATTCATGGTTCCCAGGTTCAAGGGGCTGAGGCCAAACTGGGAGAAGTTCCAATATGGTTGGTGATCCTCTCCCCCTGGGGACCCCTGTCTACTCCAAGCCTTTGGCTGGTAGAGGCTATTCCAGAGAAAGAAGAAATGACTCATTCCAGGTTGGGCATCTCAAGATTTAATTCTCAGCAAAACCACCAATAATGACAAAGCTGATGAATCTGCAGGTGGCAGTGGGAAGGGTGCGCTTTCTCAGCCCTGTCCTCCTTTTTGCTGAACTGCTAGGCTTACTCACAGGCATCCCCAACCTCACCATCCTATCTGTGCAGACTTGGGCCTTGCCTTCTCTTTCCTGTCCCCTTTCCCTGCTCTGCTCTTTCATTATCTTCTCCCCTTTCTCCTATCATCTTCCCCATCCACTGAAGAGCAGGTGGCATACAGACTGTGCACAGCAGGTATCTGCTGGCTGATTCCACTTACAACATTTTCCTTTTCTTGGGAAAGAGAAGGAGATGCAAACCCCAAACACTTACTGATTATTTTCTTCTAGTCCCAAGGTTCCTGATGCAGAGTAGATTGATACGTAGGTGTCCATGTGCTCCTTCTGTTTCATTTGGCTCATCTATGCAACCACTAATCAATTCATCCAACCATTCATCCATGCACCCATCCATTCATCCATCTGTTTATCCACCCACTCGTTCATCTATCAATTCATCCATCTGTCCATCTGTCCATCCATCCATCCATCCACCCATCCATCCATCCACCCATTCATCTATCCAGCCACCCATCCATCCACTCATCCACCCATCTGTCCATCCACTTATCTGTTCATCCATCCATCCATGCATCCATGCATCCATCCTTCCATCAACTCATCCATCTATCCATCCATCCATGCATTCAATCATCCTTTCATCCTTCCACTCATCCATCTATCCATCCAGCCACCTGTCCATTGGTCCATCCATCTTTCTGTCTGTTCATCCATCCATTCATCTGTCTCCATCCATCTGTCTACCCATCCATCCATTCATCCATCCATCCATCCACACATTCATTTCTCCATCCATCCATCCATCTGTCCATCCGTCTGTCCATTAATCCATTCATCCATTCATTTGTCTCTATCCATTTATCTACCCATACACCCATCCAACCATCCATCTCTCTATCCATCCATCTCTCCATCTGTCTCTCTGTCTATCCATCCATTCATCCATTCATCTGTTTCCATCCATCTGCTCATTCATCTGTCCATCCATCCATCTACTTATCCATCCATCCATCCATCCATCCATCCATCCATCTGTTCATCCATCCACTCATCCATCTATCCATCCATCCACCTGTCCATCAGTTCATCTGTCCATCCATCCATCCATCCATCCATCCATCCATCCATCCATCCATCCACTAGGCATGGACTGGCCCTGGATGAATGTGACACAAGAGGCTGTGTGGTGGGTGGAGGAATAAGACAAATGCACCCACAGATGTAGTGTTAATTGGAGACTACAAGTTTAGTTGCTGGCAGGAAGAGACACGAGGCATGGTGCCTATAGTAGTATGGATCCTCTCAACCCACCAGGCTGATATCACAGAATATCCCCCTCTGCCTGCTGGCTGCCAGTTTGTGAATCTGACCTGGAGCTACTAGCAGGAATCTCAGCCAAGGGGGAGATCCCATGTGGTTGGGGGCAGGAATGAGGGTGCCAGGCAGGGCTTCCAAGAAGAGGGAACATTTGAACTCAGCCTGAAGGCTGAATAGAGTCCATAAGCCCAGGACTTAGGGAAGGGACTTTGCAAGGAGAAGGAACAGCCTGATGTCATCCCATTTCCTGGCCAATATGTGATCTTCATATGCTCTGGGACAGCCTACTTACTATTCTCCTTCTTCTTCCCCCATCCTTCCACTCAAGGGTGAGGGACAACTGCCATTGTTCCTCTCCCCTCTCTCCAGGTACCCAGTGGGACTATGGGGGAGACACACATGCGCACATGTGTATGCACACACATGCACATGGATGTGAAATCCTGGGGCAGGGACCTTATCTATTTTGTTCTCTGCTGCAGCCCAGAACCTAGAGTAGATGCTCAGTAAATACTTGTTGAACAAATGACAGGAGAATGGTACATATTGAATGAATGAATGAGTGAATGAATGAATGGGATAGATAAGCAGGGTTTCAAAATGCTCCGGGTTCAGTGGATTGTCCCAGCTCAGGCTATGATCAGGAAAGTGAGGGCAGAAACCAGCTTATTTTACATTTCATTACTTTTTAAATGATTATTAATTTTAATTACAGAAGCATGCGTGAATACATCCCTGTCATAATAAGAGTAACGCTAACGTTGCAGATAAGGCTAACACTCTTTTCTCACCAGCTCCCCCTCTCACCCCAGAGGTGGACATGGTTGATCGAGTGGAGTGTTCCCTTCCACAGCTTTCTCTGTGCATTTCACATATTTACATGTACACGTGTGTGCGTTTGTGTGGATGTACCTGATTGCAGTATATGGCATCGTGTTGTAAGATTAAAAAAACAGCTGGGGTCCCTGGATGGCTCAGTCAGTCAAGCATCTGACTCTTGATTTCATCTCAGGTCATGATCTCGGGGTCATGAGATCCAGCCCCACGTTGGGCTCTGTGCTCAGTGGGGAGTCTGCTTCTCTCCCGCTGCCCCTGCCCTCAGACTCTCTCTCTCTCTCTCTCTCAAATAAATAAATAAATAAATAAATAAATACACCTTTTTTTAAAAGATTAAAAAAGAAGTGGAATTACATTGCAATGTTGTTTGCATCTTACTTGATTTTAAACTTATTTTCTTTTCCCGGAATTACATTTCCTGGAGCTTCCTCTCTACAAGTGCACATCTCCTTCCGTTTTCCTCTTGCTGCTATTGTAGCCTGAGGTTCTATAGCTCATTTAGCCACTCCCTTTTTGCTGTCAGTTTGAGATGTTCTGAAGTATTTGCTCACAAAGAGAGAGCTTCAGTGAGTGTTTTGGGATCCAGCTTCTCAGGTCTCCGGTCATAGACTCGGATGACTGTCCCTTTCCTGATGGTCCCAAAGGAAAGAAGACCCCCTTCCCTGCCTACAACTTGCAGCACTGGAGACCCAGGAGGCCACACAGCCCAAGTGTCAATGGGAAGGACCCACTCCCCAGAGGAGGAGTCCTCTGACCTGGCCTTAAGTCAGACTGGAGGTACTTCCCCAGTGCCCACGCTGTGCCAGGCCCAGGGCAAGGAACAGAGCATGTTGTTGGCCTCATTCCTACCTCACGGGGCTCTCAGTCCACCATGTGTTTGTGTCAGTCTTGGGCTGGGAGCTTGAGGCAAGAACGAGGAGGGGTGGCTGCCAACAGGGTCCTGGAATGGGTGGCTTCTACAGGAGCACAGAGACCTAGGGCGTGAGGGTATTGGTGATCACCTGGCCCCCTCCCGTGCAGCATCTCTGCAGCCTAATGGCCAGCTCTCATGACTCACCGCTGCAGGGCCCGGAGGCAGCCCAGCTTGGCCCTCCATGCCTCTGCTCTCCTCAGCCCCTCCTCTCCTCCAGCGCTGGAAAGCATCTCTAATTCCGGTGGGCCCCACAGTTTGCGGCTCCTGCCCGGGCAAACTCGGCACAGGTGCCAACTGTTAGTGCACTCTCCCAGCTTCCATTTCCAAAGCTCAGCACCTGCAAAGCCCCCCATCAGAGTCATGCCGACAAGAGGGGGCTGCGGCTGCGTGTGTGCGTGCCTGTGTGCGAGCCCACGTGCCCGGCTGCTGGAGCCTGCGGGAAGCCATGAGGGAAATTTCCAGCACAAAGACCGTATGCCTGAGAGCGAGGGGAATTGCTCAGCAAACTTCAGAAGCGATCAAAATGTCCTTTTCGTAAAGTCCCGGCTTAAAAAATGTTAGCAGGTGCGTATACAATAGCGAGTCAGTTGGGATGGATTACTATAGAATACCATTTCCGCTCATTCTAGATTATGAATTCAGGGCATAATTTTCTGTAAATTGTCATTCTTGTCTGGTAAGGAAGGCTAATTTTTTCCTCATATGGAAAAAAACCCCCACCACTATCCTGGGCCACTGCTCTTTAGAACAGGGTCTGCTGGAACCCCCACCTCCCTTGGGGACGGCCGGGATGGGTGAAGCTGTGTCCCAGAGCAGCTGTGGCCAGAGACACTGCAGGAGGCCTTTCCCTCCCCGGGGTGATCAGGCTGTGTTCGTCATTCATTCACTCATTCAGCAAGGGTTTACTGAGTGCCCAAGGGGTAGGGCCCTCTTCCATGCCCTGTGGTCACAGTGATCCTAAGATCTTCTGTTCCAGTGGAGAGAAGCAGCCCATCAACAAGGACTAAGACAGGCAGCCATCTTTACTGCAAAGGAAGGAAGTCAGAGTGACTGGTGGGGGCTCATCAGAGAAGGCCCCAGGGGAGGTGACTGTGGGACTGAACAACACGAAGAGGAAGAACCAGACGTGACAGGTGAGCGGCCTTCCCACTATGCTAAGCCACTGCAAGTATAAGGCCTGGAGGTCGAGCAAGCTGGGCTTGTTCCAGGTGAGAGAATAGACCAGCAAGGCTGGAGCCCATGGAGGAAGGGCGAGTGGGGATGGTGGGCTGGGGTTGGGGACAGTCGAAGTGCTTGATAACTGGATAGTTTTGAGTGAGGGCGAGAGACATGACTGGTTTTTGTTAGAAGCTTCCTCAGGCTGCCAGGTAGAGAACTGTCAGTAGAGGGGCCATGGTAGGAGAGGGATCCTCTGGCTGGAAGTCACGGCACTTCCGGTCCTTCACCCTGGCTCCCCAGGCCTCAGGGGTGTGGCTGGCTCCGTGCCAGATGCTACTTCTTCTCCTGATGGAACACAAGGAAGGACAGTCCCTCCAGAATGGCTAAAGCTGCTTGCTCCAATGAGATGGCTGGAGACTCCTCAAGGCAGGAGAAAGCAGGGGCTGATTCTAGTGTGGACCCATATTTATCCAGATTCATTTAAATGAAAATGATGGAAACCTGAGTCAACAGGCTCAAGTGAAACTTGAAGGAACATCAACAAATTACTGGTCCTTGTAAGTCAAAAAGTCTAGGGACTTCAGGTACAGCTGGATCCAGGGGATTAAACAATATGGACAAGAATCTTTCTTGCTTTGTCTCTGTTTTCCTCTGTGTTGGCTCCATTCTCAGGCAGAAGGTCCCCAAGGGGTGGGAGAGATGCCGTTGGCACTTTCAGACTTAACCTCCCGTCATCTGAGGAAAGGTCTTTACTCCAATGACACTTCTAGTGGGAGTCCTGGAAGTAAACCAGACCAAGCGGGGGGTGTTGTGGCTGGAGTTAGGGATGTCCCTTCTGCTCACTGTCCTCTTCCCTTCAGTCTTGGCAGTAGCCTCTGACGGAGCTCTGGAGACGACACCTGCAGTCCCTGCCTTCCCCTCCCCCTAGTGGTCCACCTGTCTATTCGGGCTCCCTCTGCTGTGGACCCTAAAGACCCTTCCCCAGCCCCCTCAGTCACACTGAGGGCCTGGCCAGAGCAGCTTCCGGGCATTGCACACACACCCGGCCTGGGGAGCCGGCCCTGGGAACATGACATGTTCCTGCCCCACTGGGGACCAAGATTGTGTCAAGGCCCTCAAACTCCCATGGTAGAGGAGGTGTAATATGGGGAAGTTCACTTTATCCACCTACCCTAGCCCCTGTCCTACTTCTGTCCTCAAGATGCCAAGAAGCCACTGTGCTCTTTTTAAGTCAGACCAGCATGCTCATCAAGAATGCAGGGTCTGGGGACAGGGGACCTGTGGCGCTAGCTGTGTGACCTTGGATGGGTTCCTTAACCTTTCTGTGCCTCAGTATCCTCATCAGTGAAGTGGGGATACTGTTAGGGCTGCTGTGAAGCCAAACTGAAGTAACTCAGCAGGTGTCTGGCACATAGCAGGTGCTCCCCACACATTAGCTATGATCATCATCAGGTGTGACTGATCGGGGGTCATGCTGGGCTGAGGTTTGGTTGCAGCTGATAGAAACCGACTCCAGCCATCTCAAACAACAAGGGCACCCCTGAAGAAATCAGACTTCCCAAAGGACACTCCCTTCCTCATTGTAGCTCTTGCTTCAGACTCCCAGCCCTGGGAACAGGCACATGATCAGCTGTGCCCAGCACAGGCCCGTGCCGTCTGGGCCCACCCGGGGTGGGTGCAATTAGGTGTGGGCCCACTCTGGTCTCCATAGTGTGAAGCGGCAGCAAGACGCAGGCAAAGGGGACTGACCCCTTGCCAAGACTATACCCATGAGGAAATTCCCCTAAAGGGGCAGCTTTCCGAAACAAGGGAGACACTGGAAACCCAGTCCCACACATGTGCAGTCTGGCTGTCTGGTTTAAAAGACACTATTTCACCCACCGCTCAGCTCCTGCTGACACTGATATGATGAGCTGCAGAGGACATCGTGGATGGGGCAGCCTGGGGCTTGGGTCCTCCGGGTCCTGGCCCTAAGAGTCTCATCTGTACGACCTGGGGATTGGGCCAGGCCTTTGGAGCAGTGAGAGTGTATCAAGTCCTGGTGTCCAATCAGCATCACACTTGGCGTCCTGGCCCCACCTCCTGGCCCCTCGCTGAGCTCCAGGCTCCAGGCTGAGCCGCACTTGATAAAGGCACACCGCATAGAGCGCCTGGGTGGCTCAGTCAGTTAAGCGTCTGCCTTCGGCTCGGGTCATGATCCTCGGGTCCTGGGATCGGGTCCCATGTCGGGCTCCTTGCAAGGAGTCTGTTTCTCCCTCTGCCGCTGCCCCCACTCATTCTCTCACTCTCTCTCTCTCAAATAAATAAAATCTAAAAAAAAAAAGGCACACCGCATAAGGAGCACGTATGTCTGCACAAGGAAGGGGGCAACACCCACCTTCCTCCCGGAGCATTTAGACTCTGGGGAGACAGCACTTAGGGTGACCCCTTCTTTCCAACTGCACACTGGGGATGAGACACCACACTCCTCAGCCAATGGATGCTGTGGGGGGCCCACACCATGTGCTCCGAGCATCATTGGAAAAGGCACCAGGGACACTGAAGGTGTTATTACTATTATTACTGACCATAAAATACTCGACAAATGACTGCAGATCTGCGGGCAAGCAGGAATCTTCCTTCCTGGGGAGAGATTTGAGGGCTGGTTTAAGAGTCTTTTGGAGCCACAAGCCCCAGCAGAGGGAGCAGGCTCCGCAGAAGCCTTCAGGAGGTAGCTGTTGGGGCTAGGAAGTCTTTGATTACCTACATCTGTTTTTATGGAAACTTCTGGGAGCTGTGGAGGGGAGAGGGAAGTGTAAACAGTGCGGAGGCAGTGGCCTCCTCGCCAGACTGCTGGTGGGGCATCGCCGAGCAGACGTGGCCTGCGGTCTGCGGCAGGAGCTGTTAAGTGATCCGAGCGCAGAGAGCAGGATGGAGCCACAGGAGAGGAGTCAGGGCTTCATGCCCCTGGCTTCTGTGCAGCAAAAGAAAATAACCCCGGGAAGTGTGAATTAATTGGCTCCGGTAATTGGCGCGTGGTGCTGCCTCTGGCCTCCTGGTGAGCTGGGGGCGATCCGAGACCTGTCCACGGCGGCAGAGACCATGGGGCCCGCGAGCAGGCTGGGAGTCCACGCAGGGCCACCCCGCTGATGAAGCGCTCCCTGCTGCCTCTGCACCCAGGCTGCACTGAGCGCTCACTTCTGGCCGGTGTGCAGGTCGAGTGTGCAGCCAGCCGTGGAGCCGCCCGCCTGGCCCTGGGCTTCTCGCCTCGAGGGGTGGGCTGTGTCCTTGTTCCCATTGCCTCTTGTTGCTGCAGGAGGCTGGGTCCTAGTCAGGACCGGGGACACACACACACACACACACACACGCACACACACGCACGCACCACACTGTTCAGCTCCAGAGAGGAGGTCTCAGGTGGACCGCTGAGGTCCGCCCAGCGTAGTCCTGGTAGTCTAGTCGGGGCTGTTACACATAGTTGTGTGTATTGTACACTGCACAACCTGGACCAAATCCATGCTGCACTCCATTTACCATGCCATGCACCCTGGGGCTGTACGAGCTCAGGAGGCCACCTTTTCCAAAGGGCACCACGCCAGCTCTCAGAGCCATGGTTCTGGTGTTCTGGCCCCGACCGTACCCCCACACCGCAGCCACACCTGTTATAGCCCCTGCCCGCACGTACCAGCCCCTTCCTGCTGGTGCTCCTTGCCCCTTGTGTGGCTGAGTGCTGCCCACCCTTTGAAGCCCATGCAAAAGGCACCTCCCTCCGAGCTCTTTTTGTTGTTTTCCTGTTTGTTGCTCCCTGCCTTCCTTCTGGAGAGTGTACCTCCTGCCCCCACTGCAGCCCTGCTCCCACAGTTGCTCTTTTTGCGGAACGGCTCCTCCCTCACTCCAGTCCCATGGTCTGGCAGAGGCCACCATCACCTTCCCCGTCCCCACTGACCCCTGCAGCAGTTGAATGGCCCCAGGTGGGCCCAGGACCCCAGCCTGGCCCCTGAGAGCTGTTCCCTGGGCTGTCCTGAACCCGCAGCTGGAAGGAGAGATTGGTCCTTGTGTGAGTGGTAATGATAGAAGAGCCTCCAGGGACCTTGCTTCCTTCCCTCGTGGGGAGGCCAGCCTTCGAGAATAACAGAAATGCAAAGGCAGGCAGTCCTGGTCCCTCAGGCTGCGCCCTGGCCCAGAAATGTCTGCTCTGCTGAGGGCCTGTCACTGGACACCTAAGACCCTCTCAGGCTCTGGAAATCATGCCTATCTGCGGACTGTGGGTAACCCAGGATCCTGAGAGAGGTGTGGAGGGAGGGTGGGTCAAAGATGGAGAAGAGCCCCTCCTCTCCCACTCAGACAGCCCACTGTGCCTCAACTCCCCTCCTCCCCCTTCACATGGGCGCAGACAAAAACAAACCATTGAAAAGAGCACATGGAATCTTCTTGAGAATTCCCAGGGCTGTTGTCAGCCCGCCTCAGCCTGCATCCAAGGGCCAGGATGGAGCGGCAGGAGCAGTGCTCTGGGGCCCGCGGACATGGGGGATGCCCATGCTGTAGGTGTGCAGGAATGACCGAGAAGCCCGAGGTGCTGGGGCTCAGGCCTCCAGAGCCGGGCCCAGGTGGGTTCAGGTGATGGTTCTGCTGCTTGCACATGTGTGAGCTCCTGCAAATCGCTTACCTCTCCCAGCCTCAAGGTCCCCTGACAGGTGGGCAGGGGCAGGGCTTGGTCAGGAGGCAGCGAGCTAATGTGGGAGAATGCCAGCCCCTCATGCACGCTGTCCTCTCCTTCAGGAGCCAGGTGCTATTCTTGCGGCTTCAGCCCTTTCCTGACCAGATGCTCCCTCCGCTTGCCCAACACAATGCCTCAAGCCAGAGAGGTGGCAGCCTGAGATACTGGCCAGACGACCCTCCTGGGGGATGTCCTCCCGGGTACCCGCCGCTTACCTAGGAGCCATAGGAGGACAAGGGGACATCTCCCCTCTCTCAGCCCCCCGGTGACACCCGTGGCGACACCGCCCCCGCCTGGTGCAGGCGGTGCGGAATTAGATGCAGCCTGCGGAAATTATAGGCTGAGCAATATGTTGAAAAGTGTCCAATTGTGTCTACAATGTAGCAGATGTCTGCACTGCCTCCCACAGAAGGAGTGTCAGAACTACGCTCTGTGGCAGCCGGAGCTGGTGAGGGGGCCCACGTGTTTCCAAAGGCTGCAAAGTGGGGGCGTCCCACCAGGCACCCACTCTCCCACTGCCAGGTCTTGGCACCTCGGAGCCTAAAGCGCTTTCTCCGCCACTGACCGTTCTCCCACAGATCCTCACAGCTCTTGGGATAGCATCCAGCTCCTTTCCTGGGCTCCAGCTGCCCCTCCCTCCTGCTCCCCTGGCCTGCCATGCTCCAGCCGCTCCAAACTTTTGCCTTCCAGAACTTGCCACCCTCCTTTCTACCAAAGGGTCTTGGCAGTGGCCGTTTCCTGTCGGGAGAGCTTGTCCCCCAGGCGTTGCTATGACTGCCTCTTTCTGCCCGTCAGAGCCCTTCCAGATTGACAATAACTGCCCTCACCCCAATCAGTCTGTCGCCCGCCTGCTTTGGTCTCATCGGCGTACTTCTTTCCACCTGCTTCCCATGCTTGATCTGTGTGTCGGCCACCTGTACCCTTGCAGCCAGATGTGGCCCCCGTGACAGCAGGGGCTGGTGCGCCCTCAGCCCCCCAGCTCTGTAGCTGTCCACTGAGTGGAGGGGACCAAGCCACAGGCACTGTGCCCCCAGACAGGGACATGTCTCCGGCACCGCGGAGGGGGCAGCCTGTGTCCTCGGCAGGCTCCTGCCTGTACCACTTGCTTGCTGCCTCTTGGCAGAGCCCAAGGTGTCATTCGGCAGCTCTGACCTGAGCAGGAGTTGGCTCTCTCCACCCTTACTACCAGCTGGCTCACGGGCCCCTGTTTTCTACCCTAAAAAAGACCCTCAGCCCTGCAGAGACACAGACGCAAGGCAGGGCACCTCGGCCTTCACTAGGGGTGGATGTTGTTTTTGCCCTGCTGCTCCTGGGGTAAAGAGAAACACCTTCCCCTCTTTCAATCTAGGTGGCTCAAGGGGGGCTTTTCCCACGGCCCTCCCCAGTTTCAAGGTGAGCCCGTGGCGTAGGTCTTGCTAGAGATTTCCTATCCCCTGGGTATAAGGTCAGCCCTGGAACGGTCATAGGATGCAGCTTAGACCAACAAGGGCTTTTATTAGCACTAACAGCATGTAATTGGGATTGTGATAAGTGTTGCTCTGGAGAAGGGTGGGGTTTCATGAGAGCCTAAAGGGAGCTCTGAGTGGCTGGGCACGGGGAGGTGAGAGGGCAATCAGGGAAGGCTTCCTGTGGAAGTGAGCTATGACTTGAGACCTGAAAGATGTATAGGAATTCCCTAGGAGAAGAGGAAGGGGAGTGACGAGGGTCCAGACTACAGAGAGAACAGTCTGTGCAAAGGCCCTGGGGCAGGTGTGAGCATATTTTAGAAACTAAAGGTGGGTGTGGCTGGGGTGTGGAGCATGGGGAGGTAGAATAAGGAAAGGCTGAGGCTTGGATGAGTCTAGACTCTGCAGAGCCTTGTAAGCTGGTCTCTGGGAAGGCCCTGAGGTTTAAAGTGTGTCTATTTGGTGGGGCAGAGGATGGGATGTGTGTCTTGCCACCTACTGTTTGTCTATGGCTGCTGTGTGAAGACTCTTCTAAACTTCAGTCTTCAAAAGGATGGGCCAAGACTGTTGTGGCCATGAGGGTTCTTCTAGAAGCCCTGACTACCCTCCAAGACCACTGACCAAAAGTTTCCTCCTGTCTTCTTTGGCCCCATCCCACCCTGTCGTCTCTTGGCCACCTCCCCTCATCTGGTCAGCAGATCAAAGGTGCCAGGCAGCTGGGCTCTCCATTGAGGGCCTGGGAGCAGGGCCCTGGGCAGAGCTGGGACAGCATTCCTTCCAATGCAGACACCTGCACCATTGCACACCCCAGCCCCAACACACCTCCAGGGCCTGGCTTCCACCTCCATCAGATGGGGAAGGAGTCCCACCAGGCCATCCTTACTCAGGCCTGAGAGGCCCAGGAGAATCACAGGGCTGAAATGTATGTGTAGGTGCATTAAACTTCTCCTAGAACAGGAGAGGGGATGGAGAGAGGGAGTCGTGGGGAATGACGGGGCCAAGGTTGTACTGACCCAAGCCTGGGCTGCCCCAAGGAGGAGGGCCCACAGGGGACAGGCCGGGAGGGGCGGACCTAGGAGGGTGGCATGGAGGGCTCTCCCTGCAGGACACCGTTTGGAAGCCTGAGCAGGGAGGCCACCCTTGTGAGGCAGGCCAAGCAGGTCGCTTTACCAGGGTCACGTGACCCTCCTTCCTGATTCCGGGTGCTTTCAGCCACTTGCTGGAGTCCTGGGGTGGAGAATGGCTTTGGCCCCTTGGATGCAAGAGGATTTCATCTGAAGTCTCCAGCCTGTCCCTGCGATAGTGGAGGGAGACATATGGCCACTTCCTGACATGTTCCGTGTATGAAGTGCCTAGAGCTGCTACCACAAACTTGGGGGCTTTCCTCTCTCACACTTTCGGAGATTATTAGCCTGCAGTCCAGTTGTCAGCGGGGCCACAGTCCCCCTGGGGGCTCCTCAGGGGAGGGTCTTCCTTGACTCTTCCAGCTTCTGTTGGCTCCCCAAATCTTTGGCATCGCTTCACTTGTCACTGCATCATTTTCATTTCGGCCTCCACCTTCTTCCCTACGTGTCTCCGTGTCTCTGTCCAATCTCCCTCTCCTTGTAGGGACACCAGTCATTGGATTTAGGACCCACCCTGCTCCAGTATGGCTGGGGCTTAACTTCAATACATCCGCAAAGACTCTACTTCCAAATAAGGTCACATTCATAGGTATGAGGGGTGAAGGCCTCAGTATATCTCTTTGGGGGACACAATTCAACCCACAACATTCCCCATCCAGAAACCTTCCATGTAGTCTGGGGAGGTGGTGGGGTCAGCCTCAGTGTTTGCTAAGTGAAGCCATTACTACCCTTGAAACCTGATTAAGCAGAATCCACTAAAACTGGAAATGCCCTACATGTGAGGCAGTGTCCACACCTCTCTGTGCCCGTGTGGAAGAGCTCTCTCCCACGCATGCGAGGAGGTGCCAAGGAGGGGCACTGTAGCCGGCTCATGCCCGTGAGCAGTGAAAGACCAGCTAGACGCACTCAGGCCCCTGAATGCAGGGGAGGAAGGAGCAGAGACGCCCCTCCTGGTCTGGAAAGCAGGAGGAGAGCAGGGGGCAGGGGGCAGTGTCTGTGTGATTCTGTTCCTCAGGCTCATGTGTACACGGGCACATGAAAATTGGGCTGGGACAGACATCCCCAAAGATACTGGCATCGGGATGATGGGCAGGGACAGCTCTCCTTGTCTATGACATTTTTTGTTTTGCCTGGACAATGGCTTTATAAATAATCCACTAGCCACAGGTGACTTCCAGCTGCGGTCGCTCCCTTCATTTGTCCCTTATATCCTGGGAGTCCTGAAATAGCCCTGAGGTCCAGGTTACCCCACCGTGGAGTCTGGGCCCCAGATGCATGGAGGAGGGCCTGACCAACCATGGCACAGACACAGATCTGCCCTGGAGGTTGGGCCTCTATTTTTGTCACCTGGGTCAGGTTCCAGCCCCTGAATAGAGTAAGCCCCCACCTACATTCCCCGCCCCCCGCCCCCAAGGGGCAGAAAGGTTGAGACCTATAGCTTGGTTTGGGAAAGGGGGGCTACCCCTCTTGGTTTCTGAGCTCCCACAGTCTATAGCCACATAGGTTACTGCTCCAGAACATTCTGTCATCTACAGAGAGTGGGATGGTCAATGTGGGTGGGACCTGGCCTGCTCAGGGTGACTACCCTGAGGAAGTGCCCAGCCTGATCCCAGAGGAATATTTGGAGACTATCAAACATGTCAAGTCAAGTTTTGATGACTTTGACACTTTTCCTTCCCAGCTACAGGAAAAAAGATGGTGTGGATGTTTGAATCCAGAAGGCCTCATCTTCGGATTTCCCCTGGCTAATATCTAGTTTAATCTAGTTGCATAAATGGGAGGCTGGGAAAGGAGCTCCTCGGACAGGCCCGTAAGCAGAACTCCCGATTATCCAGCACTCTTGCGTGGCCACACTGCTGCAAACGGCCTCGTGACCCCAGGGATTTGCAGGCTTGTGGAGCATCTGCTGAATTATCAACAAAACGTTTAAAAAGTTCCATATATGTTCAGTAAGCTATCGCTTATATCACTGGTTGGTCGGTTGGTTTTTGAAAATGGTCGCACAGTCTAGACCCCCTAGAGTTGTACGAACACGGCAGCTATGAGTACCCAGAGCTGCTCCTGCGGGGAAACACGTGCAGGGAGGTGTCATTGATGTGTGCTCTTGTATTCCCAACACTCCAGGATTGCGAATCGTGGCTGCTTATCCGAAGGGACTTGAGGTTCCTATTGGACAAATGAAGACATGCACTGATTACATGGCGATGAGTTCACTGATCCAACCACGAATAAAAATCAAGAGATGGCCCGAAACAGGCCTAATCCCAATGTCCAGTTAGAATGGGGAGGGGCATTGGTGTGTGTAAGAGGTGAGTGTCTGTGTGTATGCGTGGAAGGCCCAGTGCGAGTTTGGGGTCTCAGTGTGTGTGCGTGTGTGTATAAGAGGGTCACTGTTGGGGGTTGGTGTGGTCACTGTGTTACTCACCTCGGGCCGCCAGGCCACCACACACACAGTGAGTGGCTTAAAAAACAGACATTTATGTCCTAGCGTTTCCGGAGGCTGGAAGTCTGAGATCAGGCACATGGTCGCTCCTCAGTGTGCACGCATCCCTGGTGTCTCTCTCTCTCTCTCTCTCTCTGTGACCTAATCTCATAAGGACACCAGTCAGATTGGATTAGGGCCCCCAGAGGCCTCAGTTTAACTTAATCATCTCTTTATTAAAGGCCCTGCCTCCACACACAGTTGCATTCTGAGGGCCTGGGGGTAAGGCTTCAGCATACAAATTTGTGGGGGACACGGTTCAGTCCATAGCACAGGTGTCAGGTGTGTGCATGAGCGGGCTGGTGTGGGTGTGCACAGAGGTGGTCGGGGGGGCGGCCTTCACCCCTGCTGCGTCTAGCTGCAGGGGCTGCTCTGGAGGACGGGGCAAGCGCCTTGATTATCACCTACCAGACACGACCTTTTTGTCCCAACTAGGATATGCATTGCTTTATTTTGTGGAAATTTAAAATTCTGTGTCATGTGACTCTGGGTGCCCATCCCCACCTGCCTATAAGAAAACTTCTTCCTTTTGGGGCTCCCCATCCTCTAGATCATGCAAAGTGCTCTGTGTCTTTATATGAACATTCAGGGGCACCCTCCAGTCTTAGGATTGTTCTGGTTTACCTTGAGATGCCCCTAGCTGGCCTTGGGAGTCTCCACTGCTCCCCCGGGCATGGGGCCTTCTGGGGCTCAGAGCCTCCAGGCCTGGGCCCAGCTGCACCCTCTCCTCGATGAGATCCTGACAGGTGCCGAGGGAGAAGCCCATGGCTCCAGAATCTGAGCACCCCTCAAGTTCTCCAGACTTGGGGACATCCCCCTCCCCTCCCTGTGCCTGGGGCCGGGGCCGGGGAATGAGCAGGTGTGGGGGCAGCAGCAGTGGTGGGGCGGGTGCCGACCCCAGAGGACACTCTGTGGAGGCCCCTCAACAGCCCCCAGATGTCACAGCAGCCATGTGGACTTCAGCAGGGGCCAGCCCACCAGATCTTTTTATTTTCCCAGAGAAGCAGGGAATGTTTCATTTTTAATGTCATTTCTCCCAATTTTTAATCACTGGCAACTATTTCCAAGTCTTTCGAAACCCGTTTTATTTTATTTTATTTTATTTATTTATTTGATAGACAGCAAGAGAGGGAACACAAACAGGGGGAGTGGGAGAGAGAGAAGCAGGCTTCCCGCTGAGCAGGGAGCCTAATGCGGGGCTCGATCCCCGGACCCTGGGATCATGACCTTTAACGACTGAGCCACCTAGGCGCCCCGTCAAAACCCAGTTTTAAAAGCTGCAAAGGTGTGCGCCCATCCGATATAGCCTTGAGTGGGTTTGAGCCCTGGGGGAGGAATTCAGCCCCGGGCCTGCCAACTCCAGGGTGTTTGGGTGGTAGAAATCCACACTTGCTTCAGAAAGGATTTATGGGGAGCGCGGGGAGTAAGCGACTGAGACCCCAGCCTCACCCTCAGGAGCTTCCCTCCTAACCCCAGGGGGGATCTGAAGTGGGAGAGGGAGGTGGCTGGCTGGAGACCACACTGGGGTTTGGTGACCGCTGGGTCTGAACATGTCCCCTGACCTGCCCACCAGCCACCCAGTTCATTAGCAGTGGGTGCGTGCACGGTGAGGACAGGGCCCCTTTGGGGGAAGCCCTTTGAGGCCCCGATCACAGATGTCCTGTTGCTGTTGTGTTTTCCGAGCAACAGCGCAGTGGATGGGGGATAGGGCTGGTGGGGGTGGGAGGGCTCCTGCCCTCTCTGGACCCAGTGGGGCCCCTGGGACTGGCACACATTATGCTCCCCCAACTGCTGCACCACTTGGGGCTGGGGGTGGAGGGGATCAGTGAATCCAGGACTCCAGAGGCCACGGGACGGCCTGAGAGGAAGGGCTTGGTGTCATGGTCATCCCAGTGTTGCTCGAGGTGTGGCTGCTGAGCGCAACAGAGCCTGGTCCTGCCGACCGGCTGACCGCTCTGTGTCCTCTCCCTCACCACAGCTCAGCTGCAGAGATTTTATGCCTTGACCAGCCTACACTGGGTGCATCCCAGCCCCAGACCTTGCACTTGCTGTTGCTCTGCCTGGGATGCCCTTCCTCCAGTGTGTCACATGACTGGTCCCTTCTCCTCACGCAGGAGGCACCACTCCCCAGAACAAGCTTCCCTGATCTCCCTCAGTCCCCATCTGTTGTATCACTTGCTGTGTTATCTGCATAGGACCTACTGCTCTGCAAATGTATCTTGCTCATTGTGACCTTCCTGCCCCAGGAATATCAGCTCAGGGAATTCAGGGATCTTGGACTATTTGTTCACTGCTCCATCCCCAGTGCCTAGAATAGTGTTTTCTACATTGTACATAACTCAGTAATTATGTGTTCCGTGAATGATGCATAATGGTTGGATGGATGGATGAACGAATAGATGGATGCATCTATAGAATGATGCATAATGGATGGAAGGAAGGATGGATGGATGGATGGATGGATAGATGGATGGATGGATGAATGTATAGATAGGGATGGATGAACAAACAGAAGGAGATGGAGAGGGGGAAGGAGGGTTGGATGGGGTTGGTCCTGGGCAGTAGAAGGGCCAGCTAGGTTGAGATAGTAGCCATGGCAGATTCGTGCCAGGGTCCCAGGCTTGGGCCTGTGCTGAACAGTAGGTGCTGTTGCCCAGAAGTAGGGCTCTGACCCTGGCTGCTTTCCTAGAGCCGAGGACGCAGCCAAAACTTGGTTTCTGGGGCTTGGTCCAGTGCTACTTCTCCCTCACCCGGCGACTTCAGGAACGTCTCTGCTCCTCTGGGCTCAAGCTCTTCCTTCATTGTCCATGACTTACAGTCCCCAGGCTGCCTTCCTCATAGGGTAGGGGACGCACAAAAGAGATCGCATTTGTGGCTGCTCTGGCAAGTTCTAAGGTGAGTCTAGCTAGAGACACATGTGTCCAAGGAGGCAAGGACAAGTTTGCTCATGGTGGAATCATTTATGACAAATGTTTAAAGATACCCTAAACAGTCAGCTATTCAAGGTGGGAGCCCCCACTTGTTGGGTACCAGGCAGCCCCCACATGCTGGCCAGCCCCGTAGCACCTGTGTGGATCCCAGAAAGGAGCCTCCTCTGAGCAGGTGAATTACACACAAGGGCCCCTGCCTCTAGGCTGACAGAGCCACGTCTGGCCGGAGAGCAAGACTGATTTCAGCCCCCACTTGCCCTTTGGCCTGCCTCAGGACAACATGATTTGATAGCACACAGTGGCCATGGGAAGACTTCCAAGGCCACGTGTTGGGGGGAAAAGGCAAGTTGAGGAAAAATACGATGCCATTGATAGGGGGGAAAGCCCCAGAAAAGTTTCTGGGCCTGTAAATCAATCTCTCCCGCTCTCTCTCATCTGTCTACCATCGATTATCTCTGTCATCTGTATCCACCCATGTCTACAGCACAATTTATATCTGACTATGTATCTGTATCCAGCAATTGATGACCTCTACCTATGTATGTACAATTGTATACATGTATGTCTGTATCTATGTAAACACATTAGGATAAAAATCCATCAGTGACCCCCCACACTGGGTTAAGAGTGCAGAGGTGTGGGGTATATGGGGTCAAAGGGATGGTGACCTTACTGCAGTGTTTTCACTCGTCCTGAGAGGAGACCAGATTCAGGTCTCAAGCAAGTGCTTGAACAATAATAAAACATCATGGGCCGTCCCCAGCCCAGGTCTTGGTACCTTCTGGATCAGAGGAGAAAGCCGCGTCTATGCGGAATGTTCAGATGACCCCACAAATGTCACTCCTTCCCCACCAACTGGGGGATTCTGCAGAGGCCCGTGAGGTTGGGGACGCTTTGTGGCCATGAGCTGGTGGGAAGCTGGTGTGGAAGCTGTAACAAATTTGCTGGTAATGATGCTTTGGTGAAAGAGACTGTTTTTAAAAACACTTAGCAGAGTCGCTAAAAGTCACATTCATTATGGGGAATTGAAACCCAATTATGTTGCTGGTGTGGCAGTCACAGCATTCCTGGGAGTGTCACTGCAGGGAAGGAGGGCCTGGGTGCTTCCAGCCTGCCCCAAGCCAAGGCCCTTTGGACTGGAGTGTGGGGACAGCCGTGATCCAGGGAGCTTCTGGCACTCCCCCCGCCCCTTCTATCCCTCTGCTGCCCCGGAGACATGGAGGGGCAGCCCAGGCCCAGGTCCACTGTTGTCCACTCTGATCCTCCATCTTTCATTCAGTCCCTGTCCTTTCCTTTAGACAACAGTGTAGTACAAATGTATTCTAGGAAATAAAGGGAAGACATTACCCATAATATTAAAGTTCTTTTTGACCAGCACCCAAACTCCCCAGAGGCTACCTCTGTTACCAGTTTAACTTGTGTGTTTCCAGTTACGTTCCTCTTTTAGAGCAGCGTTTTTCAACCTTGGCACTACTGACGTTTGGGGCTGGATGATTCTGTGTTGTGGGGATCGTCCTGAGCTTTGTAGCATGTTTAGCTTCATGCCTGGCTTCTACCTGCCAGGTGCTGGTCACACCTCCTGCCTAGTCGTGACGACCAGAAATATCTCCAGACACTGCTGCTTATCCACTGGTGGTGGTGGTGGGGGGGGGGGCAATATCACTTCCTGTGTGAACCTAACCAGTTCTGTACCCAATTCCCAATGTGTGGGGGCGTATCCCACAGCAACACGCAATGCTCCCACACCAGCTGGGTGCCCTGCCATCCAACCCAGTTCTGACACTACCTACTGGGAGACCAGCATCAGATCCCACAGGTCAAGAGCTTGGGCCCACAAAGCCGGCCCTGCCCCTTCTACTGCAAACACCAGTCACAAGCCGGTTGTCTCCTGTACCTTAACTTACTAGATCACTGGTTTATCACAAAAGCATATAACTCAGGAGCAGCCAGATGGAAGAGATGCACAGGGTGAGGTACAGGGAAGGGGCTCAGAGTTCCCTTGTCTTCTCCCAGTCTGCCACGCCCCCCAAATCTCCACGTGTCCACCAACCCAGAAGCTCTCCTAACCCTGTTCTTTGGGTTTTTATGGAGGCTTCATGACAGAGTTATGATGGATTAAGTCACTGGCCATTGGGATTGGCTCAACCCCCCAGCCCCTGTCCCCTCCCTGGAGGGCAGGGGGGTAGGGCTGAAAGTTGCAACCCTCACATCACAAGGTTGGATCCCCTTGGCAACCAGCTCCCATCCTTGGGTGACCTAGGTGCTTTCCCAAGGCCACCTCGGTAACAAAACAAAAGACACCTTCAAAGTTCTCATCACTTGGAAATTCTAAGGGTTTTAGGAGCTCTCTGTGGAAAACTGGGACAGAGACCCAATATGTATTTCTTATTATAAATCACAGTATCACAGAGCCACTGCCCAGATGATTGGTAATACTACTTTGTGGGATGGTTTTGTTAAAAAACAAAAAATAAATAAAAATAAGAATACAGTCCTATAATGTGCATGTCATTCTTTATTCTCTAAGATTTCTCCAGCATAGATTTGAAGAATGGAACTGCTGTATCACAGAGCATGTTTGCTTAAAATGTTTAAATACACTGCAAATTGCATCACAGAGGTCCCAGTTTACACTCCCACCCTTGACATGTGTGTGTACCTCCCCACTACCCTCTCCAACACTTGATATTATCATACTTTCACATTTTTTGTCAATTTTGTGGGTAAAATGTGGTATCCCCTTATTCCATTTACCGGTATTTGTGCATTAATTTGTTGGTGGACTCAGCACGCATTGAGCACCTCATACCTGTAAGGCTCTCTGCTGGGTTCTCTGGAAAGCAGAAACAGCTCCTGCCCAAAACGGGGTGGGCATAGAGGCCGGGCTCAAGGTCAGAGCCTGCTGCCCAGAGGAGGTGGGGAGGAGAGAGTGTCCAGGCAGAGGGAGCAGAGGGCCCGAGCTGGTGGGCAGTGGAGGCTGGAGCATGGGGTGGGGGTCCCGAGGACCTGGCCACGGGAGCCCCTAAAGAGTCTGCACTAAGGGGATCAGGCACTCACAGAACCAGGGGGACATGTGTTGGGGCCACTAGCTGCTGAGCGTCTGAGCTGCCCACCATGCCCAGATGAGCTGTCCCAACAAAGTACCGAAAACTGGGTGGCTTAAAACCATAGAAATATGTCCTCTCTCAGTTCTGGAGGCTGGAAGTCCAAAGGCAAGGTGTCAGTGGTCCTGTGCTCCTTCCTTGCCTTGTCCGGCTTCCGGTGGTCCCCACCTGGTGGCCGCATAGCTCCAGTCTCTGGTCTGGTCTGTGTTCCGGGCCCGTCTGCATGTCTTCCCTCTTGTCCCGTAAGCACGCTCATCATGCACAGAAGCAGCCGACCCAGTCCTTGCCCTCAGCCCGCTTCTCCCCCCGATCAGCCTCCCCTGGGGAAGCCGGGCTGGTGGCCCCTGTCCTGTCCACCTTCCGAAGGAGCAGCCCCCCGTGGAGGCTTCGGCTGCTTGTTGCCAGAGCTTCTGAATGGGATCATCAAGACAAGAAGCACTCTGGATCTTTAAGTGAAACCTCTGGCTTTTACACATGACCTCAAAACTTTTTTTAAAAAACCCCCAAACGATCACTGACCAGCTTTGTCTCCACGGCTGGTTAGCTGTCTCTGTTCTAGATGGAGCATTGCATGGCAGTCCGTGCTCACTCGCTCTGGTCGTGCTCACCCCTCCCCAGGCCCTGCTGAGCACTTTCTCCACATCCCAGTCGGACTTTGGCCACCCCTGTGGGAAGGGTCTTGTTGTTCTCATCTCAGACTAAGCCGTTCGTGCTTAGAGGTGAGGTCGCCTGTCCAAGGTCAGGCCGGGTGGAGCTGGAATTTGAGCTCAGGCAGCTTGATTCCTAAGCTGATGGGTTTAAGAGCAAACACCACAAGGCCATTGAGAATTCCTTGGAACTTCCTTGCTGGATTATGGGCTCCATCTGTAACCCTGATCCACTTCCCTTAGGCATTTTGATCCTTGGCCATCTGTTCACCATGAATGAGCCTCAGTTCACCCATCGGCAGTGTGGGGCTAATGCTCCCCATCCTGCTCACCTCATAGGGCCCTTTGGGGGCGCCCAGGGCTACCATGCCAAGAAGGCACCTAGAAAACTGCCCCCCCAACCCCGTGCTGCGCATAGAGAGGGAGGGACCTTTAGCATGCGTGCATGCGTGTAGGGTAATTCTGTTCCCGCTGTTCCTGGTACTAACCCAGGGGACCTTGAAGGGCCACACTGCTACTTTCTCATCCTTCTTGGCTAATTTTCTCAAACATCAGGCAGATAGGAGAAAAGCTGCATTTTAAGATGTAAATTTTTCTCTGAACCACAGAAGCTTTTAAAACCACCAGATGAAGTATAGAAAGCGCTTGACAGTTTCTTTAAGACTCTCTCATTCTCTGGGTTAGAATATCATGCATGAGTATATGTGTGTGTTGTGTGTTTTTTTAATCCTGCTATCATGAGCAGCAGGTAGCAAAATGTTGATCTTTAATGTGTTAGTAAAACAGCATACATTTGAATATTGGCTTTTTCTGCCATCTGCACCAGTTGACACTGTTTTTCATACCAGCTTATTACATTTCTTGTACAAACACACTTTTGGGTGTCTCTGTTGATTTATGCTATAGTTGCTCTGGTATTTGTGTTAAAATAGCATTTTAAAACTTATAAAATATTGCTATTTATTCCTTCCTTGATTCTTTGCCACTTGATGAACTCTGGAGAAGCGTGTGTTTCCCGAGGACTGAGTTTTCAGATGTGGTAGCGTTGAGGGGGCAGCAGGTGGGAGGCGGGCGAGCCCACCGGGACTCAGGTCCAGGGGCCAGCTGGCGCCCCTGTGGTGCTGGGCTCACAACGCCCCTGCGGGGGAGCCGCAGAGTCTCCAGGGTTGTTGTTGTTGTTGTTGTTTTAAGATTTGATTTATTTTTTTGACAGAGAGAGAGACAGAGAGAGAGAGGGAACACAAGCAGGAGGGAGTGGGAGAGGGAGAAGCAGGCTTCCCACCGAGCAGGGAGCACTTTCTGTGGGGCTGGATCCTAGGACCCTGGGACCACGACCTGAACTGAAGGCAGACGCTTAACGACTGAGCCCCCCAGCCATCCCTCCAGGGTTATTTTTAACTCCAAAGGAGAAAAATAAAAACAACGTGGGGGGGGGGGGGGTCTTCATAAAGCTGGATTTGCTCAGTTTAAAGAACTTTTATTCTTAAATTCTAACCTCTTTCCCTTCCTCACGTCAAAATTTCCTTTCTTAGGTGAATTGAAGAAGGTTTTGGATGATAGCTTTTGGGTTTTTTTTTCTCTCTCTCCAAGAGCTTTCCTTGGCAAAATTGTGAGTTCTCCAGTTGGTTTGGGGGCGTAGCTCCACCGGTCTGCAAACTCCACAACTCTGGGGCCCACTTGCACAAAGCTGGGTGGGGGCTGAGCCCTCTGCCAGATTCCAGGCTCTGCAGAGGCCGTGGATGGGGCCGGGGCGGGAGGTCTGGGAGAGGGGTCCGCACCTTCCGGGTGGGGGGAGGGAGGCTCTGTCGCAGTGGAGGGAGCCTGCAGCCGGCTGGCGCATAGATGAGGCATTCTGCCACTCTAAAAAAATCTGTGCAAACTGCCGCAGATGGGAGGAAGAGCCAGTATTCAAATTGGAGGCTGTTTTGCTAACACGTTAAAGATTAACGTGTTTTTAGTGGCTGCTGTATACTATATAGCAAGATGAGTTTTCGTTTTAAAAAAGCAGGAGAAGAAAAAGAAAAAGGAGGAATGAGAAGAAGGCGATAGAAGAGGAATCAGCCTGTTTGGAAGCAGTGCTGGCAGGGGCGGGGGGCGGCGGTGCGGGGGAGCCCCTTGTACCTCCTCTTGCCCACACTGCCTGAGAGAGTCCAGCGTTCTGAAACCCAGCCCCCATCTCCGACTTGAAAATGCCCTTGCCCTTTTGCTCAGAGATATTCAGCCCCCCTCCATGCCTTTATATAGGCTGTGCATCCTTCCTTCTGGCTCTGGCTCTGGCTCTGGCTCCGGCTAGCAGATTCCAGGCCCCTTTTATAAAGGCCCAGCCCGAGGAAAATGATGAGAACTGAGATTTCTTACATGCGGACATCCATGCTCAGCACTTCCCTGTGATGTCCTGCGGAATGCCCCTGAGAAGCACTCTGATTGCCCTCATTTGATACAAGGGGAAATTGAGGCACAGAGAGGGTAGTGACTTGCCCAGGGCCACACAGCTGAAAAGTGGGGTTTGAGTCCAGGCAGAGGGGGTCCAGAGTCAGCCTCTAACTCTTGCAGCAAACTCAGCTGCTCCCTCCTACCTCCAGCCTCTCACCCCTGGCCAACGAGACCCTCCCTCTCTTTCCTGGGCTTCACACCCAGCTCCCACCCAGGGGCAGGGGTGCAACTCTTGTCTCCTCCATGACTCCCAGCCTGGCCCTAGGGACAGAGCAGAGGTTCTGTGGGTCTTCGTAGGTTGACATGGGGCTCTCTGTGAGGGATTTAATTTTAATTTTCGCAAAATGGGACACGAGGTGGGGACCTGGTCAGGGGGTTTTAATGTAGAATAGGAGTGATGGAAGAAAGCCTGATAAACAGAACTGAAAACTCCCATCAGGCCAACGTGTGTATGCATGCGGACGCTGTCCAGAGGCCTGGGGTCCAGTCCTAGCTGCTTTCCTCTTGAAGATGCTTCGAGTTGGCTCCCTGGAATAAGGACCCTCCTGAGCTATCTCCTGACTGGTGCCCTCCGTAGGAGCCTCTGGGCGTGGAGCCCTCTGATGATCAGTGCTGGTAATTCAGCTGACCTCACCCTGGGGCAGAAGGGTCCCGGAAAGCTGGGGTCTGGGACCTGGACCTGGCAAAGAAGGGCCTTCCAGTGGGGAGAGGAGGGTGGGGTGGAGAGGTGGGTGCTTCCCCTGACTCATGGTCACCTCGGGATGCCCACTGAGGAAGAAGGCCCCTGACAAGCTCATCCCTGTGCCCTCTGCAGGTTAGGGCCATCCATCATAGGGTCAGTGGTGGCTCATAACAGAGGCCAGGCGAGGACAGGGGGATCCTTAATGATTGCCCTTTAGTCTAGTGAAACAGAACCAGGACCAGCTCTCAAAGATTCAAGCACACTGATATTTGTGAAAGCTCACTCCACCCAACCCCTGGAGGCAGCCTGGTTGGGAAGGTTTCTGGCAGGCAGCAAGAATGCTATGGAAACTGGCTGATCTGGCTAAGGCAGGCCCTTGCCACTCCCTCTGTGCATGGCCTTGTACAAGTTGGAGCCTTGGTTTCCTTATCTCTGTAATGGGCACATTGGTGATCTCAGAGATTGCTGTGTTGTGTGTCTGGACTCAGATTCCAATGAATACTTCTCCTTAGGGTGGTCCTGGCAGTGCCCCAGGATGGTTTAAAAAGGAGATTCTCCAGCTGTGCACACAAGAGGGTCATATGAGGTAAGGGGACTCCGCAGGAGGAACCTGGAACCCCACATGCACTCGCCCTAGAGCCTGGGATCGAAAAGTGCCTCACCGTCTCCTTCACAATACCCTGTGATGATCATCACCGGTGGCTTTTTATCCAACATCGGCCTCTTGCCCTAGACTGTGACCATCCCCCGCACCCAGCAGGTTGCCTGCACACAGCTGGGGTTCAACAAGTCCTTGCTGAATGAGCCATGAATCTCAAAAGTCATGCCAGCCCGAGTACCTGTGCACCGGACCCCCGGGACCCCCGGGACCCCCGGGGGAGTCCACACCTCACTCCTCCCCGGGTCTTTTGACAGAGAGGAGTTTGTGAACACACACTTTGCAGGTCCTCACTGGGAGCGAGGGCAGAAGCAGGGGCTGTAGACCACATACCTAAGTATTTGTTCTAAACCAAGCTTTAAAAAGCCCGAACAAAACGTGTTCTACCTGCCGTGATGAATACTACATCATAAAGACCTGGGACGCCACGTTCTGTTTTAGAAATGGCATACGCTTTGGAGCACCGTGCTGTATCATGGCAGCTGGGGGACCCCCCCCCCCCGGCCCTACCTCCCGCCCATCGTCCTCCCTTTCCCACCCGCCACTCTGTGCTGTGTTGTCCCGGCTGTGCACGGGGGCGCCTCAGCCTGCGCTGGCCCAGTGCTGACTCTCTCTCCCACAAACACTGCCCCTCCGCTGTCCCTGGGGCCTAGGGCAGAGCTTTTCAATCTGGACACTATTGACACTTTAGGTCCAATAATTCTTTCTTGTGGGGCCACGCTGTGTACTGCAGAATATAAACACCCGATGCCCTCAGCCTTTACCCACTAGAGGCCAGGAGCACCCCTCCTCCAGCTGCAAAGACCAAAAATGTTTCTAGACATTGCCAAATGTCCCCCGGGGGGCAAAGTCACTCCCCGCATCCCCTTGAGAAGCACTGACCTACAGGTACACAGTCCTGAGTTCTGCTCAGGCCCCAGCAACAGGCCTAGGGCTGTTTGGGCAGGGCATTCCAGGTTGCTAAGCACCGAGAGTGTGGTCAGGAAGGGGCCCAGTCTTGGTGTGGGCACATCCCCCTGGCCAGGTGGAATTCTCACCTTGTGGGGCGGGACAGGCCCGACGAAGGCTGTCTAAGGGCCGGCACTGTGTGCTTGCACCCCCACAGGGACAGGGATCCCACGGAGGCAGAGGCTTCTCTCATGGCCGGCTCCAACCAGTTCAATGTGCTTTCAGAATGAAGCTGAACCCCTCCCCTGCCCCCCACCCCCCAGCAGTCAGAATAAGGGCTCCTTCCTCCCTGAAGTCCTTGATTCCTTCATTGTGCCCCCAGGGTGGTGCAGGACCTCTCCGGGTGCCCAGAATAAGTCTCGGCAGCACATGGGTGAATGAGGCTTATTTTAATAGTTCCAAGTGCTTTGCATATGTACTTAGAAAAAAATAGCACATCAGGCCTATGATGTCACTGGTGTCTTAAGGAAGGATGGGAGTTTAGAAGTGTTGACTTCCTAGTGGCCAAAGATAGCACAATCTGAGTATCAGGAATAATGGCTGCTGTGAATAGAAAAGAATGAGCAATGCTGAAATCTGTGACTTTATAATGACACTTAAAACAAAAAGAAACCTGTGGGCACCTGGGTGGCTCAGTCAGTTTACCTTCTGACTTTTGGTTTTGGCTCAGGTCATAATCTCAGGGTTGTGGGATCGACTCCCACGTCGGGCTCTGCACTCAGCATGGAGTCTGAGATTCTCTCTCCCTTTCCCTCTGTCCCTCCCCTGCCCTCTCTAAAATAAATAAATCTTTAAAAAAATTTAAATATTAAAGAAACAAAACAAAACAAAAAACAAAAGGAAACCTCATTGGTCACCCTTGGCGAGGTTGGCCCCTAGTGTCCCAGTTTATGCCTGTTGCCCCTTCACTCAAAGAACTGTCCTATTTTGCATGATACATTCATAATGAATTATATCATCACCCCTGCCTCTGCAGGATGCAGGCTAACTAAATTGTTATTTTGGAAAACTGGTAGAGTGGACCCCTGAAACAGGTCTGGTGACAGATGCCTTCAAGCTGCAACGTAAAGACCTTAAAGCACATTACCAGGCGGACATTGAACGAAGGTATGGGAGAAAATAGTTACTCTCTTTCAGCATCATTTGCTACTGGGAGCTCAGATCAAATAGGAAAATACTTTGAAGTGCATGTCTCCAACTGTGCGGCAAACCCCGTTCCTCGTAGTAAACCTAACCTGTTACTTCTTATGATGTCGCTGTTTTTACTGACAGGATTAGTAAAACATTAAGACAGAAAAAAAAAAAAAGAAAGAAAAAAAAACTGGTAGATAAAGCAAATGAATGCAGCATTGTCCTGCCTTCCCTCTCCAAGCTAGCTCTCAGGGGAACAAAATAACTGTTGGTCTAACAGAAGCAAATCAAGTCACAAGGAGAGGGCTCAGTCCCTCCTACTGGCAAGGATGAGTACTAGGGGGCCAGCCCCACGTGGGGGTTGCTGGAATTGTACAAGGGACACTCGCAGACATGGCAGATGCCGCTTTAGAGGAGACAGGAGCTCAAGGCCTCCTAGCAGCTCCCCCCACCCCCCCATGCTGAAGCTCACAGCTGTGTTCACTCTTGAATGTAAGGTAGGCCCAACATCTGGGCCCCATCACGTGTATGACGCAGAGGGGGGACATGCTCAATAACCGGGCTATGTGTAACATGGAGTGCTGGGTGTTCAGCCACAGCAGCTGAAGTGGGGCTATGGAGCAAGAACTGATAAGAGAGCCAGTGCTTGATTTGGTGGCATTAACAGAAGCACAGTGTCTGAGACAAGGGAGGTGAAAGCTTTCTTCCTGCTAGGCTCCCCAAAGCACAGCCGAGGCTCTGGCACTGTCTACGGAAGGATGCACAAAGGGTATCAAGGTCCGGATAGTGTTCAAATGACTTCACGGACAAGGACTAAGGAAGCTGGAAGCCAAGCTTGCGCAGCGCCTACCCCCTGCCCACTGGGGAGCAGAGTGAGCGGGACAGGAGGAACCCCTTTGCTGGTAGCTGAAACAGCCCGGGGCCCCTCACCTGGGTGCTCCAGCCCTGCTGCCAGGGGAGGGGGGAGGCGAGAGAAGGGAAGTGGGGGCAGGGAGGGAGTGCATCCCTCCAGCCCTCCTTGGGGGAGCTTCTGAATCAACCTGAGCTCATTTTCTAGGGCTGACATGGTGACACACCATAGACTGAATGGCTTAAACAACAGAAATGTATTTTGTCACACTTCTGCTGGCTAGAAGTCCGAGAGCCGGTGTCGGCAGGTTTGGTTCTACTGAGACCTCTCCTCCTTGGCTTGGAGATGCCCTGTGTCTTCATATAGCCATCCCCGTCTGTGCCAGAGTCCTGATCTCTTCTGGTAAGGACACCGGTCATATTGCCTTCTGGCCCTGCAATGACCTCGTTTAAATGTATTTACGCCTATTCCCAAATACAGTCCCATTCTGAGGTACTGTGGGCTGGGGCACCAGCACATGGATACCGGAGGGGATGCAACTAGCTCAGAGTGGCCCTAACCTGGCCCAGGTGGAGAAACTGTCCTTCCACTTGTTCAGAGAGGGAGACCCCGCCCCCGGGACGGCCCGGCCCATGCCCTTCATGGTCTTGTACAATCTCAGCCCACCCTCAGCCACGTCACCCGAAACACGCGGCCAGTCCCGCAATGTGTTCTCATCAGCCCGAGGGACTTGCCGTGCGCTCGCGAACTTTCAGCTGTCACGTTTCTGTCCCTAGAGAGCCGGGCAGGACCCTCGAGCCCACCCTCTTCCCCACAGCCAGTCGGTCTCTGTATCTGGTACTTGTCTTCTCCATCCCATCAGGGTCTGTCCAGGACCCTGACGAGTCTGGCTACCAGTCCAGCCTCCCGCCTCTCAGTCCGGCATTGGCATCCCCGGCTCCGACTCCTCCTGGGCGCTGTGTGGCTCCTCCCGGGCAGCCATGGTCGCTGTCCAGTCCATGACAGCGGTGCCATCCCCTTGATTCCCCGTCTCCTCCTCTGCCTGCCAGCCCAGAGCTCTGGCCAGAATCTGCACGAAGATGCGCCTTTCCCAGGAACCCTGTGAACCAGGAACCCTTGTCGGGGCCACAGCCCCAGTACTGCCTGGGGTGAGCGGGGGCCTGGTGTCATACCCCCAGGACTGAGGGCCCCCAGAGCCCCCACCAGTGACCCAGGGAATCCTCACACTGAGCATCGTGGAAGGAGGGCTTTGCTTCATTTGTGCAACATTTGTGGGCTTTTTAATTTTTTTTTTAGTGTTCAAGCTGTCAAAAAAGTATGTTTGCCGAGTCTGCATATTTGTTTTGGATTGTTGTTCCCAAGAACAACATTGGAGGGGGTGCAAATGCCTGTTCTGCACAACCAGGATGCAGGGTAGTGCGCGGGGGGTGGCTGGAGCTTCCAGGGATGGCTGCCCCGGCTGTGTTCCTGGAGGCCTGCACCTGGGCTTGACGGACCCGGGAGCCCACAGCACAGCCCCTGGCCTGCAGCCTGCCCTTCTGTCTGGGCCCCACGACCAGGACGTGATGTGCGGGGCAGAGCGGGGCCTGGCAATGCTCCTCCTTACAACCCACCCAGCCTCCTGCAGGCAGAGCCTGACCGTGGCGATGGTGCTCTTGCTCTCTGGCTGTCCCATTTGCACCCCGCCCCGCCCCCTGTGTGGCAGCTGGGCTCAAGTGACACTTTGTGTCATCAACTGTCCAACAGACTATTGAAGATACCAGATTGCGGAGAATAGAAGAAATAAAACCAGGTGCACATTGATCCTAAGATGCATTGGGATCCCAGGGTATTAGAGGGTGGGAGAGAGATCTGGTAATAATCTCTTTGTTCAAGGCACACTGGCTGCTGGGGGTATCGTGGCCCCAGGACCACCAGCCTCCCCCTCCCCCAGAACCCCGGGGGGAGCAGGAGGCCGGTGTGGTCCTCCCTGCCCTAGGAGGACCAGGCAGACGGCTGGCCCCCAGACTGGGGAAGGGCCAGACCTGCGGGGTCACAGCACCCACACCCAGATCACAGCACCCAGGTCCCCATGCTGGGGGTTGACTGAGCTGTTAGCAGGACGGCAGGCCTCCTGGGATAGCGACTCCACATTGGGTCCTTCAACTCCCGTGAGGTGTCACAGCCCCATGGTCAAGGAGGGACTCACCTCTTGCTCCTGTTCCATTTGAATGGGAGGGGATTTTATTATTTTTTTAATTTTGTTTTTTTTTAAAGATTTTATTTATTCATTTGACAGAGAGACAGCAAGAGAGGGAACACAAGCAGGGGGAGTGAGAGAGGGAGAAGCAGACTCCCCGCCGAGCAGGGATCCCGATGTGGGTCGTGATCCCAGGACCCTGGGATCATGACCTGAGCTGGAGGGAGACGCTTAACGACCACGCCCCTGAATGAGAGGGGATTTTAAAGCTGGGGGGCCCTGCAGCCGGTGTGAGAATGGCGGGGCAAGCAGAGGAGAAAGCCAGGGGGTAGTGGAGCTCCTGCCCCAAGCCTGCCTGAAGGGGGCAGTTGCCCCTGCACTAAGCTAATTTGCTTCCTTTATTGCATCACTATCAGTTTCACTTGGGCTTTCTAACTTGTAACGGAAAGCAAGCCCTCCAGGATTCTGGAGTTGGAGTACCTTTTACCCTCCAGATTCTCTTCCCGAGTTTTACTGTAATGTTCTGCCTCGATTTGTTCATCTGTGAAATGGGGACGATAGCAGCGCCTACATCATAGGGTGGTTGTGGTGATTGCGAGAGCTAATACTCGGGAAGGGCCTGGAAGAACGCCTGGGGCAGAGTAATCTCTACGTAAGTGCCTGTGATTATTGCTGCCAGTCCGGTCATTGAAGCGCCTTGAGGCTGCCCGTGTGTGTCTGTGACTCAGCCCCGGGCAGCCTCCGTCTGTGGCCGGCCACACCTCTGGAGCCAAAATATAGAGAAACCTCTGAACTAGGGCTGGTTTAAATTTCCAATAATTTTTCAAGAATCGAGAACCAGATTTCCTCTGGGAAATATTAGTTCTTAGGTTTACAAAGTGTCTTGGTTGTAAATATCCATAAAAACGACATTTTGTTGGGCCCTATTTATTTTTAAGCTGATCAAAAGATACTAGCACATCTGACCATGTAAATCTGCCAGCTCCCGACTTCCCGCGTGGCCCTCGGCATGCCCCCCGAGCGGGGGGTGAGGCTGCTGGGGCTGAGGACGCTGAGCCGAGATGGGGGGCACCTGCCCAGTGTCCAAGGCACGCAGGCAGAACCAGGGCAGGTGGTGGCCCGGTCGGGGCAGACCTCCGAGTGGTCCCTGGGGCTGGGAGAGCGACGAGAGCGGCCGGTGGGGGCTGACTGCTCGAGGGGGGCGGAACTGGCTGGACGGAGCTGGGCTTCGGATGGTGGCTGAGAATGAGCCTGCGTGAACTGTTACAGGAGCACCTTCCGAGGAGCCGCTCCGAGGCCCCTGGTGCTCCAACTGCGACTCCCTTTCACTCCCCACGTGCTTCTCCTCCAGAGACAGTCCTTTCATCTCCCAGATGCTGCCTCCATGGAAGGGCCCCCTCTCCCCATCTCTCCTGACTCTATTTATGGGTCCGGTTCAGCCCACAGCCCCCCTCCCCCCGAGCTGCTCTAGCACTGAGACCACTGAGCACTTCTTTCTTTCTTGTACCCAAAAGCAAACATAATCTCCTCGAGGCAGAGCCTGTGCTGGAGATCCCTTGGCCCTCGGAGCACCTAGGACAGAGCAGGCACACAGCTTGTCACCTGGTCAGCGTGTCCCTGGTGGTGACAATCGACACAACAGTGACTGTCACTATTTTCTGCCTGCCCCAGGTGATAAGTCCCCTTAATCATGACCTCATTTAACTGTTGCCGGCTATGGGGTGGTTATACTCACTTTGGAGATGCAGACACTGAGGCTCGGAGACACTACGTGCCCAGCTAGTGACTCGCAGAGCTGGGACTGAAATCTGGGCCACCGTCCCATCCGGCCTGGCACTTCCCTCCGTGGCTGTGTGCAAAAGGGGAAAACAAACAGTGGGGACCGTTCCTGAAGTGACTTGGGTAATCCAGGAAGGGAGGGCAGCTGTTCAGGGAAACGGGGTTTGGGCGCTAGCTTTGATCCTCTATTTGAGTGTAGACGTGGCTCCGGACCTCGTGGCCAATTTCTGGATATTGATTTCTGCCTCGGGAACTACTGTGCTGTGCGAAATGCAGAAATCTTACAGGCATCTCTAAGCACCAGTGGTACAGGTGAATGTACACAGTTGGCTTGTACCTGGTATTGATCAGTGAGTGACACCTAGGCCCACAGCTCCACGTGGCCTCCGTGAAAACAAGGGCCAACCACCTGAATGGGCATCCATCTCTGCCAGGGCAGGCAGGGGTTTTAAGTGCAAGAGAGAGACCAAAACAAGAACGGTGTTTGGGGGCCCTGGGGTGGGGGGCAGGGCTAGCTGGACACCGGGTGTCATAGAGAAGGAGTCCATCCTTGGGACCCATGGAAAGGGCCCGAGGCTCCTCATATGGGGCAAAGCCTCACCTTCCCAGGTAAGCATCGCCCACTCTCGTTTGCTAGATGGCTGATAAATCAGGAGTTCTTCCTCACACATAGACACTCTCTGCGTTTTTATTCCAAACATTTAACTTGCAGAGTTGACAGAAAGGCTATAGATTTCCCCCCAAATATCCATTTGCCTTACCATTTATCTACTTCGATCTGAGATACAGAACATGATGGGTGCCCGAGGTAAATCAAGCATTTCCTGTCTTCCGAAATGGGTTTGCAAACGCTTATTTCATGCCATTACCATTTTTCTGTTTCTAACAGTAAATCAAAAAAGTATCGCCCATTCATCCACTTTAAAAGTAATGCCTTTCTTATGCGTAATTACACATACCCAGTGGAGATCTGTGTGTGTGCACTGTAAATCTACTCCTTTAAAAGGTTTCCCCTTAAGTACATTGGTGACATAAATTGGTGTAGAGCAAATTTATTTATTTAATAGGTTTATTCTTTTAACTGGTCTGATAACCATTACTGTTCACTGTTTGGTTTGGGGGGAGGAGAGAGATCTTATTAATTTATCTGATTTATTTCCATGGCAGGTATTTATGTAAAAGGGTTCCTCTGGAAATGAGGGTGAATGTAATTTATTGGCTTAGCAGGTTTATTCTTAACTGGCCTTCAGGCAACCCGCATGGTGTTCGCAGAACCTGGGAGAGTTTCTTAAAATAATCGAAGAGGGAGATGCTACAGGCCAGTGGGTGAGAATTTTGGAAGCCTGCTTTCTGACCAAAGTTCTTCTAAATGCTAAAATAAAGGAGCGCAAGTCACAAAACCTGAGATGATTGGAAAAAAAAAAAAAGAAGGAAGGAAGGGGAGAGAGAGAGAAAAGAAAGTGTCTCAATAATAACATCCCCAAAATGTTTTGGCAAATTGAAGAGAAAAGAGAATCTGCTAATCAGGCCCGTGTAAACTTGTTCGCTTTTGTAAATCTTGTTTGTAGCTCCTGATGGTGTTGGAGTGAAAGCAGACAGGCCCAGCTGGTAGAGGCGAGGGAGAGAAATGCTGAATTTTTAGCAGATCAGGGTTATTTTTAGGCATTTAAGAGTATCTTTAGCTTCCCAGTAAATGAGTCCATCAGAAGGCCGTACATGAAATAATCAGAATGTAAAAGTACGGAACAGAAATCCGAGGGCCCCCTGACCTGGTGTGCATTGCAGGACCTCTCCGGCCTGGCACAGACCGGGGTGGGCCAGCTCCCTGCCCCCTAGCCAGGCTGCCCAAACTGGCCCGCAGCAGGCCGCAGGGGCGGCCTGGCCCCAGGCAGGCAGCTCACTGTCCTCTAATGCTTGCTCCTTCTCTGTCCTTGCTCACGGGCCAACAAGCCTGGGCTGGGGGCCAGGGAACACTGACCTTCTAGGGACTGGGAGCCTGGTGCATGGGGGACGGGGCTGAGAGCTGCATCGGGGACTGTGGTCTAGAGCTTGCCTGGGAGGAAGCAGACAAGGCTGTGCCATCAGGAATGAGTCTTTCTGGACAGGGAAGGGGGGGGGTGAGTCTCAGAGAATCTTTGGAATCTGAAAAGAATCTGAGGTCCTGAGTCCTGCCCTGCAGAGGCCCTGAGGCTGGTGATCAGAGGTGACCCATTTGCTGGGCCCACATATTGATTCAGAGCACCTGTTCATGCAGAACCAGGAGGCATATCAGAGCCTCCATTCCCTCCCCAAACTCCCAGGTCTCCCCTAGGAACACAGCACTGCGCCAGATGCCAGGCAAAGCAAGCAGACCTGATCCTCCAACACCTTTGTATCTGGTGACATGGACCACTCTGTACAAGAGAAAGATATGTAAGCCTGTGCTAGGCCCTGTGCTGGCTTTGGGGTGACACACCTTTTACAAACGGTGCTCAGGCCCTGCCCCCAAAGCGGGCTCCGTGTCTGGGGTAGATGAACAGACTGATGGTGACAAGACGGGAACATCCATGACACAAGGCAGCCGCTGACAAGGGCTGGGGAGGCCAGAGCACTTCTTTGAAACCTTCATCCAAACCTTACTCCTGTGACCTTGAAGCCAGGCTCACAGTAGGTGTTTCCAACGTTTTTGTTGAAAGTTGAGTGGCAGGCAGAGTGCAGGGTGGCATCCCTGGGGCACAGATGTGCCAAGAGGGACGTGCTAAGAGCCGTCCGTGTAAGACCACCTGTAGAGGGGCCCCGGCCCGAGGACCCCAGCCACTGCCGGGGCGGGGGAGGGCAGCCTCCATGTTGCTTCCAGGTGGCCCAGGACAAGGCTTGGTGACCTGCTGCTGTGCCTCCCTGTGCAGCTTCTACCTTCCCACAGCTGTCGCTGCCACACGTGCCAGAGCCTCGGAGTCCTGTGCCCGCTGACCCCTGGAGCGCCGGAGCAGCGGGCTTCCTGTCCGTGCTCTGAGGGCCGTCGGGGTGCTGTGCTTTAAAGCTCCCAGCAGGTTCTGTTCTGTAAATGTGTGCATCCAAACACCAGACAGGTTACAATTACCAGTAATAAGAAAAGAAGCCATGTCTTGGTCCCTGTTCCTCCCAGGGCCTGAGCAGAAACTGCTTTCAAGTCTGGGATGGTCAGATTCTCTCCTGAAGTCAGAGAACTGGCAAGATTCCCAGGGTCCTGCCCTGTCCTGCTGCGGATTTAAAGGCGATGTTCTGGGTAAGAAATAACAAAGTACCAACTGGACAACTCTGCAGTGCTTTATTATTTGTTTGCCTTAAATACCTACTTTCTTGTCTGAGCAACAGTGTAGAAAATGAGTGGGTCTTGTTCTTAGGACATCTCAGAGGTGCTGGCCCAGCCTCTGCCTCTGGTACCCCAGAGGTGGCAGGGGTGGGTGCCCTGTCTGCTCAGGGAGCCCTGGTTGAGGTGCTCAGCAGAGGGCCAGAGAGCCCAGCCAGAGAGACGCAGCACCCCAGAAGCGCCTCCATCCTCAGTACCTTTGCCCTGGCTCTTCCCTCTGCTCAGCGCTCCTCCCCAGATCCTCGTGTCTCCTTGTCACTTGGTGCTGAGTACAGATGCCTCCTCCTCAGGGACATCTTGGACCACCTGCTTCCCAGCATCTCACCTTGCTTTATTTTTTGCTGTGCCTGTACTGGTATCCGAAGTGTCCTCTCTGTTGGCAGAAAACGAGGGCTCTGGGGCAGGAGTGACCCCTCTCTACGCCTATGGCTCAGACCCATGGTGGGGAGAGGGAACCCCCCCCCCCGCCCGCTCCAGTGCCCACGGCAGAAGGCCTGGTAGAAGTCTGTGGAACGGAGGAGAGGGAAGGAACAACTCGCTGCAGAGGTGGCCCTGATGGTCACGTGGCTGAGACGGGCGAGCGGGGCTCCTGGCTGTGGGACCACCCATCCCTTGTCCTCTACCCCCAGAGATGCTGATCTAGCTCCCTGAGGTGTAAGTGTTGGCTGGAGGGTGAGTTTTAAAACTTACTGATTTCACTGTTATTGCCTTAATTCTCCGGTTTTCTGGGTCTAGAGGACAGGCCAGAGCGATAGGGACCTCTCTCCTGCTCCGAGTCTTTGCCGTGGCTCCAGCCCCTGCTTCCCTGTCTGGCCGCCGCCCATCTCTTTCTCCTCGCCTGCCCCTAATGGAACCTGTTCCCTGCCTGGCATTGCTCGGACGAGCCGCACAGCTTTCCTTTGAGAAACCACCTCTCTCCACTCTCAGACCCTGCCCTTGGGGTGCGGCCAGTAGTTGTATCCCATCCCCCTGCCCCAGAGCAGGCTTGCAGGTGGCCTGGGTTCCACCCAGCAGAGGGGAGGACCCCACGATTTGAGCCACAGCTGTGGCAACCCTGAGGATGGCTTCCAGCCAAAAGGGTGAGTCCCTGGATCAGGCCGGTCCTGAAGCAAGCCTCAGCCACGGGCTTTTCAGTTATGATCGTGTTTCCCTCCATGCCGAAGCCAGCGTGCCTGGCCCCTTCGTGCTGCTGGGAGGCCCCTGATGGATCTGTGCCTGCCCTCAGCCCCTGTTCCATGGAGACTTCTTTCCCTGTATACACAGAGCTCCGGGTGGTCTCGGCCATTCCCCAGGGAAGAGACGGTTGGAGACCCCATGAAAACAATAAGGGTGTGTGTGGGCTGGCGTGAGGTGGAGTTGGGGGCACTCGGAGCCCTCTGGCCCAGGAGCTTTGCCCTGCTACACCCCACTGCATTTGTCAGCCGGGTTATCAGAGTGGCCCCGGGGGAGGCACATGTGACAGAGATGCCAACAATTAGGTTTGTAAAGCTCCCTGTGTCAATTTGCTCTGAAAGCAGTGAGTACATCTTTGTCAGGGTAGAAGCTCATCTTCACACTCGGAAGCTATGGAGGGTAAGCATTTTAAGCTGCAAATATTGTTATTCATAATAGGTTGGCAAATATTTTCAGATTAAGCTAAGTGCCAAACTCTGGAATTATGACAGTGAATCCTTCGGCTTTCCGTGATCATTCTTCTCGCCTTGTTCTTAGGCTGGGAGACCCTCAGAGCAGGCCCTGTCCCTAGGGGCTGGGCGGTCTGACCTTCCCCCATAGCAGGCGTCCCCTCCCCACTTCCCACCCTGGGACAGGGTCCACGTGCTCGTGGACACCTCTGGGGGTGGGCCGTTCACACCTTCAAAGGCATAATGCATTCCACAGCTGGCCTGTTCTGAATCTCAGAAGATGCTCTGGGTTACATAACCCACTCTACCAGTCTTGTGTTTAACTATGGTGATGGCATGCCTCCGTGTAGTCGCCAAAAACCCTCCTCATGTGCTTACCGGGCACCTGACCCCTTTGCCAGGATTCAGAGGAGAAGGAAGTGTGACCCCTACTCAGGAGGAGCTCATTCCTGGGAAGTAGACGAGAGCACATGCAGCCCTTGTGTCAGATGGAAGAGGGGAACCGGGGTGCTGGCGGATCTCAGGGGACACCGAGGGTGGCCTCGAAGGATGGACACAGCATGAATCTGCAGAGTCGGGGGGATGGGGGGTGGCTTGTGGTTGCCGGGCCCTCCCCACAGACAAGGACAGGTGGTAGCATCCTTTTGCCCAGGGCGGGGCATGCTTGAGCGGCCACACAGGTGGGGGGGGGGGGGGCGGCAGGTTGGGGTCCGTGTGTTCAACAAACAGGCCGTGAAGGCAAGGCCTCACCGCGGTACTGCACTGCTGCTTTCTTCCAGGGGCTCCCTGTGCGCAGCCTCGGCAGCTCCCCGCCATCGTGGCTGCCTCCCACCTCTTGGGTCCCTCCTAGACCAGCTCTGTGATGGAGGGCTCCAGAACCGGGCCCTCCACCCCACCTGCTGCCCTCCAGCCTCCCTCCCCCAGAGCACCACAGCTCCGTCTCCCCTGGGGCTCCAGCTGAGACCTGGGAGTCATTCCTGACACCCCTTCTCTTCTGTGCCCACATGCGAACCGTCATCAGGTGGGGGCCCCGCTACAGCGCGTCTCATACCCCGTCTGCTCCCCTCCCCACCCGCTGCCACTCTGCTCCAAGCCTCCTCCTTGTTCACGGGCCTGGACCCCCAGCTAGCCTCCGGTCTTAGCTCCGGATGCCATACAAATATGCCACAGGGTGGGCGGCATGAGCAACAGAAACTTATTTTCTCCCCGTTCTAGAGGCTGGAAGCTGGAGAGGAGGGTGCAGCAGGGTCAGGTTTGGGTGGGAGCTCTCTTCCTGGCCTGCAGACTCTGCCTTCTCCCTGTCCTCACACGGCAGAGGGAGGGCAAACACTCTGGTGTCTCTTCTGATAAGGACACTAATCCCCTCACGAGGGGCCCACCCTTGTGACCTCGTCTAACCCCAATCACTCCCAAGGGCCTCACGTCCTGATACCATCATATTGGGCATTAAGGCTTCAGTATATGGATGGGGTTGGGTACAGACACTCCTTCAGTCCATGACACTTCCTCCCAGCCTCCCTTACTCCCCGCAGTCTCTGCTCCTCACATGGGGCCCTGTTTTAAGTCAGTCTGATCAGCTTTCCTGCAGGCCCCGACCTGCCCCCCCACCCCCGCCTAGTGGCCTCCCATAGCTTCTAGGACAAAGCCCCATGACCTAGTGGGTCCAGAAGGCCCTGCAGGCCTGGCCTGCCCCCTCCTGCCCCCGCTGCTCCTGTCTCCCCCTCACCCTCAGGACACGGAGGCACAAAGTGTTTAAGGGACTTGAGATAGTCATATAGCTGCAGTAACAGAAATGTGGAAACCGTGAACGATGGAGGCCCTGATTTTTCCTGCCTTCCCCCATTCCCCAGGCCCTGACTCTCAAACCCTGAGAGGCAGCCCTTCACCCCGTTCTGCAGGCTGGCTCCCCCCCGCCCCCAGCCAGCTTCCACCTCTCGTGGACAATTCTCCCACCTCTTCCCACACCATCAAAAGCTCTCTCCTGTGCACAGTGCCTGTAGGACCATATGAGACAGGCACCTAATCAAATAAACACTCGGGGCTAATGGGCTGTTAGGAGCCAGTGGGTGACAGGGCCGCCACGGCAGGTCACACTCTTGTCTTTAACTGGGACTGTGGGGGGGGGGGGCTACCAGGTCTCAGTGAAGGACCGGCACAATGGTGGGGTTTGGGGTAACACATCAGACCCAACTGAGTGGTGATGGTATGTGATCAAAGGGTATTTTTCTAGCAACTCCTTGTAGTCTAAAGTTGATCTTGGTTACTCAAAGGAAAATAATGAAAGGAGACCTTTTTGCCCCTAAATGAAAGTATGTACTAGGAAAGATGGTCTTAATGACAGGGCTGGGCTTTGTCTCAATACGCCCACATCCCCAGTGGGGCTCTGAGCGGCGGGACTGGATACCTGGAAGTCTGGACCCAAAGGGCATTGGCTGTGTGCAGACTGGCACCTGTAGGGAGGGGGTGGGTGGGGAACACGGGCAGGTTGGGTGAAACCGGCCTGGGTAGTGACTCAGCACAGCGACACCAGCATCTGTGTGACTATGGAAAACCCTCTCCCCGTCTGAGCTTCATTTTTACCCCATCTGATCAAGGGTGAGAGGCGGCTGCAAGAGGACACTGCTGCCCAATCTCAAGGACCCACCCCCCCCCACATCTTACTTACTAGCTGAGTGAGCCGCCCCTGAGAGTGCATCTGTAACAGGTGCCCGGTGCACCAGGAGCCTCGGGGCTCTGGGTACAAGGCCTCTCCAGCCACCTGCTTGGCAGCATATATAAAAAAGAAAAAGGGAGGCCAGTCGGGAGGGGCATGGCCAGCCCTGGGGCGCAGAGGAGGGCAGCCCCGGAGCCCAGTCTGAGGTCACTTTAGCTGTCGCGCCCAGGACTATTTCCAGTGTCACTGGGGCCCATGGAGATGCATTAGGAGCCAGTAAACATCCTGTTACCTGGAGGTCTCCTTGCTCAAAAGGCAAGGAAGAGGGCCTGGCTTCTCGGGAAAGTCTGTGTCCAGGAGAAAGGATACTGGCCACACAGATGAGAGGAACCCAGTCTGTGAGATGGTTATTTTCTTGCTACCCAAGGGGAACTTGACTCTGTGCGGTAAACCCTGGGCTCATGTGTGGGGTGCTGAGCTTGAGGAAGTAAGTCGCATGTAGACACTGGGGTGCTGGCAGGAAGAGGGGCCAGCACCCCAATCCCACCTAGGTGTTTGCTGAGCTCAGAACCTGCAGGCCCAGCAGAAGAAGACAGCTGGGGAGTGTGCTCCTGGGAGCCAGGAGGCTAACAAGGACACAACAATGGGTATAATCTCGTGTCAAAAGGTGGAGGACGCTGGAGTGTCCTGGGCAGGGAAGCTGGAAGGGACCACCATGGAGTAAGTCTGGGAAGAAAGATGGGGGCCTCTGCCCACCCCAGGTCCCTGCAGTCCCCTGAGAGTGAGGACTTCAGCAGGTTCCGAGGCTCCAGGAAAAGGAACATGGAGGATGGCGGGGGAAGGGGGCCCGGGATGGATGTGTAGATCAGAAGGCAGCTCTTGGTGGGACTGAAGGGGTCCCGGATTGCCCCTCAGAGGCGGTCTGTGGGTCCAGAAGGGGCCAAGGTGATGCTGACATATCATTCCCCATAGAGAACCCTGAGGGGGTGGGAGCGGGGATTGGAGGCAGTACTTGGTAAAATGCAGTAATTTTACTTTTTCCATCATTGAAAGGCCATGGCCACAGAGAAGTGCTGGGAGACACAAACCTCACAGCCCAGAGCTGGCAAAACCACAGTAAATTATGATCATCGTCTCCAAGATCAAGTACTGAATCAACTTAAAACAAATCCTCCACTTTTTTAAGCCTTATTTTGTTAGAGCAGTTTTAGGTTTACAACAAAATTGAATGAAGGTGTAGAGATTTCCCATTTACGCCCTGGCCCCACACAGGCACCCCGCCCCCCGGCGTTAGCCTGTCCCCACCGCAGTGGTGCATTTGTCACTCTGAATGAGGCCGGCACAGCGTCCTCCCCAGCATCCATGGTCTCTGGTTTGCTCTCAGTGCTGTCCATTCGAGGGGTTTTGACAAATGTGTCATGACCTGCATCTATTATTATGCCTCATACAGGGCATTTCCCCTGTCTCCAAATCCTCTGTGCTCCAACTATTCATCCCTCCCCTACCTCCCTTTTTAGGACCACTTTTTCAAAGACCCCAACCTTCACCTAATGCTCGCTGTTTTGAGTGTTAGGAATTGAGGAACTCCCAGGAAGCAGGTAGGAGGATTTTGACTCCAGGGTTGGAAACATTTATCAGAGAAGCTGCTGGTCTTTGACAAATGTCTCTCTCTCTCTCTCTCTCTCTCTCTCTCCTTGAGCAGACCTCACGGGGTCCCTGATTCCATAGAACTAGGAAACCTGGTGAATGCCAAGCTTCCTGCCAATTCCGCAGAAGAAAAGTCTCCACCTCTCCGCACAGCCCCATGGCTCCATCTGCTTAGAGAGCCCAAGAGCTCGCAGGGACCTTCCCCTGCCCAGCCCCCTTCAGTGACACGCACAGGGGAAGCAGAAACCCCCTCTTGTGTGCACGTGCCCACAGATGACTCAAACTTCATTTTCTTCTTGACACCAGACTTTCTTCCTGCCCAGCATGTCAGCACCTTGGTCTGACTGTAGCATGTTCTAAAATTCCACCAATAAAAAGGAGATGAGGGGCACCTGGGTGGCTCAGTAGTTGAGCATCTGCTTTCAGCTCAGGTCACGATCTCAGGATCCTGGGATCGAGCCCCGCACTGGGCTCCCTGCTCAGCGCGGAGTCTGCTTCTCCCTCTCCCACTCCCCCTGCTTGTGTTCCCTCTCTCACTGTCTCTCTCTCTCTCTCTCTCTCTCTCTCTCTCTGTCAAATGAATAAATAAAATCTTAAAAAAAAAAAAGGAGATGGGAAGCAAATCATTTATGAAGTGGGGCTGAAAATCCTGACAAAGGCCAAGCACTTCATGAAGTTGATGAAAATAGTGTTGGAGAGTTTCTGGGATCATGTGGAAAGCCCTGAGCCTCTGGCCAAGTTAGATCAGATAAGGATCAAAAGAAAGAAAATTGACAAAAATGTTGACTTGTAGGAGTTCAAAGGAGAATGATTCAAATATCAAATAGTTGAAGCCTCACATGTTTTTAGAAGAATGATATTTTTGTGATCACCTTGTGGAAGTCATAAGTAAGGGAGGCCACAGCATGTCATCATGCACTTTTGCCAGAAAAGCATTCTCCCCCTAAAAATAAAAGTTACGAATAATAATGCGAAAGTTATAAATAAAATATAATGAAATAAATAAATAAAATAAAAAAGTTACAAATAGAAAGTAGTCAATTCATTCTTTGTCCTAGGATTTAGAGCATAGCGGCCATAATAACCTAGATTTTAGTTAAATTTAGTAAAATATTGAAAACAAACTTATTTTCAGTAGTTGACAGATTCAATTTTGAAGACAATAACCAAATCATATTTTGTACCCATTTTAAGTGGCTTCTGTTTGGGGCTTTTTGTCAGGTTCTGAGTGAACAAAGATGTCCTAAGGAGTCAGATTTGTTGTTTGTTTTTGCTTCTGATTTTTTTAAAAGATTTTATTTATTTATTTGACAGAGAGAGAGAGAGAGAGAGAGCACAAGCAGGGGGAGCAGCAGGCAGAGGGAGAAGCAGGCTCCCCGCTGAGCAGGGAGCCCGATGTGAGACTTGATCCCAGGACCCTGGGATCACAACCTGAGCCGAAGGCAGATGCTTAACTGATGAGCCACCCAGGCATTCCTTGCTTTTGATTTTAATGAAAATGATAATTTATGACTGATCAGATTGCACTAAAATTATTAATGTATTTTTTCTAAATTTTATTTGGAAATTACCTTAAACCTACATAAATGTTGCAAAAATGGAACGAAGAACTCCTGTATATCTGTCCCTCACTCAGATTCTCCAAATGTTTTCATGTTACCACATCTGTCTTATAATGATCTCTTAATTGATAGATAGAAATATAGATGTATAATTTCTTTCCTGAAACACTTGAGAATAAGTTGCAGGTCTACTTCCCCTTTCTTCTTATTTCTGTGTATATTTTCTAAAAACAGAGACATTGTCTTATACAACCATGGTTCAATTATCAAAATCAGGAAATAACTGCTGATATAATAGTGTTATCTAATCTATGGATCTCATTCAAATTTCACCATAAGTTGCTCTTTTTGACCTTGTGGGACCTACTGATGTCTTGGAAGAAGTTCCAAAGAGATGGAAATCCATTCATGTATTCATCCAACCAACCAACCAACCAACCAACCAACCAACCAACCAACCAACCAACATTTACTGACCCCTTGCCATGTGCCAGGGACTATGCAGTGGTTGGAAACCAGAAAGGAATCCTACATAGACCCTCTCCTCAAAATGATTTTATTAAACTAAGAATCAAAATGTCATGAATAAAATAACACCTCAGTACTCTCTATCACAATATAGTCTGAACAGCACAATGGTGCCCCATTATGACATTAGGCCAAGTGGACCTGGTAAGCAGCAAGTGGCAATCACTGGATATCCTAGTAAGAAGAAACGCCAAGGGTAGGAGGTATACCCTAGAAATATTCAGGGGACTGCCATATGGGTGAGGTTTTTTTTTTTTTTAAAGATTTTATTTATTTATTTGAGAGAGAGAGAATGAGAAATAGAGAGCACGAGAGGGAAGAGGGTCAGAGGGAGAGGCAGACTCCCTGCTGAGCAGGGAGCCCGATGTGGGACTCGATCCCGGGACTCCAGGATCATGACCTGAGCCGAAGGCAGTCGCTTAACCAACTGAGCCACCCAGGCGCCCCTGGGTGAGGTTTTTAGAAGTCCCACTGGCCTGGGACATGGCAGGGCTCCTGTCTAAGGTAACGCATGAGCAGTGACAATTTTGTTGTATCATCTCCTACTGAGAAAGAAGCACAGTGCTGGGTGCACTCCTGGGAATCTAGGAGCAGCACACTTGGTAATATTTCTCTTAATCCGTTACTCAGATGACTTGGAAGCCTGCCATTTTTGAGGGAGTCCAGAGCAAGAGGGCTGTCCAGAAATCTGCCCTTCTACTAAGGTAGTGTGCCCTGGAGGAACCAATGGTGATAGACTCAGTACCCACTGTGATGGAGAAGCGTTCCATGTTGAGTCTCTGGCAAGCCCCAGTGGGAGAGTCACAGAGTACACCTTCAGGATTCTGGAGAAAGACCATTCCTTCTGCTCCAGAGAACTACTCATAGTTTGAAAAAGAGCTTCTGTTGTGCAACTGGGTCTGGTAGAGACTTAGTACCTACTCATCGGAGAGCAGTTACTGTGCTCTTGGGCTAACCATAATGAGTTGGCCATGGTCAGACTCATCGAGTCATTGATTGGGAGGGCATAATTGCATTCCATTATGCAATGAAAATGGTGTATTCGGGATCAGGCCCAAGGAAGTCTAGCAGGAACATATAAATTATGTGGACAGGTGGCCTAGACCCTTAGATCATCTATCTCTGATGCAATGACACTTCTCCCTCAGCTCACACTTATAGCCTGCTATGGTCTGAATGTTTGTGCCCTCCCCCTAGTTCGTATATTGAATACCATCCTAACCTCTAAAGGTAATGGTATTAGTAGATAGGGGCTTTGGGAGGCCATGAGGATGGAGCCCTCATAATGGGATTAGTCCTCTTATAAAAGAACCCCAGAGAGCTCCCTGGCCCTTTCCACCATGTAGGGACACAGGGAGAAGTTGACGGTCTGCAACCCAGAAGAAGATGGTCACAAGACACCGGAACTGCTCGCGCCATGAGACTGGACTTCCCAGCCTTCAGAACTGTGAGAAATAAAGGTTTGTCCCTGATGTTTTGTTATAGCAGCCCAAAAGGACTAAGATATGGTCTTGAGGGCACATGGTGGGGTGGGGGAAGGATGTGCCTGTGTCCCGTTGATGGAGGAGGAGAAAACATGGACCTGGTTCAATACGTGGGCACTAAGTAAAACTATTGCCCTCAGGCTGGGACAAGGGTGGCACATAACTTGGGTGAAAAATATATCAGTGGTGAAGATAAATGTTACTGTAATATTTAAAAAGTCAAAATTAATGCAAAAAAATCCATAATGAGTAAAATACCAAAATTTGCAATAAACACCAGATGAGTAACAGTACTGGGCTGGGCTATATTTGAGGTTGAGGCAAAAGGAAAAATCAGTGATATTAATCTATGGAAATGGGCACAGGTACACCAATTCTTGGATTTATGGTAAGGCTCCTCCACCCCAGAAAGCATCTTCTGCAGAGGAGGCACTTGGCATCCAGGTAGATAAGATGATTCCTCCTGTGGATCCATCGTCAGCCACCCCACCGCTTGGGCAATAAATAGTTTCATGAATGGCATGGCCAAGGTGACCAAGATCAGGCTATACATGGGCCCAGCATCATGAGTTCCCTCTTATTATGGATGATCTGGCTACTGTCACTGCTAAATACCTTATCTGCCAGCAACATAAACCAATACTGGGTCCTCCATATGACACCATTTCTTAAAGAGACCAGGCCACTGGTGAGAAGTTAATTATATCAGATTCCTTCTGCCCTCGAGGAAACAGTGATTAGAGTTTGCCAGAATCCACACTTATTCTAGAGATGGATTTCCTCCCCTGCCATAGTGCCTTCACCAGGATAACCATCCAAGTACTTACAGATGCATGGTTTATTGGCATGGGATTCAAACATTGCCTCAAGCCCAGGGATCTCTTTTTTAGCAAAGGAGGTAGACAATGGGCTCATGACCACAGGATTCATCCAGAAGCAGCTGGCCTGATAGAAAATCAGAATGGCCTATTACAAGGCCATGAAGGGGAAAACTTGGGGACAACAAGCTATGTAGCTGGGGTGCTATCCTTTAGACTACAGTGTATGTGCTAAACCACACGTTGGTCCTATGTTCCCAGCAGTGGAAATAGATGGGTCCAGGAACCAAGGGGTGGGCGTTAGAGTGACTTCTCTCATCATCCCTTTCAGTGACTGACTTGAGAAATCTGTGCTTCTTGTCCCCACACCTTGGGTGGCGCTCTGGTAAATTAGTGGTCTTGGTTCTTGATGAGGGTGGAGGGGGTGGAGGGCACACTCTTCCACTAGGGGATATCATAAATGTCACTGAACTTAAAAACATAACTACAGCCTGGTCACCTTGGGTTTCTCAAGTAAGTGGGCCAGAGTCGGGGGGTGGGGGGAAGGAATGCCTAGCACAACTGGATTTCTACTTGCAAAAGAATGAAGAAGGACCCTCCACCTCACGCTATACCCATAAATCAACTCAAAATGGGTCAATGACCTGCATATAAGAGGTAAAACCATAAAACTTTAAAAAGAAAAATAGGGCTAAGTCTTCATGACCTTGGATTTGGAAATGGGTTCTTAGATTATGACACCAAAAACATGAGCAACACAAGAAAAAAATAAATTGGGCTTCATCAAAATTTAAATGTGTACATCAAAGGACATTAGCAAGAAAGTGAAAAGATAATCTATGGAAAAGAAAAAATATTTGTAAATCATATATCTAATAAGAGTTTAATATCCAGAATACAGTTGACTCTTGAACAATGTAGGGGTTAGGGCACCGACCCACACATAGTTGAAAACCTATGTATACTTTTTTTTTTTGAAAGTTTTTTTTTTTAAGATTTTATTTATTTATATTTGAGAGAGAGAGAGAGCCAGGGGCAGAGCAGAAGGAGAGGGACAAGTAGATCCCAAGCTGAGTGCAGAGCCCTCCGTGGGCCTCTATCCCATGACCTTGAAATCAGGACCCAAGCCAAAACCAAGGATTGGCACTCAACTGACTGAGCCACCCAGGTGCCCCTTAAAATCCATGTATAACTTTTGAGTCCCCCAAAACTTAACTACTAGTATCCTGCTGTTGACTTCACCAATGACATGAACAGTCGATTAACACATATTATGGATATGTATTATATACTGTATCCTTACAATAAAGTAAGCTGGAGAAAAGAAAATGTTATTAAGAGAATCAGAAGCAAGAGAAACTACATTCGTAGTACTATAGTGCATGTATAAAAAAAAAAAATCCATGTGGGGGCACCTGGGTGGCTCAGTCGGTTAAGTCTTTGCCTTCTGCTCAGGTCATGATCCCTGGGTCCTGGGATTGAGCCCCACATTGGGCTTTCTCCCTCTGTGCTCACTCTCTCTCAAATAAATAAAACCTTTTTATTTTTTTATTTTTATTATTTTTATTTTTTAAAGATTTCATTTATTGATTTGACAGAGAGAGACACAGCGAGAGAGGGAACACAAGCAGGAGGAGTGCGAGAGGGAGAGCAGGCCTCCCGCCGAGCAGGGAGCCCGATGTGGGGCTTGATGCGGGGCTCGATTTCAGGACCCTGGGATCACCACCCGAGCCGAAGGCAGACGCCCAATGACTGAGCCACCCAGGCGCCCCTAAATAAAACCTTTAAAAAAAAAATCCACATGGAGGTGGACTCACACAGTTCAAAAGTGTGTTTTCAAGGGTCAGCTGTATATAAAGAATTCCTACCACTCAACAACAGAAAGACAAACAACTCAATTGGAAAATGGGCAAAGGACTTAATAGATATGTCTCTAAAGAAGATCTACAAATGCCCAATGAGCACATGAAAAGATGTTCAACACCACTGGTCCTGAGGGGAATGAAAATCAAACCATTAACAAGACAC